>NC_138377.1:64188706-64219176 GCF_054177405.1 Leptonychotes weddellii
CAGGCGCCCCAGTACTTCATTAGTTTTTGATATACTGTTCCCTGATTCATTGTTTGTGTACAACACCCAGTGCTCATTACAACACGAGCCATCCTCAATACCCACCACCAGGCTAACGCATCCCCCCACCCCCCTCCCCTTAAATAAAATCTTAACAAAAAAAAGAAAAAGTCCTACCGATTGAGCTGATCCTTTAGGCTAGGTTCCTCCTGTTCCTATCTATTTGCACAACATAATAATATATCTTGCTGTGACTGACACTTGCTTGATATGTATGTCTGTGACCTTGTGGAGGGCAATAACTGGCTGCTTGTCTTACATGAAACAGTCTTCAGCATAGAAACTGACATCCAGTAGATACTCAAACCACTGTAAGTTCTCTCAACTTCACTCCTACCCAGAAGAGAAGATCTCTCACCTGGGGGTCAGGCGGGTGGCCTGGGGGGCCCCAGGCAGGGTCTGGCGGAGGTGATGGGAACGGGATGGGTGTCCATGGAATAGGCGATCACAAGCTGGGCATAAGGCCTGTTTACAGGTTGAACAGTGCAGTGTGCCAGGAGCAGAGCCACAGAGGAAGCAGGGCCCAGGAGTGGAGCCTGGAGAACAGGAGAGAAAAAAATTGAACATCTTTCTGAAAAAGACCACGTTCCATCTGAATTTACGGTGGGAGGGTACAAATCACAGACTACTTTTCAACATATCCAGACCCAAGGAAACAATTTTAATTTCTTTTAAGAAGACAAGAAGATAAACAGAGGAGGGCCCCAAATTTCCATCAATATGGTCTACTAGAAACCGCCCCACTCCCCATTACAGGATGAATAATACCTGCGGCAGAGGGTGTGGTGAGGGGGCCAGGAGCAATCTCTCTCAGTAAGGGGGCAAACTCTGAGAGCTGCAGTATCTGAGAAGAAAAGGTCAGGGCAAGGGTTTGGGGACACAGTCCCACAACCCCTGTCCCCTTTGGTCATCAGGTCTTAGAGCCCCATCCCTACCTTCCTTACATTATTCTCAACCTTGTCTTCCAGCAGCTGCTCTAGGGCTTGTTGTCTTGGGTGAGTATTCTGCAAACAAGGTAAGAAAAGTTCCCACCTGGAGTCCTAGGACAAGGCCCTCCCTCAAAGCCCTGGTCTCCCAACATCCACAGGAAGACCAGTATGGGGAGTTCCCAGGTTGCTATGGGTACTAAGCCCACGGTTCAGCAGCATGACGGTCCCCAGACTGCCTGTGGGAGTGAGGGTGGGCTCCCCAGACCTAGTATTTAAGTCCTCAGGACTAGAGACACTTCAGCATCTCACCTGTAACAGCAGGCTGAGCTCTGTCCGAAGCAGCAGTACTTCCAGTGTGACTGTAGCTACTTGGTGCTCATCTGGCTCTTCCTGCCCCTCAGGGAAACTCAACCCATCTGGTTGCTCTTCTGTGTAGCCATACAATCGCAGAACGTCCCGGCCCCCCTACCACACATTCAAACCAGTCACCATCCACCAGGCCCCCTTCCCAAAAGGGCTGGACCCCTTCCCATTAAGCACAGCCTCCGCCCTTTCTAACCAACCCCCCAGGCCAGGCCAAGTCCCCTCCTCCCATAAGGGGCCCAGGGACTTCACCTGCACAGCATCCACCGTACTGCGAAAGACAGGGTTATTAAACTTGACCCCGCGCCAGTACCGGGGCCGCTGAGGGCTGAGGAGGTTGCGGCCATATTTCTCCAGGATGTTCAGGGCCGTGGACAGGGTGTTGAGGTAGTTTCGGGGCTGAGAGCAGTCAGAGAGCGCAGAGCTGTGAGCCCCGCCCTGGGCTCAGGTCCTCTGTCCCCCTCCCGAGCGGGGCCGGGCCTCACCTCCCCATGAGCATTGCAGCGGACCAGGCGTGCAGCGTCCAGCTGCAGGTAGCGGGCTGCTGGAGGCAGGGATGTGACCAATAGCGGCCGGAGTTGCTCCATGGAAAACACCTGCCCGGAATCCTTCCTCAGGGCGCTCGCCAGCTCCTCGCGGGCCGCCAGGAAGGCCCGCTCCTCCTCCTCCCCCGGCATCCTGAGACAGGAGTCAACCCCAGCCCCGTGGCCCGCCGGGACCTGGCGCAGGCTGTGCGCGGCCTGAGCGCCACCCCTCCCGCCTGGTGTCCGGCTTCGCGGCCCGACTCGGTCGGCGAAGCCGCCCCAGGTCACTCAGGCCACGGTCAGTTTTAGGCCCCGGGCCCCGCGCCAGGGTTAGCCGGGAACAGGAAGCACTAGCAAAGAGGGCGGGATTGCGACCTGATTTCAGGGGAAGGGGAGGGCTTTAAGGTTAGGACAGGGTGGGGTCAGGAAACTAGGAGGCGTGGCCAAGAGGGAAGCCAGGGCCCAGCCAATGAGAAGGACAAATGGTCCCTGGCTCCTCCCCCAGAGAGCATCTGGGCCTTAAACGCCGAACTAGCGCTCTTCCCCGCCCTTCTCTAGGCTGGTTCCGCCCCTTTCCGGATGGCCCTAGGCGCGGGGTTACCTTATTTCCCTCAAAGCCTTCTCTATTTAGATCAGTCGGCCTCGCTCCGGTCCCCACCGGGGAAGCTCCACTCTGCCGGGACTCAGCTTTGGCCGGTCTGGGCCCCTCAAGCGAGTCCTGCCCCTTCCCTCGTCGGTCTTGAAGGCAGGGCGCCCTCCTAGAGGGATCCCCCAAGACTGCTCCCTTCCATATTCCTACTAGACCTTCTCAGCCCCCGGCCCTCCCTCCCACTTCCACTCTGATCCCTCTCGAGCCCCTCCCTGCAGTGGAGACTTCTAGGGGGAGCCCCACCACTGAACACCCCCTTTCCCACTTTCCTACCCCTCCCACTCAACCCTGGACTTTCCTGGGACCGCCCTGACCCCTCCCTGGAAGCCCCCCCTTCTCCGAGGGACAGCCCATGTTCGGTAGCCGCGGTCCCGCTTTTATCCTAGCCCCTCCCTCGGACAGCCCCTGGGCCTGTGACCGAGTCCGCACCGCCTCTACTAGTCGCAGCAGGCCGAGAATGACTGAGGGGCTGCCTACGGTTTGCGGCCTGCCAGAGGGAGGGGGCAAAGAAGGAAGGGGGCGGGGCTGAGGGGGGCGGGCCTGGACGCGGGGAGTGAAAGCGAAAGGCCAGGCGGCGAGCCGGGAGACCGGAGATCTTGCAACTGGAGCAGCATGGCCAAGCCTAGTGGGGTGCGCCTGAGCGGGGAAGCCCGCAAACAGGTAATGGGGGATCGGGAGGCCAGGCTGGGTACTCCAGGGGACCAAGGCCGTGCCAGAGAACTCCCCCAACCTCTCCTTAGTGCTTTCACTTCTGCCGGGGGATTCCCAGATTCCTGCCCTCTGGCCAGTGTCTGTACTGAGCCTGAGCTTCCAGGGAAATCTGGCTTGTGGTAGGAAAGGCCTGAGCCAAGTTGGAGGGCATCCCTTTGTGGGTGGGATCTTACTCTTGACTACTGAGACCCTTAACCAACATCCGGGTACTGCTCTCTGTGCAGGTGGATGTCTTCAGGCAAAATCTTTTCCAGGAGGTAAGTCTTCTAGATTCAAGCGATTTGACTCGGAATCTTAGACCAGTACTTGAGGGCAGCAACCTCTCAGAGTGACCCCCAAACCCACCCTGGGCCCTACTTCCCTTATCAAACCTTCACCCGAGGCTCCTAATTATTGATCTCTACCTTTAATTTGCCTCCTCTTAATATTCTCTCCACCTCTGCTGCTTCCTCTCCCCTCTTTTGGTGTGGAGGGAAAAGCTGTGGCCCCAAAGTCCTAACCATGGTTCTGCCACTTCCCAGCTTGGGCAAGTCCCTTCACTTCTCATGGCTTCAATTTCCTTATTTGTAAGTATTGGAATCAATGATTTACAAGGACCCTTCCAGTCCTACTTCTCAGACACCTCTGGAGCGTCTTCTGAGATTCCCCACCCTTGCAATGTAACCCACAGGCAGAGGAGTTCCTCTACAGTTTCTTGCCACAGAAAATCATACACCTGAATCAGCTCTTGCAAGTGAGTAGTATGGGCCCCTCCCACCCCATCCCAAGGCCTCTGTCCTCTCCACCCACCTCCCTCTAGATAACAACTGGGCTCAGCATGCAGAGAACAGTTATGAGTGGTGGACTGGAACCGTTGGGGTGGCGTGAGGCCTGAGCCTGGGCAGAGGGTTGGGTGGGCTGTGTGGAGGGAAGGCTGTGACTCAGAATGAGGGGAATAGGCTGGGCAGCCACTGACAGTGAGCTCTGTGCAGGAGGACTCCCTCAATGTTGCTGACCTGACCTCTCTCCGGGCCCCACTGGACATCCCCATCCCAGACCCCCCACCCAAGGATGATGAGGTGAGACACTCGGGGTGCAGGGCTTAGACTATAAACCAGGTGGAGATGATGGCTCTCCAGCCTCCAAGACTTTTCTAAAGCCACTGTCCCCCTTTTTACCTTAGATGGAAACAGATAAGCAGGAAAAGAAAGAAGGTAAGAGAGGAAGGGGTGGCTAGGGAAGAGGAAACGACACATTGCCTGCTGGATGAGAAGGGGCCTGAATGCCCTCTTTTTCACAGTTCCCAAGTGTGGCTTTCTCCCTGGAAATGAGAAGGTTCTTGTCCTCCTTGCCCTGGTTAAGCCAGAAGTCTGGACTCTCAAAGAAAAATGCATTCTGGTAAGCCTGGGAACTGCGAGAAAGAGAAAGGGAAGACTAGCCAGGCCCGGCCCTAGTCTCCTTGAGAGATGCAAGTCCTCCATTCAAGGACCTATTCCTGACATAGGAAGCTTCCTCTGTGCTTTGGGTTTCGATGCCTTGTGTTCTCATTCTGCTAGACCTCTGATATCACAGTGGTATCCCTCTGTAATCAAGAGACTGTGCTGTATCCACCTCCATGGTGTCAGAACCCACCTCTGTACCAGGTACACAGTGCAGCTGTTGTGCCATCATGAGTTGGTTTAAGAGCTTGGGCCCTAGAGACTGCTTGGGCTCCAATTCTGACTCCATCACTTACCTCGCTGCTTACCTTAAGGAAGTTCCTTGGACACTCTGTGACTCAGTTTTTTCATCTATTGAGTGGGTACAATAAAAATATGTATCTTAAAAAACTGCTGTGAAGATTAAATGAGATATATATATGTAGCACAGTGCCTGGCACTTAATAAATCCTCAGTTAGGGGCGCCTGGGTGGCTCAGTCAGCTAAAGCGTCTGCCTTTGGCTCAGGGTCCTGGGATTGAGCCCCGAGTCGGGCTCCCTGCTCGATGCGGAGCCTTCTTCTCCCTCTCCCTCTGCTGCTCCCCCTGCTTGTGCTTGCTCTCTCTCTCTCTCAAATAAATAAATAAACCTTAAAAATAAATAAATAAATATAGCTGTTATTAAGAAGTGGCAGTAAAAGGAAAAACCCAGTAAGTTTGTTGAATGATTTCCTCCACGATCATAATTTAGGTGATCACATGGATCCAGCACCTGATCCCCAAGATTGAGGATGGAAATGACTTTGGGGTGGCAATCCAGGTAAGAAAAGGGTGTATGAGGACATTGAGAGCAGGGAGAGACTTGGGGAGTGAGAGATAGGAACTAGATATGACCTGGGAGGAGGAGGAAGATGGTGGGTGAAGGAGGGAGGAGATGAAGTGTTTTTCTTGCCTCCCATCTCTCTCTCTTTCTCTTTTTTAATCACAGGAGAAGGTGCTGGAGAGGGTAAATGCAGTCAAGACAAAAGTAGAAGCCTTCCAGACAACCATTTCCAAGTGAGGGCAGCTGGAGGGCCAGCACAGGGGTGCTGCAGGGACATTTCTTTGGGATTCCCAAAGCTGGGCAGTCCCATCAGGACAATAGGGGGCTCTGGGAAGGATCTGAGGGAGTATCTCTCTCTCACTACCCGTTCCTGTGTTTATTCCCTTGCTTTTGGCAGGTACTTCTCAGAACGCGGGGATGCTGTGGCCAAGGCCTCTAAGGAGACTCATGTAGTGAGTAGATAGTCACCAGGCTTTTAGCTGAGGCTGGCTGGGGGTGGGGCAAGGAAGAGGGACTAGAGGTCTTCCTTGTCTGTTTTCTGACTTTCCCAATGTGGAAAATACTAAGCCAAGAGCATTGGCTAGAAAAACTGATTTGGGCTTCAAAAACCTGGACCCCTTTCTCGGCTTGATCCTGTGGGATTCCATTTCTTAGTGCTGAGAAGGGGCTCATCCTCAAGTTACCTATTCCCTATATGAGGAAACCAGATTAATGTCCCAACCTCCCATGGAGCTGACTCAGCTTTGCCTCCCACATCCCAGATGGATTATCGGGCCCTGGTGCATGAGCGAGATGAGGCAGCCTATGGGGAGCTCAGGGCCATGGTGCTGGACCTGAGGGCCTTCTATGTGAGTGTGGAGTAAGCCCCTATGGGAGATGGTTGAGGGGGACGGGGGAGAAGCCAAGAACCTGACTGCCACCCTTCTGGCCTTCTTCCAGGCTGAGCTTTATCATATCATCAGCAGCAACCTAGAGAAAATCATCAACCCAAAGGGTGAAGAGAAGCCGTCTATGTACTAGTCAAGGGCCAGAAAAAGAAAATAATAACAATAATAATAAATGACCTATGCTTTGTGTGAATTATCTCTGGTGTGTGTCATTCATTCAGAAGGCATTTATTGAGTGTCACCTATGTCCAGACACCAAATGTGAATGTGGTGGCAGGAAAGAGAGGGGATGCCATGAAGCCAAAGATGAATGGGAAACCCATCCTGTTCTTAAGAAGTCATCCTGAAGAACAGGGTGGAAATTGTGACATGTCGTGACAGCCATACAGATAGCCTGTATTTGGGGATTTCACAAGATTATTTCAAACATCTGGGGGGCTCGTGAGTGCTTCCTGGAAGAAGTGGCATTTGCACAGACCCCTTATAGGAATAATCAGGCTTTGGACTGAAACCTGAGCAAGGAGAAAGCTCCGGGGCTGAGATCAGGGAAAGACGAAAGAACAACACTCATCATCAGCTCAGTGCAAGCCTGGAGAGGGAGTGAGGTTTCATTCATTATGGGTGAATGGTGGGACTCCTTCTCAAGAGCTGACAAGGGGAAAAACGCTCCCAAGGCATTATGTTGAAGGAAATTATACCGCAGGACATTAAGGGAAAGATGGGTCTGTGAATTTTTTTGTCCTCTTTCCCCCTCCTTCAGCCAATTGCCGCCTTTATTTCTGCAGAGACTACATTAAGGAAACCAAGGGCCAGATATCCTGTAGTGGCAAAGGTAACAGGGCTCATCAGTGACGGAGCTGGCCTAGAGTACAAATCCATTCATTCCATAGTAGGAGCAAGGCAGTGCGCTTGTGTCCAGGTTCGGAGATCGAGCGCTCTGGGACACCCCACGCGGAGCGCGCGCTCCAACCTCCTGGCTTTGCTGGGCCTGCGGGGGCGGGCGGCACAGGTGTCAGACGAAGCCATCCTGCAATCCCGGACCGAAGTCGAGTAGCCTAGCCAATCAGCGTGCGGGCAGTTCTCTTTAGTTTTCAGTTGTGGGTTCTTTCCAGTTCGCGGGAGACAAAGGCGGGGCAAGGTTTGGACGCGGCCGGTGATTGGGCAAAATGAGAACCTTTGAGCCTATCAAAGAGCACCACGTGGGCGGGACTCCCGAAGCGGGTGCTGCTTACCGCAGCGGGCCGGGAGTCCCCCAGACCCGCGAGGATCTGCGGCCGCTAGCCGGGGGCGGGCGGAGGCGGAGTTCGGCGCTGCAGCATGCAATCCGGACCGTCGCGTTCTGGGCCAGGTGGGGGGCCGGGCGCCGGGACCCAGGTCCCCGGGAGCCGGCGGGCTGCCTTCGCGCGGAGTCAGCGTCACTGCCGAATCTAAGTGAGGGGGCAGAGCGAAGGGCCAAGGAAGGCGCCGGGGAGGGAGCTTCGCGGACGCGAGCTGGGGCCCCGCTGGCCATGGGGGAGGTGGAGATCTCGGCCCGGGCCTACGTGAAGATGTGTCTGCACGCCGCCCGGTACCCGCACGCCGCCGTCAACGGGCTGTTGCTGGCGCCCGCTCCGCGGTCGGGAGAATGTCTGTGTCTCACCGACTGTGTGCCCCTGTTCCACAGCCATCTGGCCCTGTCCGTCATGCTGGAGGTCGCCCTCAACCAGGTGCCGCCGCTGGACGCCCACCGACCACCGCGAAACCCCCTAACACCCCTAGCCCAAGCCCATCCCCGGCCTCTTGGCAGCAGTGCGCACCTACAGGGCGGGCGGCACGATTGAGTTTCTGATGGCCCCTTTCCCACGGCAGGTGGATGCGTGGGGCGCGCAGGCCGGTCTGGTAGTGGCTGGGTACTATCATGCCAATGCAGCTCTGGACGACCAGAGGTGAGTGGAGTAGCCAGAGGCAGAAGGCTAAGGGTTATGGGATGGGGGATCAAGAGAACTCTTGGTCATTCCTTTCATCTTTCCTTCGTCAAATGCTTAGGAGCAGGGACTATATCCACCAGGCACTAGGCTGGGTACTGGAGTGAGGGAATATAAAGAAATATGAAGGAGCTCCCTGGAGGAGCTGTGGTGGGGGTGGGGAGCATAGCTGTGTATCAATAACAGGCTGACACCTGGCTTTAACTGAGGTGACCCCTGCCAAGTGCTGAAAGAACACAGAGGAAGCCCAACCAGCAACTTTGGGGGAAAAAAAAAAAAAAAAGGAAATGTCCTTATATATAGAAAACGTTATCTACTTACATATTAATCATGTATCTGGATCAAATTATACACAGTTTTGTAATTTGCTTTTCTCACCTCACTTAGTAAATATCTGCCATTTTTCCATCTCTACACCAAGATTTACCTTATCCTAACAGCTATATAGTATGAGTATGGAAGTACCATGATTTATTTAATGCCTTAAACATTGATATTGTTTCCCATTTTTTGTTAATACAGACACTGTACAATTATTACAGTAAATTATTTATAAGTGGAATTTCTGGGTCAGCATATACTGTTTAAATTATGCCAAATTACCCTCCCAAAAGATCACCTTTGATCTCCACCTTGACCAACAATCTGAGCACCTGTTTTCCACTGCACTCAAGCATTAAGCAGTTGTGTATGAAGCTTCAAGCAGGCCTGACCCCCCAGACCTGCTACAGGGAAAGGCCACCACTGCGCCATCATCTAGGAGACCTGGGGGGTCCAGCTCAGATGAACAGGGTCTACCCATGGTCAGCTCCTCACTCCTCTGATCTTTCCTCCATACAGCGCTGGGCCTCTGGCCTTGAAAATCGCTGGGCGGATTGCAGAATTCTTCCCTGGTGCAGTCCTTATTATGGTGAGGTTTGGGTTTCACGGTGGGGAGTTGGTGAGAAAGTAGGAAAGGGGAATCCTTGAAACCCTCACCAGACCTTCCTTGTCTGCACAGTTGGATAATCAGAAACTGGTGCCTCAGCCTCATGTGCCCCCCGTCATCGTCCTGGAAAACCATGGTCCCCGCTGGGTCCCCAAGGACAAGAACTTGTGAGTGCCCCACTCCCTTCACCTCTTCTTGGAAGCCCACAGCTCCTGGGCCTCCTCTGTCCTTGATCTTGCCCCAAGGGTCCTTGTCTAGATGCTAACCTCTGCCAAGTGTCTGGCCCCCTGCTGAGTTTGACCTCCATGGGGGTTATTATTTCAGAGTGATGTGGAGGGACTGGGAAGAGTCACGGCAGATGGTGGGAGCACTACTGGAGGGCCGGGCCCACCAGCACCTTGTGGACTTTGACTGCCACCTTGACGACATCCGGCAGGACTGGACCAACCAGCAGCTGAACACCCAAATCACCCAGTGGGTGGGTCCCACCAATGGAAATACCTGAGCCAGGGCTGGGGGGGTGGGGGAGGGAAAGGGTCAGGATCCAATAAAGAGACTTGGGTTGAAGGACAATGGTATGACTATTTATTATGCCTGGGAGGCAAGGGGAGGGAGAAACCTCAACAGGCTGAAGTTGGGGAAAGTCTGGAGTCCTCTGTAAAAGATAGGAAGGTCTCTGCTGGACCCATTACGGAATGAGAGAAGGCTCTCAATAGATCATTCCTTTTGTTTCTCCCCTGGGCTTCTTAAGCTTCTCGAAGTTCTTCAAGATGATGTCATATAACACAGCCTACAGGGCCAGAGAGGAGTGGGGGTCAGCCACAGGCCCCCAGTGGCTCCTGTGCCCCATTTCTAGCCTTATGGAGAAGCTAAGTTCTGTGACCCTTCACCCCCAGCCTCTCAGGGAGTAGGTGGCCTAGGAAAGCTCCCTCTGTCCCCCACCCCCTCGCTTCCTCACATAAGCGTTGCGGATCTCCATGACCATCAACCGGATGTCCCGGTACTCTGCCTCATCCAGCTCGTGCACCAGCTGCCGATAATCACCCTGTGGGAGTCTTGGGTCAGGTCTGACTTCAGATGTGTCCTTCCCCCACCATGCACCCTGACTTGGGCCTCACCTACCACGTGGGGCTGCTTGGCTGCTTTGGTCACAGCATCGCCCCGTTCAGAGAAATACCTGTAGGAAGTAGAAGGGTATGGAGTGGGAGAAGGAAGAGGGAGCCCAGGCCTCTGTCCAAGGCAAAGGTGGAGTGTGCATGCACGTGTAGGTGGGCAGTCACTCACTTGGAGATTTGAGTGTGGAAGCCTTCCAGCTTGGTGTGAAGGGTGGTCATCAGCTCAAACACCTTCTCCTGGGGAAAGAATGCAAGGGGGAAAGTGGAAAGCAGCATGGACTGGAGCAGTAAGGAGGGCAGAGGAGTGGGGTAGCGCTCTCACCTGGACAGCCACTCCAAAATTGTTCCCATCCTCAATCCGAGGTATCTGCAGCTGCAACCAGGTGGTGACCTGGGAGGAGGGAAAGGCATCAAAGCCACAACAGCTCCCAACCTACTTCCCAGGTTCCTGTCCTCTGCTTCCCTGCCCACGATCGGGGGGAGTTATGCCAAGTCCGTCCTAAGCCCCAGGGCCTACAATTCTGGCTTCATTTGCTGTGCTCTCTCCTGCTGAGACCCAGCTGGTGCTAAGCCCTACCTGATAGGGACCAAGGAGGACAAAGGGTTAGGTCTGAAGCCTGGGGGTGGGAGTGGGAGGGCTCACCAGGTTGAGCTGCTCAATGACATCCTTGATCTCAGGCTTTAGACGCTGAAGGAGGACCACGATCTTCTCATTGCAGTTCACTGGGCCACAGGGAGGACCTAGGCAGTGGGCAATGGGTCAGTCACCAGGCTGGGACTGTGTGAGGGCAGGGAAGAGCAATCCCTGGGGAAGAGCTCCTAGGAGGTGAGACTCAAGTCCATTCATGGTGGTACCTTTGTCTTCGTCTTCCCCTTTCTTCTTTTCATCTTTGTCTTCCTTCTGCAGGGAGAGAGGGGCTCTTGGCACTCAGGCCTAAGGTTGATTTTTCCCATGGTTGGGTCCCTCCTCCCAGCTCTTCCCGGCTTGCCTCCTGCTGTTTCTTCCGTTCCTCTTTCTCTTTCTCCTTGACTGGATCAGGCACTGGGATGTCCAACGGGGCCTTCAGATTGCTCAGGTCGGCTTCGTTGAGAGCAGGCTCCTGGTGCAGGGTGGGAGGAGAGCTGGAGGCAAAGGCATCCCTCTCGAGAGGCCTCACTCTCATGGCTCCCCAGACGCCCCCCTTGACCCCTATTCTCTAGCTTTCTGCTGCCCCCAGTACCTTTAAAAATGCATCCAACTCAGAAATCTTCTTGGGGAAGTAGCTCCCCAGCAGGTTCTCTGTCTGTGTGTGAGGTGGGGGTGGGGGAAGATGGGGGTCAGAATCACATGTTCTTCCTGGCAGTGAAGCAGGGCTGCCGCTGCCCAGCAGGGAAGGGTTGAGCCGTGGGAGTTGGGTAGGAGTGGGGTGTTGATGGGGCAGGTCTTACCTTGGTACACAGGTCTTCACGGAACACGTCCACCTGTGGGACACAGGCAGCCCTTCAGACACCTGGCTTTATGGCCAGTTCATATGAGGACCATTCCCTTAGGGTTGTGTAGGGCCTGACCTGGGGAAGGGTGGAATGCATCCCGTGGGGTTGGGGAGGGTGAAGTGAATCCCCGTGGGGCTGGATGTGGGGGATGAGAACATTCCTGGCGGTGGAGGGCGAATGGTCCAAGTGAGAACAGATCCCTCGGGTCTCCTGGGCTGTACAAGGAGGGGTGTAAGAGCCTCTGCGACTGGGGCAGGAACGGCGTACCCTGTGGAGTGGGCCGGGGGCCCTCCCGTGGGAAAAGCCATGAGGTGGCAGGGCAGCTCCGGCACCCTGTCTGTGTGTGGCCCGGGGCCCCGCGCCAGCGGACTTCCCCTCCACGCCAGCTCTCCGCTTCACCGCACCCCGCTGAACCTCGACCTCCTGGCCTCTCCCGGCACGCGGACCTCGCCTGTCTCCCCCGGCCAGGGCGCAGGTGCTCCTGGCACCGAGGCTCACGTGGGCTCCGATCGACCACGACCCCAACCCGCGACGGGGGCCGGGGGGCCGGTCACGGACGCCTGCAGCCTTTCGGAGCCACGCCTCCCTAACGGGCCCCTCCTCGAACCCGCAGCGCTCACCTTGGCTTGGGCTTCAGGCTGGACCCTGAGCGTGGCCATGGCCGGGGAGGGGGGCCTAGCGCCGCACGAGAAGCGGAGTGTGTACGGGGAAGAGAAAGCGAAAGCAGCGCTCGCCACCCGCACGGCCTTCCTGGGTAGCCGGGCAGCCGAGGTACTGGAGGGGGCGGGGCCAGAGCCGGAGGGGAGGGGGCGGAGGGCGGCAGCCGCGGCCGGGCTCCCCCTGGAGGCCGAGAGGAGCGCTGCCACCGCCTCCTCCGCCCGGCGGCCCGTCCCAGCCTGCCTCCCCCTCCCGCCCTGCTCCCGAAGCCCAGCCTCTCCCTCCCCGCCTCCTCGCTTCCCGCCTTTCGTCTCCCAGCCTACTGCCACTATCACCCCCACACACGCTTCTTTCCACGCCCAGCCTCCCCACGCACCGCGGGCCCGCCTTCCCGCCTCCCGGAGCCAGTGCCCTCCTCCCATCTCCCTGCCTCCGGACTCCTCTGGTTCTCTTCTGTCCCTGTTCGGCCTGGGACGGTGATAAGCCTTATCTGGCGCTCTTCCATCTTTTCTGGCCTCCCTTGCCTAGTCCTGGCTCCACGGGCATCGTCTGGCCCATGTGGTGACATTCAGACGCTGTCACCACTCCAACCCAGGCCCCGGTCAGCTCCCTCCTGACCCATGTTGTGGACTACAACCCCCCCTATACTCTCCACACAGACTCTGTCTGGCTTAAAGCTCTCTCTCAGTTTCCTGTTGACCTTAGAATGAAATCTAAAGGGCTTTCCCGGCCCAGAAGGCTTGCCTGGCCTGCCTGGCCCCTGTTCTGCAACCTCACTTTCCACTGCTTTCCCCCTTCCCTTACACTTGCAAATAGCTGGGCCTTCCATTGTTGCTTAAACCCAATGTCAGCATTCATTCCTGTCTCAGGTACTTTGGCCTTACCGATCCCTTTGCCTGACACACCCTTTCCCCGCCTCGGGTTGTCGTTAGGTTCTCAGCTTAGGTTCTCAGCTTAAATATCACCTCTCCAGAGGGAACTCTCTCCATCATCCTTTATAAAGTACCTCCCTGCCAAGTCTCTATTACAAACCAGCCTGTTGTAGTACATTCATAGCACTGGAGCTCTCTGATATTAGCCAGTTTATTTTGGAGGGATAGTGTGGTTTAGACCAGGGGTTGGCAAACTTTTTCTGTAAAAGGCCAGATAGTAAACATTTCAGGCTCTCGTGGGCCATATGGTGTCTGTAGTAACTACTCACCTCTGCCCTTAGAGCAGGTAAACAGCCATACCTAAATGAATTAGCAGGGCCAGGTTCCAGTAAAACTTTCTTTATGGACACTGGAATTTGAATTCTGTGTAATTTTCACATACCATGATATATTCTTCTTCTTCTTTTTTTTTTTTCCAACCATTAAAAATGTAAAAACCTTTCTTAACTCTCAGGCCATACAAAATCTGGCCACAGGAGGGCTGTAGTTGCTGGTCCTCTGTTTAGAGCACAGACAATGGACCCTTACTGCCTGGGTTTATAATCCTGGCTTTGATATCTACTAGCTGTGAACAAGCCACTTAACCTCTGTGCCTCAGTTTTCACAACTGTACAGTAGAAACGTTACCAAACCCACCTGATAGTGGTGTTGTTGTTATGAGGGCTTAATGTCTTGATTTATAGGAAGAGCTTAGAGACACTTAGAACGCTGCCTGAAACATAGTAAGCGCAAGAGGAGTGTTTGCTGTTATTTGTGAGTTTCTCATCTGCTTCCCCCATTAACCCACCAGCCCCCAAACAGCAGGAACCTTGTCTTCCTTATTCACAAGGCGTGGAACTATGCTTGGCTCAATAAAGACCTATTAAGTAAATGTGCCCAGACAGGCAGGCCCTTAAGGAAGGTGGAAGGGGGAATTCAGTGAAGGAGGCAGAAAAAACCAATCAACCAGGCTGGAGACGAAGCACCTGCTTAGCAGGAGTGCTGCCTATACCGACGGGCACTCTTACCTGCTCTGGCATGGCCGGTCCTTGATATCTGAGCCCCCCAGAGAGCTTGAAGTCTGCGAGGACTGGGAGACTTGAAAGGACAGCAGGAAGGATGGAGAGCAAGCAAAGAATGGCTGAGGGACGCGCGAGAGACTGCCTGACTCCCTTCTTACCCTTCCCACCCTTTCTGAGTCCCCCCAACCAAATGATGAGCAGAGCCCGAGGTAGGCCAGGTTTGCCTTTATTTCTTTCAGTTATGCTTGCGGCTGGAGTGGGGCCGAGGAAAGAGCCCGTGGCCCGGGCTCCCTGGAGACCAGGGCTGATGATACCAGCTGCCATAGGTGAGGTACCAGGCAAAGGTGCCCACCGCGGCACCCACCACCTTGTGGGTGTACTGGTGGAAATAGATGACGGTACAGAGCAGCAAGAAGTTCCAGAGGCCCAGCAGCAGCACGTTGAGCAGGAAGACGAGGCGGAGGGGGGCCCCGGCTGGCAGCCCGTGGGCCAGATACTTGGCGAACACTGCGGCTTCCTCGGCCATGAGCAGGCAGCAGAAGGTGAGCAGGAAGGTGTGGGAGGAGACGGTGTAGCCCCGCCACTGGTGGCCAGCTGCCAGGCAGCTGCGGCGGTCAGGAAGCTCGTGCAGCAGCAGGCCTTGGGGCAGAGGCTCGAAGCAGGAGCCAGTCAGGTCCTCGATGAGCAGGAAGGCCCGGCCGGCCCCCCGCCACACTGCCGCCCCCACCACCAGCCGGCTCAGGTGCCTGGCGGTCACGGCCACACGCCGCGTAGCCAGGAACACCACCAGCAGCACGAAGCCCCCCAGGAAGGTGCATGTCCAGCCCCATGCCGAATTCACAAACTTTCTGTGGGCACAGAAGAAGGGAGACTAGCTACTGAGACCCGCCTGCGCCCCATCTTCCACCCCATCTGTGTTCCCATCCCTGCTCTGTCCCCCGCCCTACATATCCTCACTGGTTCCCTTTCTTCCCTGCCCCCCCCCCCAGCCACTTAAACCTTGCCGTCTCCTTAGAGGCCCATTCAGCCTTCGAGGAGCCGTATTTCCTCTTCAGCCCTGCTCCTGATTTCCCCTGGACCCTAGGACTCTGTTCCCCTCCCCCTCCTCCCAATTTCTCAACCTCTTAGCCTATTTTTAGCGTCCAGACTGGCAGCACCACAGAAGCCTGGAGGAGGGAGCTGGGATCCCAGAGTGCAGGGAGCCGGCGCCCACAGCCTCCAGTGGACTCACATGTTGAAGAAGTTGCCGTGGCTGGCGAAAATAGTCCGAGGGTTGACATGGAACTGCAGAAGGGGCCCAAAGATGACCACTGCTGCCAACCAGGCATGGTAGAGGCGCCGTAAGCAGGGGCTGCCCAGGAGGCGGGCGGCCTGTTCACTTCCAAAGTACAGCAAGGCAGAGGCCACCCAGAGCAGCACCCTGACCAGGCAGCCTAGCAGCGCCCTGATTTGGGCCCCGGCCCCCAGCCCTGCCCCCACCACCGGCCCCCGCTCCATGTTCCCTCCCCTCCCCACTACCCGCTTGCTGTGCCGGGTAGCTGAGGAGGGGCTGATGGGGCCCCCCCTGGACAAGGACGGGCAGTGACAGGTGTGGCAGACACAGGGCAGAGCCCTGGTGGCAGCTGGCAGGCGGGGGAGAGGGGTGGGGGGCAGTAAGGGGCCAGGGCGGAGGGCTGCCACGTCAGCAGGGTCCTAGCTTTGGTTGTGTGTCCTGACAGTGGCCTGTGTCCTTTCCTTTTAGCTCTGTGTCCCCAGCTCCAACCATGTTCGAGTTCATGTTGGAGGGCCAGGCCTGCGGTTCAGTGTTTTGTCCACAGCCTGCCTGGGCCTGCCCATCTATTGGGTCAACCAGTCACCCCCGCCCCACCCCAACCTTACCATGTTTGCTCCGCAGGGAAATCAGGGGTCATGGAGATTCAAACTAACCAAACCTTGGAAACCATTTTAAAAAAAATCTGTCTGGGCGCCTGGGTGGCTCAGTTGGTTAAGCGACTGCTTTCGGCTCAGGTCATGATCCTGGAGTCCCTGGATCGAGTCCCGCATTGGGCTCCCTGCTCGGCGGGGAGCCTGCTTCTCCCTCTGACCCTCCCCCCTCTCATGTGCTCTCTCTCTCTCATTCTCTCTGTCTCAAATAAATAAAAATCTTAAAAAAAAAAATCTGTGTCTGCCTCATCATCAGTGTGATCCAACCCCTCTCCTAAATTCTGAGCACAAGATCCCACACTGCAGGATGCACAAGATGGCTGTGCATGCACCATGTCCAAGTTACGCTGGGGGGAGCACACCAGCAGGGGTATCCACTTAGGTGCACCATGACCCTAGGGCTTGACCCAGCCCCAGCCCCTGTCTGGTGTGAGGTACTCTGAGTGGCTCTCTGGCCCTATGTAAACCATGGTGGTTACATAATGCACAAGACATCAGATCTAAGATGGGACCATTCTTTGGTACGGTTATCACGAAGGCCAACAGATGAAACTCAAGTGTCCTGGGGTGCCTGGGTGGCTCAGTTGGTTAAGTGTCTGCTCAGGTCATGATCCCAGGGTCCTGGGATCAAGTCCCACGTCGGGCTCCCTGCTCAGTGGGGAGTCTGCTTCTCCCTCTGCCTCTGCCACTCCCCCTTCCTATGCACACACTTGCTCTGTCAAATAAATAAAATCTTAAAAAAAAAGAAATTCAAGTGTCCTGTGAAAGGTGTATTGTATGAGAGATGGTGGTGGCCCAGGCTGGATTTTCAGGACTCCAAAGATTAGGCTCATGTGATGGGGGTGGGGGTGGGGGTGGGGGTGACCCTACAAGGAAAATCCCCACCTTGAAGCCCATCAAAACCTTAGGTTGTATCCTCCAACCGGTTACCCTGGGTCCTAAGTCTCACATTGGCCTCCCAGCCTGACCCCTGGGGCTGGAGCCACAAGGCAGAGAGCAACCTACCCAAGGGATGTCCCTGTTATTCAGTAACTGTTCTGAGATCCTTTTTTGTCACCCTTCCTCATTCGTCAGAACTGGTGGTGGGATTTCAGAGTACAGTGGAGGCCCACGAAGTAGTGAAAGGAATGAGCAAGCAAGTACACCTGGGTGCTGAACTGTGTGACTTTGGGAAAATCAACTAATCCTCCTTGGTCCTCAGTGCCCACATCCATAAACCGATCAAGATGGATTCTTCAATCAGATTCCTTCCAGATCCTAAAGCCCATACTTCAACATAGTTCCTGCTCATGGACCCTAACAGGAAGACCTATAGAACCCCTCACACATCTTTGACAAAAAAATTTTTTTAAAGATTTGATTCCTTTATTTGAGAGAAAGAGAGAGCATGAGTAGCGGGGAGGGGCAGAAGGAGAGGGAGCAGCAGATTCCCTGCTGAGCAGGCTGGATCCCAGGACCCCAGGATCATGACCTGAGCCAAAGGCAGACACTCAACTGACTTAGCCATCCAGGAGCCCCACAAAAAATTTTTCATTGTAATTTTAAATAGTTGCGCAGGACATAATTTCCAATGCATTC
The DNA here is from genome assembly GCF_054177405.1 of Leptonychotes weddellii. Classification (NCBI taxonomy): domain Eukaryota; kingdom Metazoa; phylum Chordata; class Mammalia; order Carnivora; family Phocidae; genus Leptonychotes; species Leptonychotes weddellii. Next base: position 64,206,619 of record NC_138377.1, read on the forward strand.
TCTCTCTCTTTCTTTTAAATATACCCAATGGAATCTAAATACTACAGTGATTAGGTATCTTACCATTTTCCACTTAAAAAACATGTGACATGATCTTAATAGTCAGAAATTATATTTCCATTAAACTTCCCCCACACAAGTTATCCTAATGTTTTTACGCCTGAACATTTTGTTGATCACACTTGTCTGCCAAAAAAAGTATATAATTTGAAACTTAATTTTTATTTATTTTTTTATTTTAAAGATTTTATTTATTTGACAGAGAGACAGAGCAAGAGAGGGAACACAAGCAGGGGGAGTGGGAGAGGGAGAAGCAGGCTTCCTGTGGAGCAGGGAGCCTGATGCAGGGCTCGATCCCAGGATACTGGGATCATGACCTAAGCAGACGCTTAACAACTGAGCCACCCAGACGACCCTAATTTTTTTTTTTTTAAGATTTTTAAATTTATTTTTTGACAGAGAGAGAGACAGCGAGAGAGGGAACACAAGCAGGGGGAGTGGGAGAGGGAGAAGCAGGCCCCCCGCAGAGCAGGGAGCCCAATGCGAGGCTCGATCCCAGGACCCTGGGATCATGACCTGAGCAGAAGGCAGACGCTTAACAACTGAGCCACCTAGGCACCCCGAAACTTAATTTTTTTTTTTTTTAACGATTTACCCATTTATCTTAGAGAGAGAGGGCACACAAGCAGGGGGAGGGGTAGAGGGAGAGGGAGAGTATCCCAAGAAGACTCCTGGGAGATCATGACCTGAGCCAAAACCAAGAGTTGGCTGCTTAATTGACTGAGCCACCCAGGCAACCCTGAAACTTAATTTTTAAGTATTTCCTGTGATCATAAGGCCCTAGAAGTTTAAACATTTTTTTTCTGGATAGATTTCTCATAATAATTGTTAGTAGTACAAAATATATAATTAGTATAGCAAAGATTTCACACATTGTGATAATAATAAACTCAAATTGTATTGGAAATGCAACTCTTAATTAGAAAAATGGATGGTACTTGGGGCCTTGATTAAAGGAGGCTTTGAGGGGCGCCTGGGTGACTCAGTCAGTTAGGGGTCTGCCTTCAGCTCAGGTCATGATCTCGGGAATGGAGTCCCGCATCAGGCTCCTTGCTCAGCGGGGAGTCTGCTTCTCCCTCTGTCTGCCACTCCCTCTGCTTGTGCGCGCTCTCTCTCTCTCCAACAAATAAATAAAAATCTTTAAAAAAATATAAAAGAGGCTTTGAGGATGTTAACAATTTTAATTTGCTTCTAATTCTGGCGCCCTGGAGGTAATACAGGTTCTGGATGAGATGGGTGGCATGTCTGGGTTGAAGTGGCAGAAGGGGAACAAGGCAGGCCGGTGGGCAGGGAGACTGGCATGCTAGTTTCACATGAGGCAGACCAGAGCAAAGAGAACACATGTAGGCTGGGCAGCTGGACAATCTATTCTTTTAAAACTACCTGTTTTGCTGTGAAAGAGGTATCCCTTTTACCCCTGGCTGTGTTTTTGAGAACCCCTGGAGGTGTGCATCCTGGTTCGAAAATTGCATTAGGGATAATGAAATGTCATGGGGACGGAGCGATCAGAGCTGGATGTGAAGCCTGACCAACTCCCCTACTGACCACACCACGGCTTTGCTCTGGGGCATGTCGCCTGATCTGTGCACGCTGCCATTTCCTCACCTGTACAGTGTGGCTGGGAGGGTGGATGAGGTCCTGGGTGTGAAGCACCCAGATGGGGCCCCGAGTCAGTGCCCACCAGGTTCTCTCCGGTTCTGGGCTGCTTCTTCTCATAGACCGGACCAACGCCAAGGCCATCCCCAGAACAAAGCTGATGTGGGTGTTCCAGGCTCTAATCTAAACTGCGCTTACTCCCTGCTGCCTTGATTTCTACTTGCTACAAGTTTCTAAGTTCAGTGAGGGAGTTGTCTGTTGCAGAGCTCAGTTAACAAATGATTTTGGTATTTCTCTTCATCTTGGGGGCATCAAAGGGGGATTTTTCCCCACAGAGAAGCATATCTGAAGGCTTTGTCAAGACTATTTTCTTGAAGGGAGAGGATAAAAGACCTCAGATAGGAAAAAGAGACAGAGACAGACACTGAGCCAGGTTCCCACAGAGAATTTATTGAGGGAGCCAAAGCCAGTGAGAGGACGAAGGAGTCCTACTTCAACATCTCTCCTTGCAGCTGCTGGCCTCCAGCATGAAGGAACAGTCTGGGAGGGAGGGCCTGCCCTGTGTGGGGCCACATGGAGCCTCTCACACCACAGCCTGTCCCACCCCAAAGACCCAGACAGAGAGGGAGAAAACATAATTCCCACCCCAGGAGGGTGCTGAGGACATGCCTTACTCATCCCACCTTCTCCAAAAAGGCTAGAGCTCTAGCCTTCAGGACCTCTGGAATAATGGCCGGGACACCTGGCCTAACTGGCCAGTCTAGTCCTCAACACACAGGCCAGGGCAATGGGCCCAGCTGACAGCTCAGTTCAGACCTGACATCTACTCTAGGAGCTAACACTTACATCCACACGTGATTAAAAACACTCAGGACAGTTCTCCTGCTGACAAAGGGCCACACCTCAGATAACAGCAGTCCTTTGGGCTCTGGCCAGAGATAGAGAACCAAGCCAACTGGGTGTGAGCGCATGAGGAGACCACTCTGCCCCTTGGGGAGGATCTTCCAGGGCTCAGCGAGGGCCCGAAAGCCTGGGCTTGTGGGTCTCCCTGTCCAATGCCAGTGACTCCCCAAAGGTCTCCCAAAAGGGAGAAAGGCAGGAAGAGGCAGAGAGCTTGTCAGAGGCTCACCCGTGGACGGGGCTGGAGATCAGATCTACTGGGGCGAGGAAAAGGCTGTAGAGGGGTGGGGCACTGGGGCAGGGGTGCGGGGAGGTTCCTCAGACTCTGGCAGGTCGTCCTGGAAGTACTCAGCCTGGCGGTACTGCCAAAGACGCAGGTTGCCGTCCCACTGCGGGGCAGAAGGGGGCAAGCAGTCAGGGGTGCGGCCCCGCCTGGGTCAAAGTCCCGGCCACGCGCTGGTCCCCCGCCCCGCCCCTCGCAGCCTCACCGAACTGCTGACGATCTTTTCCTCAAAGGGATGCCAGCTGACGTCACGCACACAGGCCTTGTGGTTGGTCAGCTTCTTCACGATGTGGCCGCTGAGGAGGTCGTACACTGTCCAGGGACGGCCAGAGTGGAAAAGGGGCAGCCAGGGCACCTTCTAAGCACCCCTCACGGTTCCTGAGCTGCACTGCTTATTGCCTCTCAGGCAACTTCCCCGCTTTCACAGGGGAGCAACCACACCAGAGGATGCTGCAGTTCCCTTTTCCCCTACCTCGGGTTCAGTGTGCGGCCTAGCAGAGCTTGGGTATCTCTCCCTGGCCCTTAGCTAAATGTCACAGGGTCTACAGTTAAGAAAGCACAATGTGGTTTTAAAGCTCTTTACAGCAGTTTTCTAAGAAACCCACAAGACATGGAAGGCCCCGCAAAAGTGAACAATGGGCTGTCTGCTTAGAGGTCCGAACCTGCTCTTCCTCATCTGGACGGGGACGCATCTTTCTCTCTTTCCGAGCAGGGCTCCCTGCGGTGCCTCCCTAGCTATGGCAGTGGCTTAGGCTCCTTATGGCTGGAGGTGTGTTTCTGTGTCTTTCTGTACACGCTTCCTGCTTTAGCGGCCGCATGTCCCTTACTCCGAGCTGCGGTCTTTTTGTCCCCATCCCCCCCTACCTTTCATCTGCCATCTCTTTCTTTCCTTGACTGGCTACAAAACAGAGCTGAGTGTATTTCTGGCAATCTATTATATTTACTGACTAGAATTCTATCTTCCCTTTCTTAATTTACAATGCTGATGAATACAAGGTTTTCTTTCTCTGCTGAAGCCTAACCTGCTCCACGCTAAATTAAATTTCACTCATAGTCACCACTGGGATTTTTACGGCGCTTACCGGTGGTTACAGGTAAAATGCCAGAGACACACTGGTGCCTCTCCCAGGCCCCTGTTCTGATACGATCCTTACCGACCACTTTGCCGGTAGAGCAGCCGCTGTAGATGAACCGCTGGCCGGTGCTATGGGTGGGCGAGAATCGGCAGCGGATGAGGGTGTGCAGGACCCCGTGGCCCCGGTAGGTCATCAAGGAGCTGTCCCCTGGGAGCTTCAGTTTCCGCCAGGCTGGGAGGGATGTACATAGAGCCCTAGGTTAGGGAGCCTGGATTCTCCTGTACCATTAGTCCTGAGCAAAGATCGATGATCACCGATGGCCACCTTTTCAATCCCCAATGGGTGGCTCTTTCTCCACCTAATATTCACCAACACGGCTCTGCTGGTTGTGAAGATACTGAAATGCTTTTGTCTTAGTTGGTTCTGAGTGATCCCCAGCCCCCAGCCCTGGGAACCCCCGACTCTCCCCACCGTTTGACAAACATAGAGTTAACACCTGGCGAGGGGGCGTGGGGGGGGGAGGGCCCCAGGCTACAGTCACATCCACTGTGCCCATGCCAGGCCTTACCAGGGGTCAGATATCTGAACTGCCACCCCTGACTCTTTACTCTCCGGATCTCGGGTTCTCCCTTCTCTGCTCACCTTTTTTGGGCACCTGCTGCCAGCGGTAGTCCCAGTTTTGCTGTGTGGCAGCCTGCCGTGAGGCCTCCATGCCTTCCCGACTAGAAAAGCGTCGGATGTCCCAGAGCTTGATGGTCTGGTCTTTGGAGTTGGAGATGAGATAGCGGGCATCACCCTGTGAATCCCCAGATGGATAACAAGGTGTCAGAGCTTGTGAACACTGGTGTCTGTCCTTCTAGGTCTGCTTCTCCAGATGAGAGGTAAGAATGCCAGTCCTCTGACTTACCTTGCCTCTTTCTTCATCCAGGCGAGCTCATCACAGGTTTTTCTACCATAGAACCCACCCCCTGGCTAGGTTTCCCCTCCTTTGCCCAGGGCACTGGCTGGGCCTCCAATTCTATCCTGGATTAATTGTCTTTCCTTCTACAGAAAGCCCTGCCCTGATCCGTGAGGACTGATGAATACAGAAGGATCTCATGTTTCTTGGCTTAAACCCCTTCCCTAAACTCCAGCTTTTGCAAACCTGAACTAATAAGGAGCTTGGGGAGTTCCCACGCTCAGCCCCCTTGACCACTCCTGGACACCTGTAACCTGGCCGTGCAGGTCTGCTTCCCTGCCCACCTTGCTGTCAATGAAGGTAATGCCATCCTGGTGTCCAGCCAGTGCACCCACAGGCTTGGGGTCGTCCTCCCGCATGGTGCGTCGATCCCACACTTTGCAGATGGCATCATCACCCCCAGAGAACAGGATCTGGGAGCTTATGTCAGCAAAGGCCACTGCGTTCACATCATCCTCATGGGACTCAATCTAGGGAAGCAGGAAGCCAGAATACCTAGGACCTCTCTCTCTCTCAGTCTTCTAATAGGCCACGGACCAGGAGGCAGAGGCTCTGAGTCTCAGGAGCAAATACCTGAAGGGTGCGCCGGTTCTGTTCTCGATCAAAGACATAGAGACAGCCATCATTGGCCCTGAAAGGGAAGGCATAAAGAGGGTCCTGGAGGGGCGCCTGGGTGGCTCAGTCGTTAAGTGGCTGCCTTCGGCTCAGGTCATGATCCCAGAGTCCTGGGATCGAGCCCCACATTGGGCTCCGTGCTCAGCGGGAAGCCTGCTTCTCCCTCTCCCACTCCCCCTGCTTGTGTTCCCGCTCTCGCTCTCGCTGTCTGTCAAATAAATAAATAAAATCTTTAAAAAAAAAAAAAAAAAGAGAGAGTCCTGGAGCCAGAACTGAGAGGACCAATGCTACGTATGCTCTGGAGAGTCCCTGTTGCAAAGTCCCGCTGAGGGGCAAGCCCTGGTCTCTTTTTCCACAGGAGGTGGGAAAAAAGTTAGCTATGTTTGCAAGGAGGTTTGAGACCCTCCATCTCATGCTGGGGAAATGGTGAGCAAGAGGTGAAGCAGTTCATAAACGCTGACCTTGGAAAAGGGCTGGCTGTTCTCCAAAGCTGCCTGGATAGCAGTGTCCAGTACAGTCTCTGTGAGATCAGAGCTGGTCTCCGGGAGGACTCCTAGCTCACTGATTGAGGGCTACATCCCCTACCGTACTCACCCTCCTAGCACTTCCCGTCCATCTGAGGAGACAGCAATGGAAAAGACTGCAAAGCGACGCTCGTCTGGCCTGAAAAGAGCAATGAAGGAGCTGGATTAAGTGGACCTCCCTCAGCCTCTGTTAATCTACACAGAATCGGATGAGGATTGTAAGGTGTACTTCTGAGGGGAAAAAGAAGTCCTGCCAACACGTCCCAGAATGTGAGTCACCTCCATGAGAACCCCGAAATAATCCTGCAACCATCTATTTTACCCTGGTCCTCTGGCTGACAAGGATGGGTGCCTTCCCTCCCAGGAATCCACACAGAGACACTTGCAACCAGTGTACTTTTCCCTCTAAGCAGGAGTTCCAGTTCACGAGGTTTGCTCCTGGAAAGCCTTCCTTGAGAAGTTTCTGATGAGTCTGCCCAGAGGGAAGCCAGTACCTTAGATCCAGGGCAGTGTGAGTGTCTCCCTCCCCGTAGATGTTGCAGATATGAACTAAGAGAAGCAAGAGAAACAAGGTATCTTTCAGGGCTGGGGGAAGGAGGGTGGAAGTGAAGCTAGGCAGGAAACGGAACAAAGGGCAAGGGTGTCAGACCCTGGGAGTGATCTTCCCAGGAGAAGGCGTGGAGTCCTGGCACAGAGAACACGGGCATTTGGAGGCTTCGGGTCCTGGGCTGGAGAGCCAGTGGAATTCTTGGGCATACTCACTGTAATCAGACCAGCTGGAGTATAGGAAGTGGTTGCCATCAGGGGTGAAGGCCACATCCAGGACGCTCCAGCCCACGTCCCGGGCCTTGATGCTCTTGAATTTATGAAAGCGGCCGTACCGGCAGTCATACAGTCGGATCGTCTGGTCTGGGTAAGTGGGGATCAGGCAGAATTAGGGAACCCCCTCCTTGTATCCTCTCTAGATCTGACCTCCTTCCTCTGTACGTCTGTGGAATCTTCCCTTGATCATGGGAAACGTGTTCTGGCTAAGCATCCCTAACCCAGGGTCTGAGTTCCCTGGGTCTGAGGCTTGCTAGTCTCCGTCAGGGGGTATGTTCCTTGTTCTGGGGCACTTTGTAGGACCAGGGTCTGGTACCTTGACAAGCAGACATGAAGATCTGACCATCTTTGCTGTAGATGCCGCAGAAAGCCTTCTGAGAGTAGGTATCAGTGAAGCCCAGATCATTGGGCAAGAAGCTGGGAAAGCAGAGGGAAAGTGAAGGTAAAGGGAGCAGAGGACTAGGAACGTCCTGGTTAGCAGAATCCTAACAGAGCTGGGTGTGAGTACAAGGGTGGACTTCCCTTTTGGCTTGGGGTACGATCCCTTCTCTTTCATTCATTCAATCGTTCTCTCAATTTCTACACTTTTCCAGTTTGTTTCCTCTCAAGCTTCGACCCCATTCGACCTAACTTTAATATCCCTGAGGATCCTCTTAACACCTGTCCCTTCAACATTTAAGGGATAAGACCTATCTGGCCCTTAGAGTCTCTCCACCAAGCCCCATACTCACTGAGACATCATTCGAGACCGTTCTCCAAGGGAGAAGCTTCCCCGGTGGCAGAGGCCCCGTTCTCTCTAAAGGAAGGGATTGGGGAATATTGCTAGCAGAAACGGAGGGCCACTTCAGCCGCACCAAGCCCCCTCCTCCAAAGATATTGCTCTTGCTACAGAAACGGACACCGCACACACTCATAAGTCCCACCAAATGCCGATGCAGGCTGGCTAAGCACTCTCCAGCTCCAGCACTTGAGGCTTCCTTGGAAGGTTTACTTTCCTCTCCTCGGGCAGGGAGAGCTTCTGGCTACCTCGAGAGGCCGGCTGCCAGGCTGGTTGGAGGTGGAGAGGCTTACCTGGTGCAGCATCTGAGGAAAGCTCTGCTCCTGGGCTGCCCGCCTGAGCCCCAGCCGCCCTGTGGCCAATTCCACTTGGGTCTTGATCTCATTGCATTCCAGCTCCCGGGTGTCAGGGGTTGCATCCACTGTGAGTACCAAGGAGAAGTTCCACCCTAGGTCTTCCAGCCCCAGAACTATGCTCCCGCCAGCTATGCAGCTGAATAGACTGGGGCTGCACAGACTCCCTCGTTCCCTGAATTATCTCACCTTCTTTCAACTTCACCTACCGTTCTTGCAAAAAACAGAAAAAGGGTTTTTAATGAAAGTCTTCCAATGTTAGGGTCTCAGTCTGCCTTTCCTCTTACCGGGTGGGTTGTATCGGTCCCCCAGACGACCATCCCAGGCACTGTCATGCTCTTCCTCCGAGTCCGAGAGGGCCTGGATGAGTTGTAAATTTGCTGCACCTCCGCCCTGCACCAACCTCACTTGGCCTCTGTGGAGAGATGCCCATGATAAAAGGGAGGATCCCTTCCCCAAGCCAACCAAATTCAGAGTCAATGGCTATTCAGCTCTTAGACTACCTGCTCCTCAAACCCTCATACTGTCCCCATTTTGAAGTTTCAGGCTGACTAGACCTTGGCTGTTATTTTCAGTCTCCTATAAGACATGGTAGGAAATGAATTTTCATGCTTATAGCAGATGTAGAGAACACCAACATTCCATGGAGATTGACAGACCTACTCAGCTGACTTCCTAGAGGACTAAATATTCGGAGAGCATTTCCTTCTGAGCCTCTGCCTGAGGAGTCCAGCATAGAACACAGTATTCTAAAGGGATCCCCAGGCTTGTCTTCTGCCCAAGAAGCCACAGCTAAGAAAACAGAGTCAAATGGCACACCTTTCCAGTCAATTATGGGTGGTGGTCACTTTCCTCAAAGCATTCTTTCCTCAAGAACAGGGTTAGAGTTAGGTTAATTTAAACTTGTTTTTCAAGTAAATCCACATGGCTTCGTATCACATGTCAGTAACTTCTCCACAGTTCAACACCCATCTCCCCAGCTCTTCTCCTTACCCCCCACATCACGCCTTTTCCATCACAGTAACGTTTTCATTTTTTTACTTCCTTGGGAAATGGATTACACTTGTGTAGTCTTAGCTAGAGAGGCCCCCCTGAACAGTCCATTCAAACACAAAAGCGAACTGTCTTCATGACCCTCCCTAATTAAGAACTACTCTTATTGGGTATTGAGCTGAGTGCCATGAGTGTCCAGAAGGGAAGCTCAAACAGAACAGCTGGTCTGGGCTAATCCCATTCCCTATCCTCTGTAACCTCCCTGCCTGGAGTTGGGATCAAGGGACTGTGGTGGTCCCTGGTGGGGACACATCGGAGGGTAAGTTACCTGCGGAGGAGATAGGCCAGTACCTGGGCCAGATCCACATCTTCATCCTCCTCTTCTTCTTCCTCGCTCCGACGCAGGCTAGCCCCTCTTCGGGGCAAGCCCTCGGAGGGGTCTCCGGACCCAGTTCCTGCACTGCTGCTGTTCCGTGATCCCATCTTCTGGTCACAGCATCATTAGCTCCTGTGCAGGGACTCCTCCTGTCACCTCCTTGGGTTTGGTGAAAGCAAAGCCTGCTCTAGAAACACCAGGGTCTCCCCAGATAGAGCGGTAGCTATCTCTTGGAGTGCGACCCTTCCTAGAGACTGAAATCCCTTCTCTGTAGCCTGTGACAATTCCCAAGGCTTCCGGAACACAAACCTTCCCCAATCCTGTGAAGCAAAAAAAAATCAGAGTGAAGCTTAGGGCGCTACCCTAGTTCACCAATGAGAATCCTTTGAAGAGGAATTTCTCAGTTTTCTACCTCAAACTCACCTATCAAAGTCCCTGGAGGGGTGGGTGGGTGAATTCCCAGGTAACCTCTCTGGCCGACCAATCAAAACCCCTCGCGGAAGAAAGCGCCTCATTAGCTTATCTTATCTAGCCAATCAGAAGCCTTAGGGCTCTGAGACCCCCGACGCCCCCCCTTACCGACCAATCAGAGCGCTCCTTTGCGAAAGCCAGCAGCAGCGACAACCAATGAAGTTAGAATTCGGCCTAACACCCCCTCCTTTCTCGCCTCACGCCCACGTGGTGTGCCGGGGGTGTGTACGCCAAGTGGGGGAGGCAGGGGGGAAGCCGAGAAGCCCCTCCCACTGAAGCCGGCGGTTACTGCCCCGCGCGAGACCACCCACCAGCCAGGAGCGGTCGCAGGACCCGCAGCGGCGCGAGGCCTTGTTTACACCGCGGCGCTGGCCAACCGCTCCTCCGTCACGCGCCTCCTTCGTCATGCATCTCCTGGCTTCCCGGCCGGAGGACTGCGAACGTCACGCGTTGCCTCTGACGGCCCCGCCCCCTTGGCCAGCTAACTGGACAGCTGAGCACAGTGATAGACAGGTGGGCGGGAGAAAGTGCGTGAGGGATGGGAGGGGAGGAGAAAGCGCGCGACCGAGGAGGGGCGTTTGCTCCCAGTTGGGAGGAGTAAGTGGGGAACCGGCTGTTTCCTGAATCAGAGACAAGAGAACTACGCTTAATGGGTGAGGGGCGGGGCTTACAAAAGAAATTGGTGGTTCGCTACCTGGAGGTGTCTTAGCGAAGGATGCAATTTCCTGTCGGCCCCTCAAGTTCTTTTGGCTTCGCAATTTCCAGACGATCTCTAAGGGCCTCTCTTTCTCCTCCCCCCCCCCCCGCCCCCCGGTTTCAGCCTTCCTTTATTTTGCTGGCTGCAGCTTCTGTCGGTCCTGCCCTAAGGGATGACCGGCGCCTTTGGGATGTGTTCACGTCACAGATGGGGATCCAGTCCTCCACACCCTCCCTTCCGGGTTTAGCTTCCGGAAGCCTTGTTTTGTGGGGACTGCCCTTTCTAGACCACTCCTTAGCTGCTTTGGCAACTTTTTAGATGACCCCTGGATTCCCTCTGCGGTCTTTGCAGACGCTCCCTAATACACGCAGGGTCTTTAGGGGCCTTTCCGGTTCCGTCTGTTGTCCTTAACGACCCTCCGCTCTCCGGGATTTGCAGACCTTCCCTAGACCCTCGGTCTTTGGCGGGCCTCTCAGCTTCGGGCCACTTGTCCGGGGAGTGCACGAATGCCGCCTCGTACCTCCTCCGGGTTTATGAGTAACCCGCTAAGTCCAAGGCCAGGTCTTGCCACGTCTCGGGATCCTCTCCTAGGCTGGAGGTCGAGTGACTTCGCCGCGCCGAGTGCAAAAGCCCTGGTGCAAAGGCACCTCAGCGCCTCCAGTCCACACTCTTAGAAGTGTTGCGAGCTCTTCCAGGGGCAATCTAAGATCAGGGATGCGTGCGAGGGCGCTTAGTTCCCCTGGGCTCTCCTGCCGCTCACCCTCCCTGGGAGGGGGAGGGTGTGGTCAGACATCTAGAGCCGAGCTTAACGTCTCTGGTCACTAGAGCTGGCCTGATACGGGCGTACGATCTGTGCAGGGCTCAGCGCTTAGAAGGGCCCCATGTTTGGTTTAATGTCCTGCTGTCGCCGTATGAAATTCTTAATATTTGAGCCAGCACCCCGCATTTTCGTCTTGCTCTGGGCTCTACTAATTATGTAGTCGGTTCTGCCGGTTACCCACCTCTCATGGTCAGGTAACTTACTGTCAGTTTCCCTGTGACAGTTATTGAGACTTCAGGATTCTGTGGTTTCTGGGTTATCCAGCCTGGAAAATCTGAAATCATTAAAACAAACAAACAATCTTTCCCTCCTGTTTGCCCTTTAAATACAGTTCTTCGAGTCTTATAGATTCTTTAATTAGTTGAAGTTGTTTTCACCGTCACCACCCAAAATCAAATTTTCATTACTTCTTGCCTCTCCTAGTTGATCTGCTGGAAATATTTTTCTCCAATAGCATTTAGTTCTTAACCTCCAAGTGGTTTTCAGTATTGTTATTGTTTCAAATACAAACTTCCAAACCTGGTTGTCTATATATTTTTTTTTAATCAGCCTCATTTTATGTTACTTCTGCCAAGCAAATATGCTTATAAAGTCTGTGCTGTTTCCACCTTTGCACTTTCCCAGGAGAATTTCTTATCTGGGGGAAACTTTGTCTCTATCAGTGGACTCCCTTATGACCCAGTGGCACCACTTCAGGAATCTAGCTGGGACCTATATGCTAAATCTAGCCTTAAGATTTATGTTCACTTTTCCGATCCGCCATCTGCGGTGGAACCGCCGCCAAAATGCAGATTTTCGTGAAAACCCTTACGGGGAAGACCATCACCCTCGAGGTTGAACCGTCGGATACAATAGAAAATGTAAAGGCCAAGATTCAGGATAAGGAAGGAATTCCTCCTGATCAGCAGAGACTGATCTTTGCTGGCAAGCAACTGGAAGATGGACGCACTTTGTCTGACTACAACATTCAAAAGGAGTCTACTCTTCATCTTGTGTTGAGACTTCGTGGTGGTGCTAAGAAAAGGAAGAAGAAGTCGTATACCACTCCCAAGAAGAATAAGCATAAGAGAAAGAAGGTTAAACTGGCCGTCCTGAAATACTATAAGGTGGATGAGAATGGCAAAATCAGTCGCCTTCGTCGGGAGTGCCCTTCAGATGAGTGTGGTGCTGGAGTTTTCATGGCTAGCCACTTCGACAGACATTATTGTGGCAAATGTTGTCTGACTTACTGCTTCA
>NC_138377.1:64219276-64281623 GCF_054177405.1 Leptonychotes weddellii
AACTAACAAAAAAAAAAAAAAAAAAGATTTATGTTCAGCATAGCAATTAGTGATAATAGTAAAACACTGGAAACAAATAGGCCCAATATACTACAGTACTGGAGGATATTGGTTATATAAATTAAGGTCCATATGGTAGACACAGACATATCATTAGAATGATGCAGTCTTCTATTTTTATGCCATGGGAAATTGTGCAAGTTTCATTGGTCGGTTTTTAATTTTTATTTTATTTTTTCTCAGATTTTATTTATTTATTTGACAGAGAGAGACACAGTGAGAGAGAGAGAGAGCACAAGCAGGGGGAGTGGGAGAGGGAGAAGCAGGCTTCCCGCCGAGCAGGAAGCCTGATGCAGGGCTCGATCCCAGGACTCTGGGATCACGACCCGAGCCGAAGGCAGACGCCCAACGATTGAGGCACCAGGCGCCCCGGTAGGTTTTTTAAAAAGATGGTCAGTTCTTCTGGTGGCATGTTGTGATGGATGCAAAAATAATATGGTTTCAGTTCCCCATTAAAAAGGTCTAAAAAGGGGCGGCTGGGTGGCTTAGTCGTTAAGCGTCTGCCTTCGGCTCAGGTCATGATCCCGGGGCCCTGGGATTGAGCCCTGGGATCGAGCCCTGCATCGGGCTCCCTGCATCGGGCTCCCTGCATCGGGCTCCCTGCTCAGGAGGAAGCCTGCTTCTCCCTCTCCCACTCTCCCTGCTTGTGTTCCCTCTCTCACTGTGTCTCTCTCTATCAAATAAATAAAATATTTTTAAAAAAGGTCTAAAAAATCCAGGTTCATTATGTCATTAAACAAATAATAAAATGGGGAAGGCCTTGCATGAACTAATGACAAAGGTATAGTATGATCAAAGCATGACCTGAGCCACCCGGGCACCCCTATAATACTTTTTAAATGTATATGAGCATTTATATCTTAGGATATACTATGTGTTCCCTTGAAAGAAAATAGCTTTTCTTTTAAAATAATTATAATTAAGTCATTTTGAGAAACTCTATTGACCTTCCCTGTCATGATTTTGAAATTTGGCATGTTGCTTGGTGACATTTTGTAAAGTGCTTTTCATTTGGGCAGCTTATGCTTTTCCCAGCTACACTGGAAGCCACTTAAAGCCACAAAGAGCTTTTCTACCTTTTGCACCCATTTTAGGACCTGTCCTAGTGATTGCTAAGTAAATGTCAGCTAGTTGACTTTGTCTCACCCGCCTCTGGCTGTTTCCTGCTCATTAGCATCTCCACTAGAGGGCGGGCTAGGCTAGAGAGGAGAGGAGAGCACCTTTTTCCTTTTCTGGCTAACCCTGTCCTCCCTCTCCCCCACCCCACCTTCCAGCCTGGCGACTGCACAAAGCTTCTGGGACACGTATCCATCTCTGGGCTACACAAGGGAAACTTCTGTCTTCTGAAGTGACTGATGACACGTGTTTATATATTATCTTCTTGTAGCCCGCTGTGTAGAAGGAAAGGGGGAAGTATGCTAATTTACCCGGGACTTCAAATCTGTTGACTGTAAAGCAACTGAGTAATTATGGGATTTCTAATACTCTCATGGCCTGTGTCCTTGAGAACCAGATTTTTTTTTTTTTTTTGTGGCAGATAGGAGGTACAGATGTGATACAGAAGAAGTTAAAAACCCTTTAGCCAGGAATTTGAGTAGGAGCTATCAGTATGAACTCTTGAGGTGATTTACTATCCCTATCCATTGAAAAGATCTAGAAACAATGGACCAATCTTATAGCAATGTACACTCCTACCACTTAGATCTTAAAATACCATTTCCCATGGAAAGCAACCAGAGTTTGAAGAAATGGCTGATTCCAGGTCTGGGGCAGGAAATGTACAAGGTGAACCTGAACAACTTATCAGATAGCAAGAAGCCAGGAAACACTATCAGGGTAATGTCAAAAGGACTCAGAGGCCAAGTTGTCAGGCCAAAGTTGGGACAATTTGAGCATTAAAAGGATAATTTAATAAACAGTAAGTATGTTTAAATCTATGAGTTCATAATGGGGTGTGAGTGTGTAAGTAACTAATTGTTCACCCTTTTGCAGGATGATAGGAAACCAAATCATTATAGTGAAGATGATAAATATAGGAAAAGAATCCATTATCTTGCTGTTTTTCTATGAACTGTATCAGAGGGTAATGAAATAGAAGATGAAGGGATATCTTTTTTTTTTTTTAAGATTTTATTTATTCATTTGAGAGAGGAAGTGCACGAGCAGGAGCAGGGGGGAGAGGCAGAGGGAGAAGCAGACTCCCCACTGAGCCGGGAGCCCCAGGACCTGGAGATCATGACCTGAGCCAAAGGTAGACGCTTAATTAACCATCTGAGCCACCCAGGCACCCCTGAAGGGATGTCTTTTTGTAAAACTATTCCAACAATTATGACAGAATTTGGATATGACTGTTTTGAAATCCCTAGTAAATTAATGAATCTAGGCATTGAGCATCTAGGTCTGGATGCTTCAATGGTTAAATTGAGGGAAAAGAAAGGAAGACTGAAAGAAACTTCAAAAGCAAATGAAATTCTTAAAAATGGGCAAAGCTGAACCATAATGGCCAAAGATCCACATTTGGATGATAAAACTACAAAAATAAAATCAAAGGACATGATTATCAGGCACCATAGTATCCATTTATGCCAGGAAGGAGGGGCTGTGATAAAGATGAAGAACCCAGCGAGGGGGTGGGGGAACTTTGGGTGTCTGCAAAGTTCTGTTTCTTTCTCTGGGTGATGGTTTAAAGGGTGTTCACTTTCTGTTAAGAGTTTATTAAACTAAACCTTTGTTTTTCATGGTTTTCTGTACCTGTGTTTTATTTTAAAATAAAATGGTTGGGGTCGCCTGGCTGGCTCAGAAGAGTATGTAACTCTTGATCTCAGGGTTGAGTTCAAGCCCCACATTGGGTATAGAAATTACTTAAATAAATAACTTAAAAATAAAATAAAAAGGTTAAAATGTGTTAACTATATTTTATCATGTGTCTGCAGTTGCAGGGCATGCAGCCCAATTTTACTCTAATCATCGAAATCATTTTTAAGGCTCATACCTTCACATCGCTGAGCATTTAGATACCAAAGGGGCCTGGAACCCCAGTTCCCTGCCTTTTTCCTGGAGGGACTTCTTTCCAAACCTATTTTTTTCTGCCCTAAATTTTATTTACATTGTTCATTTTCTTCTTAATCTGTAGTCAGGAATATATGATATAGGCTTCTAGGGCCTCCTCTAATCAATAGAGTGGAAAGGTGAGAGCAGCTAACATATAGTCAGTCAGTGGCATAGTTCTGAGTGACCATTTTAATCCCCCTAACAACACTGAGGTGCAGGCACATCCCCATTTTACAGATGAAGACACTCAGAGGCACCCCGGGCCTGACGCTGTGTGCCTAACATCAGTGCTATGCTGCCTCTGATCCTATTCTCAGTTATCACATGCTGTTCATGAAGCTGAGGATTTGGCTATATATTTTTAAGTATAATAGACGCCATCGCTAACTGTGTTTTAGCACTTGATCCACTCTGACCTTAGATTCTTTTCTGCCTACACATTGTAGCTGGTTATTGGCTGTTCTCTATGAACCACTTGGTGTTTCCTCCTCCAGTGTTTTGTTTTCAGGCAATTCCCAGTAATTCCATCTTGGTGAAGTTTATTCTCATTTTCTGGGTACAGACTTCCATCTTACCAAGCTCAGTTTATACATTCACTCAGCCTGATTCAGATCAGAGGCAAAGCTTTCCCTCATCTGATGCCCCTGATTTATGGAGGATCATCACTCTCTGTGGTTTCCCTCTAAAGCTGATTTCTGAGGATTTAGGCCAAGGCCTTGCCACTTAAACTATGGTCCCCGGACCAGCAGCATCAGCATCAATTAGGAGCTTGTAAGAGAAACAGAATCTTCCAGCCACTCCGGACTTGCTGAACGAACATTTTATCAAGATCCCCAGGGTACTCATATGCACTTTAAAGTTTGAGAAGCACGGAATAGGGGCCATCTAAAGTCATTATAGTTCTACAAGCCTATGCTGCTAAGAGAGATGTCTATGCAGTTACTGTTTACCCTTGGCTCTACTGTTAGCTCTGTGGGCTTGGGCAATGACTTGACCTCTTTGTGCCTTTGTTTCTTCACCTGTAATATGGCACTTGCTTCGAAGCGTTGTTCTGTAACCTGCTCAGAACAGCAGCCGGCACACAGAAGGCACTATGAGTGTTAGCTGTCTTATTATTGGATAAGCCTCCACGAATGCTCTGAGAGTCCCAATTTCAGGTCAGCCAGGAGGAAGAACAGGTCTGACAACTGACAATGGAACTGCTTCACTGGGGAATGGGGTTCTAGAGGCTTCTGTGTCTCCAAGTGGGAGATCGGGAATTTTAGGCCTGGAAGCAGCTCGCGCAAGCCTCCATCTTTTTAAGACCTCGGGACACAGAGTCGATGCACCTTCTCCCAGAAATTCCTACTTCTATGGCCCAGTGGCAGAGCTGCCTGTGAGTGAGATCCTGGCTGCCACCAGGCTGTGCCAGGCCAGCCTGCACTGGGGCGCTGGCTGCCTGGAGGGCTGCAAGAAGAAGACTGTGAAATTGGTGTTAGAAGCCCGTGAAGACAGGTGGGAATGAAAACAGCACGAAAGTTGTGGAAAATAAATGACCACCTCTTATTATTGGACCGAGTGTCGGAGAAGGTCTGTGGCTTGGTCTCATGGCACCCAGATATTGGTTATATCAAATTGCTCATATTTTCTGCAAGCCTGGTGGCTCTCCTATCCCTGGATGGGGGCTGGGATGGGATGGGGGTTGCTGTGCTCTCTTGCTAGCCTGGAGCCTCAGGTCACATTCTGCGCACACGTCCCTCCAGGGCCTCCAGTTCAGCCAACACCTCCTTGGGTAGATCCTGATTGACCTGCTCAGTCAGGTAGCTCCGAATATCACGAACCTCCTGTTCCCAGAAGTCCTTGGGGAGCGAGAACAGCTGGGTGGTGTCTATGGCTCCCAGGCCGCTGAGATCCAAGGCGCCTTCCTTCGGCACCAGCCCGATGGGCGTCTCTCGGGCACTGTCCTCTCCTTCTAGCCGCCGGCAGATCCAGTCTAGCACCCGAGCATTCTCTCCAAAGCCTGGCCACAGGAAGCGGCCTGCCTCGTCCCGCCGGAACCAGTTGACATGGAAGATGCGGGGCAGCCGGGCCCCCTTGCGCTCCTCCATGCTCAGCCAGTGTTCTAGGTAGCGCCCGAAGTTGTAGCCAAAAAAGGGCCTCATGGCAAATGGGTCGTGCATGATGATCTTCCCTGGGGAGGGGAGTAGGATGCGTAAGGCCTCTTCCTCCTTACTGGAGAAGAGAAGGGCACCCTGCCACCGGCTGGAGGGAGTGGTGAAACTTTGGTGGCTCTGGAATCTTCCTCAGATTAGGGTGAAGAGAAGGGACTGGGAAAAGAGACACGTGGGGAGGGCAGGCAGGAGGAAGGCCTGGCTCAGGAAGGGAGAGAAGCAGCGATGTGGGCACACAGGAGAGGGGCCCAGGGAGGGCACTCACCTTTGTGTTCAGCCGCAGCAGTGGACTCAGAGCGCATGGCACTGCCCACAAACACCCCGTGGCGCCAGTTGAAGGCCTCATATACCAGGGGTACTCCTAGAACACGGGTGAACAGGGTCACAGGCAGCTTTTTTCTTTGGACCCTCACTCCATCCCTTCTGGTGATCTTGACTCCTGGTCTCGCTCTCCTAGGATCTCTGCTATCCCATTTTCAAACCGTATGCCTCCCCATAGTTTTGCATTCTCCAGGGGACAGCTCTAGAGACAGATAGCTACAGTGGCAATCCAGGCTGAGCCTTTAAGTACAAGAGGGGGTGGGCCCTGAGACAGAGCCAGACCCTTTACTGAGGAGGCATGGAGCCCACATGATGCTTACCTTTGGGTCTGCGGCCTCCAAAGATGATGGCATCAATGGGGACACCCTCAGGGGCCTCCCAGGCTGGGTCCATGATGGGGCACTGGCGAGCCGGGGCACAAAAGCGAGAGTTGGGATGTGCACAGGGCTCCTTGTCTCCTGGCAGGGACAATACAACTACTATCACTTCCAAGGACTTGTCCACCCCCAACACACACATACTTTTGCACACACTCTTGCACAATTTCTGTTTGCGTCATCAACGCCCTGCAACCTCGTGTGGTAAGGAGCAGGGAGAAGGGAGCCAGGACATCTCCCCCAAAAGATCAGGTTATTTATCTAAACGGTGCTGCCAGCTGAGGTATGTGAGAAAGAGTGGGCAAGGCATTGGGGTTTAGCAAGACCCTACCGTCTATGCCAAGCTATAGCCACTTGGCATTACCACTGCTCAAGAGAAGGGCCTTAGCTACTGGCATAAGGTTAGAACAGAAAATTTATCCCAGAAGTGGTTTCTTTATTTATGGGATTATTATTTAAGCAAACACTCAAACCTAAAGCAAAAACTGAGACCGTCAGATCAGTATTTTAGACAATTGACTTTCCATCAGCAAATAGGGGAAGATGGGATCTTCTGAGGAATGTAAACAGGAATTGATTTGGTGATTTCCCTGGGTCTGCTCAGACCCAGACGGAGTGATAGGGCTGGAGGAAGTCAGACATAACCTGGGCAGGCATAACCTGAGGAGCGTAGGTCATGTGGCCCCGTCAGGTGCCCTGGAGAAGGAATGGGACCAAATCAGTGGCATATGTATAAAGTATCACCATGGGGGCCCTGAAGCGACATGGTGTCTTCTCTGCTGGAGGTTGCTGGTCGGACCTGGAGGGGGGGCGGCAAAGGGAGTTCTAGAGCCAGTCCCCCCCTCACCCCCGTGTCCCCTTCCCCACCCCCAGCTCCTGCCTCCACCTGCATGTACGAGCCTTGTGCCCTTCCATCAGCCCCCAATTCAGGTCCCTGAACAGGGTATTATTCCCAGAATTGCAGCTGGGCACAACACGCCGTAGTTATACCCGTGAAGCTAGAGATGATGAAAGGGTTGGGGAATGAGCCTGTGGGGAAGTAGGAAAGTTTCTTGGGTTTCTCAGCTGGGTGGGGAGGCCATGGAGGGCTTAATGACGGTGGTGGAGACAGTGAGGGGTGATTCGATAAGGAGGGAGCATGCTCGGCCAGCCCGGAAAACGTGAATGTAGGCTTCAGCGACCATAAGCATGCCGTCCCCAGCATGCCCTTCTTTGCTCCCATCCCTAGGTCTCCGGGCTCTCTGACTGCAGAAGGTCCAGAGTGCAGGGGTGGGGGAGGAGCAGGACTGCTAGGCGCCAGGGGCAATGACAGGGTTGAGAAAGAGGCTAAAGAGAGAGACACAGCGAGAGAGGGAACACAAGCAGGGGGATTGGGAGAGGGAGAAGAAGGCTTTAAAATCTTTAAAAAAAAAAAAAAAAAAGAAGAGGCTAAAGAGCTGGTCTGATTTCCCCCGGAAGGTGGATCGGGGTGTGTGTGTTAGAGGGACGGGGAAGGGTCTTTTTTAAAGATTTATTATTTTAGAGTGGGGCCAGAGGGAGAGAGAGAGAGAGAGAATCTCAAGCAGACTCCACGCCAAGCACCAGCACGGAGCCGACAGGGGGCTTGATTTCACAACCCTGAGATCATGATCTGAGCAGAAATCAAGAGTCAGCTGCTTAACAGGCTGAGCCACCCAGGCGTCCCAAAACTGACCTTTAGACAATGGTTATTTTACAGGGGATGGTGGGAGCCAAGTAGCAGGGGGAGGGGCAGGCTTCCTCCTTCCTAATGGGTCAAACTTTATGGACTGTGCTTTGAGCCCAATTCCTTGTGTAAAAATTTTCAAAACAGTCCTTGCCTTTCCTTTTTTAAAAAAATTCCAGCTTATTTTTATTGAGAATTTGCTATGTATTTGGCACTGTGCTAAACTCTTTGCATGCATTATTTAGCCCTCCAGCAGCCTTACGAGATAGGTACGTTGGTAATCACCTCTATTTAACTGATGGGGTCACTGAAGCTCAGGAGGGTAAGCAACTTAGTCAGGTCCCAAAGCCAGTACTTGGTGGAGATGGGACTTGACCTGAGATCTTGCTTGGGGTTGGAAACTGGGACTATTCATAACTTCCTGGGCCTCCCAGAGGTCCTGGAGGATGGCTGCAGGTTGTGGAGAAGGCTTTTACGTCATCAAGGTGCTGAGCCCGGAGGGGCTGTGTCACAACTCCCCCACACCACATACCAGGTTTCCAGGGTTTGCCCAGCCAGGAGGTCACGGTGACACCAGGCGGAAGAGGCTGGTCAATGCCCTCCCAGTACACTCCACCATCGCTGGTCTCAGCCACATTGGTGAAAAGAGTGTTACTCTGGATTGTGGCCATGGCATTGGGATTGGTGGTGGCAGAGGTGCCAGGGGCCACCCCGAAGAAGCCATTCTCAGGGTTGATGGCCCGGAGTCGACCTGTTAGGAGAAGTGACAGAAAAGAAGGGCCAACCCGGAAGAGGTGAGAGGTGCGGCCACGGAAGGTTCTGCTCTGCTCCTCCTTGCCCTGAGCTGGTCCCCAGATCTGATGGGGAAAGACTTTCTGTCTCTGGGGTGGCTGGACTACCAGGAGGTACGGGGCAGGTCCGCCAGGAGCAGCGGAGGGGAGACTCCTATAGTCCGGTAAGAGCCAGAACCGAGAGTATGATGCAAGGGCCTCTCACCATCACTGTCAAACTTCATCCAGGCGATGTCATCCCCCACACACTCCACTTTCCAGCCCGGCAGTGCTGGTCGCATCATGGCCAGGTTAGTCTTGCCACAGGCACTGGGGAAGGCGGCTGCCACGTAGCGCTTCTTCCCCGCAGGGTTGGTGATACCCAGGATCTGTGTGTTGAGGAGAGAGGGAACAAGGAGGAGTCACCAGAGGTCAGTTATGGTCTGCACAGAAAGGACAGCTAGGAGTTAACAGGGAGGACAAATGTTTATTCATGAAACAGGTGCCAACACCTCGCCAGCCCTGTGGCGGCAAGTGAAAGCCCCCTCAATGATCAGCAGCCTGGGGCCAAGGCTTCGGTCACTGGGGTGGAGTCCCTGCCCACCAGCCTGGCCCCTGGCAGTGGGGAGGTGAGGCTAAGGCTGCCGGCCAGGGCCCGCCCTCGCCCTGCTCCCCGCAGCTGCCCAGATCCTCACCAGGCCCTCACCAGCATGTGCTCCGCCAGCCAGCCCTCGTCCCGGGCCAGCCGAGAGGCGATGCGGAGGGCAAAGCACTTCTTGCCCAGCAAGGAGTTGCCACCGTAGCCGCTGCCGAAGGAGACGATCTCCCGCTGGTCAGGCACGTGGCCAATCAGGGTTTTCTCTGGGTTGCATGGCCACTGGCTCACCGGCTCCCCTGGGGACAATGGGGTCATAGGGCTGACTGCTGGCAGGGGCATCAGGAACTGGGGCGTTAGGGGCTGGAGGGATCGGGCTTGGCGGGAGAGACACTTAGGAGCAGGGGCGGTGCCAATGAGTGGCTCAGGCACCTCACCTCATACCATCCATCAGCTCCTGTGTCCCTCTTCTGGGATATGGACAGATGACTTTTCTCAATCTTGTGCAAACTGGTCTGCCGACACGGCATCACCCCCAACCCAGACTGCTGCCCTAGATTTTGGGACTTAGGTGTTTCACTAATGAGGATGGGTGGAATTCGGGGTTCCCTCCGTGTGCGAGCAGGTCTGTGTTCCCCCCTAGGCACGGCAAGCGCTCACCTTGCCCAGTCAGGGGCTGGCCCACAGAGTGCAGACACTTGACAAAGTTGCCATCTCCCAGGGCCTGGAGCACGGGCGTCCCCAACCGGGTCATGATACGCATGCTTGCTACCACGTAGGCTGAGTCAGTGAGCTGCACTCCGATGCGGGACAGTGGGGAGCCCACGGGACCCATGCTGAACGGAAGCACATACATGGTTCGGCCTGTGAAGGAAAATGCCACCTGGATGAAGGGTTCTAACCTGTTCATACCTTCAGTGTCCCTGGTTCTGTGTCCCTGCCCCGGTTACCCTGCATGCAGCCCGGAAACCTCTCATCCACAGCTTGCTGGAACTCAGCTGGGGACATCCAGTTGCCTAGTTGCCCTCGGGCCCCACCAGCGGGGAGGGGCACTGTGTCCCGTTGAGAAGGAGTTACAATCACCGTCTTGCTCTCTACTCGTGCCACATCCTTGGGGTCTGTGCGGGCCAGCCAGCTGGGGGAGAAGGAGTTATCAGGACGATGTGGCCAGCCGATCTCCCTCATCCCCCAACCCAATCTCTCAAGTCCAACTTTAACTCTAGGTCTTCTGTGGGCCTGATTTCTTCCCATCCATTTGCACCTCAGTAGCTTCCTCCAGATTCTGTCCCATCTAAGGGGGTAGTTCCCTTGGCCTAGCCTTCTAAAGGCCCTTGGCAAAAACTCTCTGAACTTGGGAGAGGAAAAAAAAAAAAAAGGCAAAGGTTTTTACTTATATTAGCTTCTCTCCTTAACATAAAAATACAGACCAATCCCACTAATTCCTGATTCTGTTTCCCCCAAAGGTCCCATGCTTGCTCCTTCCATTGGGATGGTCTCATTAAATTTGATTTTGTCTTGGTAAATCCAAAGTGGCCCAGTCCAAGTAGCTGCCCCCATCTCATGGGTCATGGGGCCCAGGGCGTACCAGTTGTTGTACTTGGGGAGCTTTCGGATAAGTCCCTGCTTTTCCAGGAGGGTCAACGTGGCAGTGTTCTCAGCCTCGGTGCCATCACAGATATGGACGCCCTCTGGTCGGCACAGGCGGGCACTGCGTTCCACAAAGTCTCGCACCCCAGCAGGCAGCTGGCCCAGATCTCCACTGAGTACTCGCAGGGTCTGGATGCTGCGCCATGATGACCAGCCCCAGGGGCTCAGCCCAGGCCAGCTAAGCCTGCAAGACAAGAAACAGAGAGGGAATGAGCGCGGTGTTCTCATGGAAGCCAGGCAAGTCAAGGGGACAAGAAGCTTGAGGGCTGCCGGGGAGCGTGCTAGAGCGGGTCTGGGCGCAGGCACCTCGAAGGGCAGGTCGGAATAGGTGTGTGGGATGGGTTCGGGCCACATGTATCTTGCGGCCTTCACGAGTCTCAGTGAGGGACAGGTATTGGCCAGTGACCCTACGGGCACATGCCTGGCTGTGGGGAGTATATGTGGAGGAATGCTGAGGTTATTGCAGGCTAAGCCTGTGTCCACGTTTCACTGTGTCTGGTTGCTGCTGGAAATGATGGGGTGCCCCGTTGCCCAGGTGACAGCTTCATGTGTCTGGTATTTGAAGCTCTCATCCCTGTTCTTCCCCTTCTCAAGCATTGTTTTTAGAAGTTAAAAAAGCAGCTGTTTTTACTTTCTTCTTCAGGTGTGTATGCTGTAAGACTGTGAAAGCCTCTGCAAAGGACCCAGGCCTTGAGATGGGACAGTCCCAGGTTTCTAGATTAGGGCTCTTGCACAGAGAGTGGGTAACTGGATATTGGGGTTCCAGGCATCAGAGCCAGGGCTGCCCACCTGGGCCAACAAGGGTTGCATAAGATGTTGCCACTGGGTAGGTGTCTTTGAGTTGGGCCGAAGGCTGACTGTTGGGGAATGTCACTGGCTGGGATTTGTGCCCATTCCCAGGAGGGCAGGGTCCCTGTTGTCTGTCCCTTCACACTCCTGGGAGAGGGAGAAAAAGGGTCTACTCTGATTGGCCTGGACCCAGGGTGGAGTGACCCAGAGAGAGCAAAGGCCAAGAGAGGGAAGTTGCCCTCCTCCTAGGCCAGGGCCTCGCCCACCAGAAACTGCTCCACACAATGGACTGCGTGCTCCTGCCCCTCCCCCTAGAGGTCACATGCCTAGAGAGCTCTGGGTGTTAACAGAAGGGCGGGGGCGGGGGGGGGGAGGTGTGCATCAGACTGCAAAAAGCTCAAACTCAGAGGCTGTAAGCCTGGGGAAGGCAGGACCCTCAGACCATGGATGTGGGAGCTAGAGCCTGGCTAGAGTGGGACCTGGGCTGGCTTCCAACAGAGAAAGCAGGATGGAAACCCAGTGTGGCCACAGGGGCAGAGGAAGAGGACTCCTGGAACCTGGAGAGTCGTCCCTGAGCATTCATTTGAAAGGCACCCAGTCTTGGGGAGAGCTTCTCCCCTCAGGGGGCCTGGTTCAGGAAGTCTCTGGTGATGCTCCGCCACTCCCCTCCAGTCCCCTAAGTGGGACCTTCTCCTTCTCCTCTGCTCCGGAGACCACCCACAAGGGCTGGCAAAGTGGAACCAGCTGTGGGAGAGATATGGGGTCAGCTCAGACTTTGGGACAAATGCTGGGAAGAAGGGAGGCTACAGAGGACAGACAGGAAGCTGTGAAAAGGGAGCAGGGCTTAGGGGCTCCCGTCCTGGACAGGGGCCAAAGCCAGCCATATCAGAATTGAAGGCAACTTGTCCCCCTCCTCCACCTTGTTTCCCTCCTTCCCCTGGCCCCAGGTCCCTGGGCTGCACCGGGCCCAGGTCGCGGGAGGCCGGGTAATAGAGGTTTACCTTCTACCTTCTTTGGGGAGCTCTGAGCTCAATCCCCCAGGGATTCATGCACCCTTGACCCCAGGGCCCTATCGCTTCTGATCGCAACTGGGGCACAGGGGTTACATCTGTAAAGGAAAGGAAGAGACGAGGAGACAGGGCTCCGCGGGGGCGAGCGAGGAGGGGGAGGAAGTTCTGAGAGTGGCAGGTCGAGACGGCGCGGTCAGAGACCTGCAAAGCAGGGAGAGGGAAGAGGGGACGGAAGCGGAGACCCAGAGCAGCAGAGGCCGCCCCATATCTCCCGCGAGACGCCCGGCCCAAGAGGCCTGGGATCGAGAAACACTCGCCCCCGGCCCGCCGCCTCCTCTGCCGGGAAAGCGGACGGAGGCGGGCGGGCAGGAGAGCGCCCCTGTCCGCCCCGAGGGGGCGAGCGCGGCGGAAGGTGCGGGTCGGCCCCGGGCTGGGGCTCACTCACCGCAGGCCGGGGCGGTACACAGCGGCCATGGCACCTGGGCGGGGGCTGCGGGGTGGCCACGAGAACCGAGCGGAGCCGGGGAGATAAGGAAGGCGGGGAAGGAGGGAGCGCAGCGAGCGGGAGCGAAGGCTGGGCGGGAGGCGCTTAAAAAGGAGGCGGGCGGGAGGGCGCAGGGGCGGAACCTAGCAGGGCCGGCACGACCCTCTCTCCGCCCTGCCATTCGGCCCGCTCCCCGGGTCCCCGGGCTCCAGGCCCCAGGCCCGCCCAGGCCCCGCCCCACGCCCCGCATCCTAGTCCCTAAACCCGTCTCTCCCATTGGACAGCCGGGCCCCTCGGTCCCCGCCTCCGCGAGGCCCCGCCCCCCGCCCCGCCTCGTCCCCTGCACATGATGTAACTTTGAGGACTCTTGCTCCCGAGAGATAGGGGCTGGGAGACACTGGGGTGGCAAACAAACCAGGAACGAGGGGCGAGGCCAGGGCGGGGGCCCACGGAGGCTGGAAGTCCAGAAACTGCACATTGCCTTTTCCCTTCTGGGGACTGGCCACTCTGAGACTCAGGCTTTTCTGTTTTCCAGGGTCACAGGGCTAAGGTTCCCTCGGTCCCCAACTCCCAAATCCCTGTTTCTTCTCCTCCTAATGAGGGCTCTCTTCTTCTTCTTCTTCATTTTTTTTTTTTTACAGATTTTATTTATTCATTTGACAGAGATAGATACAGCGAGAGAGGGAACACAAGCAGTGGGAGTGGGAGAGGGGGAAGCAGGCTTCCTGCTGAGCAGGAAGCCCGATGCGAGGCTCGATCCCAGGACCCTGGGATCATGACCTGAGCCGAAGGCAGACACTTAATGACTGAGCCACCCAGGCGCCCTATGAGGGCTCTCTTCTGCTTCACCATGAAATGGTGGTTCCTCTCCACCCCAGAGTCTTTCCTTTGGGCCTCTGTCCTGGCTGTTCTTGCCACATTCCCCTGGAGAACTAATCTGTCCCACCCGACCGTCACATATGGTCCTCAGATAATTTCTCAAGTTATGTCTCCATCCAGACATCTCCATGCAACTTGAGACCACTAAGTATCACCCCAAATGCCATAGTAACTCAAACTCAAACATGTCTATGGTAGGCACCTGCCCAGCATTGACACCCCCTTTTTGGTAGTAACACCCTGATGTTCCTTTGGGGAACCACCTCCCCAGTCCATGTGATCATACAGGGCTCCTGTGGGTATGCTCTCAGTTTGGCCAATTTGTATGTTCCTCGCTTTGGCCACAGTGATTGGGAATGTTCAGGGATGGACATGAGGTCCCTCTTGGGGGCTTTTTCTGTAAACTTTTAAAATGGGCTGTCTTTCTGTTGGGGTTGCTGAGCCTGGTAGGATATAAACCTAGAGCTGCTGGGTGTCAGCTTGGCACTGCAAAGCAGGAACCTACCCTAGATGGAAGCCAGCCTGGAGGAAGCAGAGCAGAGGGATGGAGAGCTACAGATCCCTGATTTCGGTTGTAAGAGTCAAAAAATTTCTTCTCTCACTCAAGCTAATTTTCAATGGATTTCTGCCATTTGCAACAGAAATAATCCTGATTCTCAGGTTTCTCAGAGTTCTGTGCTAGAACATATCAGGACAAGGAGAGCTGGCCTCCAGCCTTGGGCTTGCTGTTGGCTCTCTATCTCTTCACCCAGCCCCCATCCTGTACTCAACCTCACGTGTATATATTTGGGATTCTTTCCTCCAGTCCCTGTATCCAAGCTCTGTCCACACCTACTCCGCTTCAAACAGCTGCCTCTTTGGCCACCTTTTAGTCCTAAAGGTGTGCACGCCAGGGGCAGCATGGATCTGCCAAAGGTCATCATTTCTTTCATAATCCTGCACCTGTTCTCACGGTTCCGCATCTCAGTGAATGGCACCAGCATCTAGGCAGTTGCCCCAGAGGAACCTGAATCAGTCTAGGCTATTCCTTTCTTCTCTTCCATAGCCAATCAGACACCAGGACCTTTGGATTTGTACTTCCTAATTAGCTCTCAAATCTATGTCCATCCCCATGGCCACTGCCTTAGTTCAGGGCTTACCTCTCACCTGGCTTCGGGTGATATCTTCCAAGATACTTCTTGGACTCCTGCCTCTCCAAATGCCACCCACTCTCCCTCCCAGCCAGCTACCCTCCAAACTCTGCACATAAGTTCACTTTGATGAGTTAAGAGAGAGAGGGAGAATGTTTATTGTGTGGACACCAGGCCGGGCTCTGTGCCAGCAGTTTTACATGCATCATTTCATGCAGTTTCACAACCATCCTATTTTACGGATGTGGACACTGAGGCCCAGAGAGGTTGTCATCTGCTCAATGTCACATAGCTGCTCCACAGGAGAAATGGAGTCTGAATCGAAGCCTTTCTGACTCTCATTACCAGGTTATTTTTTTCCCCTTCCAATCCTATACTGTCCCCTTGATTTATAATTTTTAAAAAGGTGAGATCATATCACTTTCAGACTTAAAATCCCTTCGAGGCTTCCTACAACGTGGCAACTGATGTCCTTTGTAATCTGGCTCCTATTTATCCAACATTATCACTGCCACCTTCCTACTTGCCACCTACATACTCAACTGCAGTTTCCAGAACACTTCTGCCAACCCCTTCTGCCCTTCAGATTTAAATTAAACATCCCCTCCCGTGAAGTCAGTTTGACTCTAAGAATTAATATCTATCTCATGTGTATTGGTTTTATACTGTATACATACCTCTGTTTTTGAACTTCTCACACTTTACCATAGTTACTTTTGTATCTCTGTAATCCCTACTTAAGTGTTAGCTCCTTGAAAGAAGGACCCAAATTTTAGTCTTATTTTTATCCTAGTTTCTGGCAGAATCTGGCCTATAATAGGCAGCTAATAAATGCTGTTTGAATAAAAGAATAAACAAGTCTCACGGTCCTGAATCCTTCTCCCCCATTATGTCCTTCCTTAACTTTCGGGGCTCCCTGAGGGTTTCCTTGTAGTGTTGATTCCCTTTATTTGCTACAATTGTATACCGGTCCTGGCCCTCCTCCCAGCTTGGTCTACCAGCGGGCATAGCGTTGGAGGCATACCACCGCCAGGGGGCAGAGTGTGACCAGCTTTGCCCTGGTCTGCATCTTCTTCCCTGGCCCTCTGGGTCTGGCCTTTGGACATCCTACAGAACCCCTGTCGTGGATGCTGTGGTTTGCCACCTAGATCCCCTCTTCAGGATCCAGGTGCTCATTGTCCCGGCCCTGGAGTGTTGGCTGCTAATGGCTCACAGCTGAATACTTCCCTGAGAACTACCTGGGGGTAATACCCCTCTCCTGGTGCAGCAGGTATCCAGTGACTGGTTGATGCAGGGGTACAAGGCCTGGTCCCCTTTCTTCAGTTTGGTCCAGCCGAGCTCCAGAGCTCCTATGGGGTCAGCTGAAGCCTCTGTTACAATTGCAGAACATTTCTGCTTTTCCTGCTGTCCAGTCCTGTTTTTCTCTCTGCTTTTATTTTTATTTTATTTTATTTTTTAAAAAAGATTTTATTCGGGCGCCTGGGTGGCTCAGATGGTTAAGCGTCTGCCTTCGGCTCAGGTCATGATCTCAGGGTCCTGGGATCGAGTCCCGCATCGGGCTTCCTGCTGCTTGGGAGCCTGCTTCTCCTTCTGCCTCTCTCTCTCTCTCTCTCTCTCTCTGTCTCTCATGAATAAACAAATAAAATCTTTAAAAAAAAAAAAAAGATTTTATTCATGGGCGCCTGGGTGGCTCAGTTGGTTAAGCGACTGCCTTCGGCTCAGGTTATGATCCTGGAGTCCCAGGATCGAGTCCCACATCGGGCTCCCTGCTCGGCAGGGAGTCTGCTTCTCCCTCTGACCCTCCCCCCTTTCATGTGCTCTCTCTCTCTCTCAAATAAATAAATAAAATCTTAAAAAAAAAAAGATTTTATTCATTTATTTGACAGAGAGAGACACAGCGAGAGAGGGAACACAAGCAGGGGGAGTGGGAGAGGGAGAAGAGGCTTCCTGCTGAGCAGAGGGCCCGATGTGGGGCTCGATCCCAGGACCCTGGGATCATGACCGGAGCCGAAGGCAGATGCTTAACGACTGAGCCACCCAGATGCCCCTCTCTCTGCTTTTAAAAGTCCTCCCCCTACCCCCACCCCAGGGAACTACCTGTACACAAGTTTCCATCTCAGAGTTTGTTTCCAGCTTAAGATATCCCCTAAACTCAACTTGGATACTGCATGAGCCCCCAAATCTGACTCTGATTCCATTTTGCCCTCCTCCACACTAGATCCAAAGTGATCTTTTCAAACACAGTCTAATCACGTCACAATCCTGCCAAAAGTTCTTTAGTAGCTTCTCACTGCTCTTGGAATAAAGCCCAAATCCTAAACTTGGATTATAAGGCTCTGCTGATATCTCCACCCTCACCTACTACCATTCTTCCCACTTTCTTGGGTTCTACTCTCTGGCTATGTTGGCTTTTTTATTTGTTCATTTTGTACACATGTCTCTTTCCTGCCCAGAGTCCTTGCATATATTGTTCTTGCAGATTGGAATCCCCCCTTTCTCCACACCCCCAGACATGGTCACTTCTTACTCACCCGGCCAGTCTCAGTTTAATATGTCTTCATTAGGCAAGCTGTCCCCGGGATGCCGCCCCCCCATTAGATTACGTCTTCATGAAATAAAATCTCCTAGTGCCTGCCCTTCTCCTTCATGGGACTCACCTCAGTTATAATGGTTTCTTTTCATGTAGGCTCCTCCCTAACATATGTGGGGCCTGGGGCAAGAGTACAAATAGGGGCACCTGGCTGGCTCAGTTGGAAGAGCGAAGAGTGTGCAACTCTTGATCTTGGGGTCGTGAGTTTGAGCCCCATGTCAGGTGTAGAGATTACTTAAGTAAATTAAAAAAAAAAAAAAACCTTTAAAAAAGAGTGCAAATAGAGGCTCACAAACCTTGTGTTTAAATTTTTTTAAAAAATATTTTATTTATTTATTTGAGAGAGAGAGAGAGAACAGGAGGGAGAGGAGAGAGAATCTGAAGCTGAATCCACACTGAGCACAGAGCCTGATGTGGGCTCGATTCCACAAAAACGAAAGCGAGATCTTGACCTGAGCCGAAAGAGTCGGTTGCTTAACTGACTGAGCCAGCCAGCTGCCCCCTTGTGTTTAAACATTTAAAATGTAGAACTTATGCTAAGAAACTCTTAAATAAAATATGTTCTATTCTTCTACCTTGATAAATATATACATAATGGTCTGGAATTTGGTTCAAATTTGAATTCAGATTTGGACTTTATTTGGAGTCCTCAGGATTCTACAGTAGAATGTGGTGGTATGGGGATAGGATGTGTTGGGCCGTTGGCCTTGGGCTCTCTTCTTTTCCCACTCCTGACACCATCTTGTACTGTGAGGGGCCTCATGTGCACACATGTGGACCTCTCTGTCTACATGTCCCAGTTCTGTCCAAGACCTACTGCAGATGGTCACCGTTGGCCAGTCTTTGGGTCTAGGGATGTATGTACCATAGTGTGGTCCAGTCCTGCAAGGGCCCACCCAGGGGAGAGGTCCATGTGGGCCCTAGAAGTGGGCTTGGGGCCCTTTGGGCAGAGAATTCCTGGGTATCTGGAGTGTGGTCCAGAAGGGGATTGGGTGTGGGCGGAGGAGGCCTGAACTCCTCATCCCATGGGGTGGGACACAGCCAGAATGGAACCTTCCAAAACCACAGGGTCCAAGGCAGGGGCCACTCTTGCCTGGGTCTAAGGGCAATAAATTGATGTTTCCCTGTTTCATCAGTCTGTATGCTCTATGAAGGCAGGGCTGGTGTCAGTCTTTACTGGGGTGTCCCTAAGGCCTAGCACAGTGCCTGGTGCTTAATAAACACTTGTCAAGGGACGCCTGGGTGGCTCAATCAGTTAAGCATCTGCCTTCGGCTCAGGTCATGATCCCAGGGTCCTGGGATCGAGCCCCACATCCGGCTCCCTGCTCTGCAGGGAGCCTGCTTCTCCTTCTGCTTGCTCTTCCCCCTGCTTGTGCTCTTGCTCTCTCTGACAAATAAATAAATAAAATCTTAAAAAAAAACCAAAAACACTTGCCAAATGAACATACCAGGTAGATCAGGAAGAGGTTTGAAGATTTGGATCCATTACTGAAGATCCAGATGCCAAAAGCCAGAACTTATGGGGCTTACAGGGTCTAACGGGCTCCAAAAATGGGAGTGCAGGACGGAGGAGTCAGTGACGGCACTCTGGCTTACTGACTGTGTCTCCTCTCCTCTCTCTTTGTCTCGTACCCCAATTCTCCTGGCCCTTCACCTGCCTGGCCCTCTTCCCCCAATTGTCCAACATCCCTCTGTTTATATCTTTCTCCTTTTTTGTCCTTTGGCCACTGAGCCTCCTCTGTGGCCTGACCATCCATCTGTCTGTTCCTCTGTATTTCTTTCTAGCTCTTGGTCCCCAGTCTTAACTTTCCTCTGTCCCTTCCTTCTACCGCCATTGCTCTTCTGGTCCCTTGCTCCTAGCACCCCCTCTTGTTACTCCTTACTCCCTTCTTGGTCCTCTCCAGAAGACTTCCTCTCTCTTTTAGTTTGCCACTCAGTGGCCCTTTGCCCACCTCTTCCATGGGCCTACATCGCTCCAACTCCTCAAATACAAATCCTTGGAGAGCCCCCGGCTTGTTCTGCCCTCCATCCCAGGTTGACACCTACTGCCCCTTCCGCTAAGCCTTCTTGCCTCCCTTCCTCTGTTCCGTCATTTCTGCGGTCCACCTGGCGTCATCTTTTTCACTCCTGTTTCCCTGTCCCCAGATGTCCTGGAGTCAGTCACTCTCAGTGTGCATCTCCCAGGCTCTGGGTCCCCCACCGAAAGGGCCCATTAACCACCTCCCGGGGCCCCACTGGTTGCCACGGCCTCTCCTCTCTGTGCCCTTGCTCCTTTCCTCTGGCCCAGCCCTCACTGCCCGGACTCCTTTCCCTAGTCAGTGGCACCTGGTCTGAGCCCTGAGCGGCTCAGCTTGCCTGAGCTTGTTTAGTCTGACTCTTTTAGCCCGTTAGCAGCTTAGCTCCCCCACCTCTCCTTTGAGCCCTCCAGTAAACAAGAAGATCAGCACAGACCTGACAGCTGTTTGGGAGCAAGTGTCTGGCCAGGCCAGGCACGAGAAAGGGGCTGCATTCAACACTTCGCACTCCTTCTTCAACTCAGGAAGTTCTG
This sequence comes from Leptonychotes weddellii, assembly GCF_054177405.1. Classification (NCBI taxonomy): domain Eukaryota; kingdom Metazoa; phylum Chordata; class Mammalia; order Carnivora; family Phocidae; genus Leptonychotes; species Leptonychotes weddellii. The sequence goes on from NC_138377.1 coordinate 64,239,362, forward strand.
GGCACTCTTTCCTGGCTATGTGCCTCAAGGCCACATTCCGTGGATGTGTGTGCGATTCCCTGTCTCCATGATCCCCATTCCCATCTGTGGCCTTGTTCCCAGGCCTTGGTTCTTCTGCAAAAACAGCTAGATCCAAGCAATTACACTGAGAAGCCTTACTACTTAAATCATGACAATGGTCTCTGCTCCACGAAATGCAGGACAGATGTGGGAAGAGGGTGATGTCATTTGATCTAGGTCTTCTTATATGTGTGTACTGAGCATGGTAAGAGAGGCCACACACACACAGAGAGAGAGAGAGAGAGAGAGAAAGCTGTGTAAACTGTAGATATTCTGTAGACCAGTGGTTCTCAAACTTCAGTGTTCATCAAAGTCCCCTGAGGGCTTATTAAAACACAGATTTTGGGGGATCCCATCCCCAGAGTTTCTGATTCGGTGGGTTTGAGGTGAGGCCAGAGAATATGCATTTCTAACAAGTTCCCAGATGCTGCTGCTGGTTGGGGGAGCCATACTTTGAGAACTACTGTTCTCATCTGAATCCACCAGTTGGGACCAGGTTAATTTTATAACTGTTGATCCTTGGGGCTGATGGACACCTAGGTCTCTCTCTGACTTGGGACAGAGGGCCTGTTAACCCCATGGGCACGTTTGGGTATCCTCACCAGGTAAGGAATAGCCGTTAACTCCTGGAGTTCTATTCTAGCACACACCCTGTTTTAAACAGCTTCAGACAGGTTTAAACACCTCCTTAGCTAATTCCTAGTATCCCCCTTCCAACTTCTACTCAGGGATGAGAGCTCTAAGAGGTGTTAAGGGATTAGGCTGAAAATGTAGGTCACCCCCCAGCCATCTGGGAACCAGGATGGTGAGAGAGGAAGAGAGAGGGGCAGAGATACATGCAGGGAAAAGGCGAGGGGAAGCAGAGGGTGTGTGAGGGCAGTTACAGAAGTGTCTCGGATGGATTGGTGGTGATTAGATTTCCGTGTCCCGAGGTGGCCCGGAAGGAAGGAGCAGAGATCCCCACTCTCCCTTCTGCTGCTCCTTCTTCTGAGCTGGGCAGCCTGTCCCGGGACTGGGTCAGCAAGAGTGGGAGAGGCTGAGGATTGGGTGGCCAAGTTCTGGACATTCACCAAGGGGACGGGTGCCTGTCTTTCTGATACGATAGCTGTGAGGGGCGTGGGGCCTCACAGTGGGAGTGAGGAAGGGGACAGAAATGTGAGGATTCCCGAGCACAGGAAACAGACCCAACTGGCTAGGTCAGAGTGGGTTCAGGACCGCTTGGACTCCCGCAAACACTGCCACGGTGCTGTCGAGCGTTGGAGGGTGAGGGTGCTGGGAGCTTCTCTGGGCCTCTCCTCCAGTCCCAGGCTCTCAGTCGCTGAGGGCTGAGGGTGGTGTTCACACGAGTGTGGCTGGCCAGGCCAAAGCCGCTTTCTGTACCGGGGGACTGAGCATCTGCGAGACGGACCATCAGTAAGGAGCTTTGTTGGGGAAGATGCCTCCTTTCCTTCCTTGAGAACAGGCATACTTGTCCTCTCCCCTCTTCTCATTCCCCGCAACCCCCCAGGCCAATGAGATATGCAAATGATCCCCTTACCTCATTGGCTAGAGGCCTGAGGACCACAGATGACCTCAGAGCGCTGGCCCTTTAAGAGTGTCCTGTGGGCTTGGTGCCCACAGCGCCTTGTTCTGAGCGCAGAGGCACCAGGCCCCACTCAATGGGGTCTCCAGTCTCAGGGGACGCTGTGCCTGCCTGGCTCTGACACTGAGCACATCGTCTCTACCATCCTCCTCGTGAGTATATTCAGGGCCTACCTGCATGCCAGGCCTCTCACCTACAGCCTCCTCCTCTGTCACCTGCTGTCTGCTCTCTGCTGTCTATCTTCAAGAATCCTCACACTTCTGTCCCCTGCCCCACTCCCACTCTGACTGGCTTTATGTCCCTCACGGCTATCACGGCAGAAAGAGAAATAACCCTCCTCACTTAGCTCTTCATTCAGTTCTCTCTGGATGCCTCTCTCAGTGTTTCGCCATCTCCTCCCTGCCAAGGATCATTCCTTCAATCTGTGTCTTTGTTTCTACCACCCCTGTCCTCTCAAGGGTGAGGGGCTCAATAGATAGGGCAACAACCCTTCCCTGGGACAGGAAGAGCGAAAGACTCGTCCTTCCCCCCCACCTCTCTGGGCAGAGCCTGAGGGTCTGAGATGTCGTTAGAAAGAGGGCTACCTAGGCTTGAGGTGTCAAGATGGAGCCAAATGCCAAGCCCTGGGGATGAGCACTCCCTGCCTTGCCCCTTCAGGGGGCTGGCAATGGGGCCGTTGGAACTGGGAGCTGGGCTAGAGCTTGGGAGTTCCAGGCTGGGAAGGATCTCTGAGTTTACCTAGCCTGAGGTTCCTCAGGTGAGCGCACACTCTGTGGTTGATAACAGGGAGGAGAGCTCCTTGGTGACATAAGTTTGGGACACTCTGGGTTGAGGTTGAACAGATGGTTTACTGAAGGACTTCTCAGATTAATATGCTGCTGTGCTTTGTGAATCTGCAGAACGTGGGGATGGGAGGGAGCATTTCTCAAAATTATCTGAGCATTGACTTCCTCTTGGGTATTTCTCAGACTTAGGGTTTCCCAGAACACTCCCTGGGAAATGGTAAAGTCTAACTGCCTTATTGAACAAAAAGGGAAACTGGGGTCAGAAAGGGGGAGGTGATCTGTCCAAGTTCACACAACATAGCAGGTTCTGGATAGAAGGAGGAAAACAATTTTAGTTGGTTCCCTTTGGAGAGATTGGCTTGGGGAAAGAAGGTCACCACTCAGTCCTGATCTTTCTAGAACCGATTCTAGGACCTTTCTTTTGTCTTTGCAAAGTCTCATGCTCCTATAAAAGGGATTAATTGATTGATTAACCCATAGAACAGATGTGCACTGAGGACCTTCTGTGTTTAAGGCATCGATCTAGGTGTTCTGAGAGAGGTATAACAACTTGTTATCCTCATACATTAAAATTCACGGCATACATGCCTTCCCATTGTCCTAAAATAGACACATACTCTGTCACAGTTAATTAAGCAAAATTTTTTGATTGCTTGGAAATGAAATGATGTCTCTTGAGATGACAGAGCCTCTCAGTATGTCCCAGCACCAGAGTTGGGAGCACTGCCACATTCCTCTTGTTTTTCACAGCTCCCAGAGGCACGAGTGGGGCCAGACGCTGTGCTATCTATCCTCTTCCCCAGTTAGGCCTCTGAGCTGCTTGCCCCCAGTTAGGAGCCCCTGCCACCCGAAAAGTTGCTCCAGCCCAGAGGTGACTCTTTAGGGAACAGAGTTGCACCATCACCCGGGCTTTCCAGAACTCTGGCTCTCCAGGGCACTTGGGCTTTGGGAGAAGCAGGTTCTGGTGAAGGAGGCTGGCAGGCAGCCTCCAGGTGCTCCAAACCTCTCCTTTGTTTTTGCAGGTGCACCCCTCCCAATCCAGCCCCAGAATGGCACTGCCTCCCAGCCCACTGGCTATGGAGTATGTCAATGACTTTGACTTGATGAAGTTTGAGGTAAAGCGGGAACCCTCTGAGGGACGATCTGGCCCCCCAACAGCCTCACTGGGCTCCACACCCTACAGCTCAGTGCCTCCTTCACCCACCTTCAGTGAGCCAGGCATGGGGGGGGCTACCGAGGGCCCCCGGCCAGGCCTGGAGGAGCTGTACTGGCTGGCCACGCTGCAGCAGCAACTGGGAGCTGGGGAGGCACTGGGCCTGAGTCCTGAGGAGGCTGTGGAGCTGCTGCAGGGTCAGGGTCCAGTCCCTACCGAGGGGCCCCACAGCTACTACCCAGGGAGCCCGGAGGAGACAGGAGCGCAGCATGCCCAGGTGAGTGATCACTGAGTTGGCCTGAGGGGAGGCAGGGTGAGGCGGGACAGCCCAAGAGAGGAAGGAGAATTCCAGGACAGGGTTATGGATTGGGGAAGAGACAGAGGGCAGGAGAAAAGAAGGGCCCTTGAAGGAAATCAGAGAAAACTACCTTCTGCTCCCTCCCCTTTTTCCAAATGGAGAGAAATGAGTAGTCAGAACCAAGAGGAAGAGGGAGAAGACAGGGTTAGAAGAGGACCAAAAGGGGAGAGTTGAGAATTAATGGGGAGCGGTTCTTTACAGGGAGGTAAATATACTCCGTCTGTGGAAACCAGGGAAAGAGTTGTGCGTGGAATGGAGTGGAGTTGAGACTGTGGGAACGGGAATGAGGTTGGCCTTTTCAAACATCGTGCTTCCCCAGCCCCCAGTCTTCTCAGGAAGGATTGGGACTCATCCTATTAATTATAGACACAGATGGGGGTGTTGAGGGCATTAGGATGTAATCCAAATCCTTTGAGGGTCACAGGGTTGCGGCCTTCAGGACAGGGGAGCGAGGTGCATTGGCGGGGCGGGGTCTGCCTGGGCGCGTGTCCACTCGACACCAAGAGAACCTGGAGCCGGACGCTGAGGACCGCGCAGGGTTGACGCGGGTTTCCGACCGGCGACTGGCTCGCCGGACCGCGGGAGGCGGGGCCTGCAGCGCGGGGCGGACCCAAAGGGGCGCGCGCTCCCCGGGGAGGAGGGGCTTGTTGGGACCTGGGGCGGGGTCTGGGCTGCGGGGTGGATTCGGTGGAAGGGCGATCATCAGGTAAGGCTGGGGCCGGGGGCGGAGCCTCCCAGAGGGCGGGGCAGTCCCTCAGGCGACCCGAGGGTGGAGCCGGGCGGGCTCCCGGCGCTGACCCGCTCTCCGCCCGCTCCCTCTGCAGCTGGCGGAGCGGTTTTCGGACGCGGCGCTGGTGTCGATGTCTGTGCGGGAGCTCAACCGGCAGCTGCGGGGATGCGGGCGCGACGAGGCGCTGCGGCTGAAGCAGAGGCGCCGCACGCTGAAGAACCGCGGTTACGCGCAGGCCTGTCGCTCCAAGCGGCTGCAGCAGCGGCGCGGGCTAGAGGCCGAGCGCGCCCGCCTGGCCGCCCAGCTGGACGCGCTGCGGGCCGAGGTGGCCCGCCTGGCCAGGGAGCGCGACCTCTACAAGGCTCGCTGTGACCGGCTGACCTCGAGCGGCCCCGGGGCCGGGGACCACGCCCACTTCTTCCTCTGAGCCGCTAGGGGCCGCCGAGGGGTGTCGTGGGGGGGATGGGGGGGCACCACGCAGGAGGCCACTGTACCGTTCACTAGATGGTTACTGAGCGCCTTCTGGTGCCAGACACTCCGTGGTATGACTACACATAAATATCCCCGAACTTCCTGGACCCTCAAGGCATGCTCCGAGGTTAGATGCTGGTCATTTTCTGGGAGGGAGGTCTTCTCTCCTCACGCAGGCAGCACACAGAACCCTCCACCTCTGTTCCACCCCACATGACCAGGACACCGAGATCTGGAGGAGCCAGTGCCGGGCACTGTGGATGAGGGGGGGAGGGCGGGGAGGCGTGGATGATGGCTGGGTGACAGCGAATGGGAGGCGAGGGAGTGGTGTGACTCCCCCTCAGTTTAGATTTTAATTCAAGGTTTTCAACCTGTAGTGCATTAAGGCGGTAATTAGCAATGAAGCCGTCTTTTCATTCCGAGACTTGGAAACTCCCCATTTTAGGACGACTGCATTTTCAAGATCTCAGTTACCAACAGCAAGACAGACTAGGAACTCTATCCAAGAGGCTTTCCTCCCACCCAACCCGGTGGCCTCCAGGGCCCAGAGCAGCAAAGGCCTGAGGAGCTCTGGGAGTGGTTGGTGTGGGCTGGGAGAGAACTCTGGGAAGGAGTCTGGGGACCTGGGTGCTAGTCCCAGCTCTGCCACGGGATACCTCTGTCACCTTGAGAAAACCACTTGCTCCCTGGGTTTTGGTTACCTCCTCTAATCCTGGGTTGGAGACTTCCGGCACCTTTTCAGTTCTGGCATCTCCTTGGTGTGGGAGCCCCAAGAGTCTCCCCAAGAAGCCCCCAGGACAACCTCACCGAAGGGACTTCCTGTCCTGCTCCTGCTTCCTGATTGCAGCCTCTGCAGTGGATGAGCCCCCGCACTGGTCCTCTGCTGCTCCCTCCAGGCTGCCTTGGCCTCCAGACCTGCATAGGGTACCCTTGCTACCTCCTGCCTTGCTGAGGGCTGGGGTGAGATTTTACCCAGTATGACAAGATGCTGAAGGAATGCAGTTTTTGTGAATTAAACTTGAAGTTCAGGCAGAACTTTATACTATTGGCTAAACGTTCTTGCCATTTAAGAAGTGTTCATTCTTTAGCCTTGCTCCCAGTGTGTGTGTGTGTGTGTGTGTGTGTGTGTGTGTGTGTGTGTGTGTGTGTGTGTGTGTGTGTGTGTGTGGTGAGTCTCAGTTCCGGAGGGCCAATGAAAATGGGGTGGAAGGGTGGGGATTGGGCCAGATGGAGCCTCCTCCTCCTCCCACCATTGCACAGAAGCCCAGAAGCATCAGTGACTGGGCCAGGCTTGCCTATGGCTATCCTGAGGTCCCACAGTTGCCATGGTTACCCAGCCCTCTGGTTCATCTGCCTACAGAGAGAGTAGGCGGGGGCTCTGGGCAGAGCAGAGGCATTGAGCTAGGAGCAGCTACCTCACCAGCCACTGTCGTAGGTCCTCTAAGGGACATAATAAATAGGGAGAAGCAGTTGAGGGTGGGGAAGAGGCTCCCATATGTCTCTCTTCCTTTCTGCCCCCTCTATCCACCCCCTCCCCAGCTGTCTCTTCCCATCACAGTTCTTATTCCCTCCTCCCCCTCCTCTAGCCCAGCTCGTCCCTCTTCCACTCAGGAACCTGCAATGGGAGGCATCTCCTCCATCTCCCCCAGGATTTCTTTTTCTTCTCCTCTCCTTCTCCACCACTGGCCATTGGCCACCCTCTCTGGCTCTGGCTGAGTGACTCACAGCACATTTGGTCTCTCCTCCTTCATCTCCTTCATCATTGAGGGAGAGGCTGGGGCAGGGAGGGTCCCTCCAGGATCCTGTCTTTTCTTCCCTGGCTCTGGATATCACCTGTCTTCTCACCTGCTCTCCGGAGCTTCAATCCAGACCCAGCACTGCTCTTGCACACCTTCCTTAACTGGCTGAGGCCCTGCACAGCACACACACACGGGCAGAGACACCATCCACAGGAACCTACCCCCATACACACAATCAGCCCACGTATACATACACCTGGGGCTCAAGATGAGGCTCATACAGAAGTTGCACACTAGTGATTTAGAGTGTGGGCACTTCAGTCAGATGGGTCTGGGCTCACTTCCAGGCTCACCAGTTCTTTGATGATGGGTGGATTTAAATGAAGCCTCACTTGATTTGAAGAAAAATGGGGAAAATGATGCTAACTACCTAGTGAGAGTGAATGCATTTAAAGCACGTAGCACCAAGTTTCACACATGGTGAACAATAATGTTCACTGCTGTTGTTAATGTTATTAAGGGCACACAGCCTGACTTTCTGAAACATTAAGGCCACACTCGTGGAGAGGCAGGGATGTGCAGTGCATGAACACACGCGCACATTCACACATTCAGGAAAACCAGGCTGCGCAGACCTCAGATGCCCCCTCTGTGTTCATAATCCACTCACAGACCTGCTGCCCTCCTTCAGTCCCCCCAACACCCCTGCTTGGCCCGCCCCACAGCTGTGTGGGGGCTGGAGCGCAGCTCCTGGGGGACTCAGCTGGGCTTCTCTAGAGACAGCTGTAAGAAGGCATCAACCTGCCCCTTTGACAGCCCCTCATCACCACCCCCCATCTCTGGTAATTAACCTCCATGGTGCTGGGCCCCCTGGGGTTGGGAGGTGAGGGTAGGGGCTCCTCAGATCCCACTGGCACACAGTTGGGGTGAAACTGCTGAGATACCAGGCTGCGTGGGAGCTCTGGCTCAGATCTGAAAGTTGCTGGTCCTCATTTCTTAATGGTGTTTGTGTGGATGGGTGGGCGTTATGGACCGTCCATGGACATCTGAGGCATGATAGATAGAGGCTGAGGTGCTAGGAGTGGTTCCCTTTATTAACGACCAGAAAGTCAGGATCACTGAAGAAAGTCACAAGGCTGAGGGGTATGGGGCCTGGAGAGAAAGAGCAGGGCTCACCACGCACTTCCAGGACCTAGGGGCCACAGCTGGTCCAAGAGGGAGAGGCACTGGTCACTCGAGTCACAAGGGTCAGGACAGGCACCTGGGACAGGGTGGGATAGTCATCAGCACCTTCCTCCACACCACACCGAGCCCAGATGCGCTCCACCAAGCCCCACTTTGCACCCCTGTCCACCCCTTTGGGCCCCCGGGACTCACTGAGAGGCTGAGGGAGGGTTGGTCCGGTGGGAGGCAGTCACGGGCTAGGGCTGGGGGTCGTGGCCGGTGTGCAGGGCCTGGGAGACCCGGGGCTGATGCCCTGGCTGGCGTAGTACTCCACCACCTGCCTGGGCACCTCAGCCAGGACGCACTTGGCAAGCGCAGAAGGTGCGGCCTGGGCGTGGGGGCGGGGACAGGGTTAGCGGGTTAGCGGGCCGGAGAGTGGGGGGAGGGGTCAGGCAAGGGGGCGGGGCTTCGGGGTGGCCGGCTGGGCTCCAGCGTCCTCCGCACGCCACCAACCCGGTGTGGGAGAGACGGGTCAGATTTGAGGGCCTGAGGAGCTGAGGAGTCCTTCGGCCGGGAGGGGGCGCCGGGCACTCACATCCTTGAAGTCCCGAAAGGGCACGAACTGGACGATGTCGCGGGCCGCGGGCACCCCTCGGGGGCAGCGCAAGGGACCGTCGTCGCCATCCAGCAGCCTCATGTCGGAGAAGTCGGCATTGCCCACACCCACGATGATGATGGACATGGGCAGGCGGGAGGCGCGCACGATGGCTGCGCGGGTCTCGGCCATGTCGCTCACCACGCCGTCCGTGAGCACCAGCAGCACGGAGTACTTCTGAGGGCAGGCAGGGGGAGGAAGGGTAGGCTCTGTGTGCAAGGGCGTTGGCACCCGCCCCAAGCCCAGGCCCTGGCCCTGGCCCCCCCGCCCCCCCCCCGGGGAGGACACCCCGTGGGGCAGCGCCTGGTTGCCTGCTTCCTCTCCTCACCGTGGCTTGGCCGGTGCTCTGCTCGCGCTGAGCTGGCCCGGCCACGCGGTTGATGATGGGGGCCACGTTGGTGGGGCCATAGAGCTGGATCTGGGGTAGGCACCGGCGGTAGGAGGCGATGACCCCCGAGATCTCTGTAGGCGAGGAGGTGAGGCCAGCAGAGATTAGCAGGGAGCCCTTTCTGACACCCTTAAAGCAAGGAGGTCCTTCCCTGTCTCAGTTCTGCCTGGCCCCCTAAATTCCTCAGTAAGCGGGCGAGGTGGATGGTCCAGGCTCTGGGAGAGGAGGCTGGGCAGATGCTGGGCCAGGGGCCCAGAGTCCCAGGTAGACAGGAGCTGAGTGGTGGGATGGGCAGGGGGCTGCGCCTGTGAGGATGCAGTCTGTGCCCCTGCATGGGGTGTACGGGCTGTGCAAGCTGTATGGGGGGAGGCGGGGCTGGCGAAAATCTCCTCTTACCTTCACATTCAGGGTTTTCAGGGTCAAAGTTGATAGCAAAGTCATGGGACACCTGTGAGGGTAAGGTGAGAGCAGCGAGATGTCTTTCCTCCTACTCTCCCACCAAATCCTCCCTTCCTCTTAAACCCAGCCTACCTCAAAGTTGGGGGGGATTCGAGCGCCAAAGCCAAACGCTGGAAACCGCTTATCACTGAGGAGAAGAAAAGGCTGTGGGGCCCATCGGGCAAGGCCTCCCTACCTGTCTCCCTCCTCCCCAGCCTACCCTCCTCCCACCTGTCATAGTCCTGGCAGATGCCTCCCACTGCGCGCAGGGCCTGAAGGTAGTGGTTGGGCTGGCGGGGGCTGAGGCAGTGTAGGGACTGGCTGCTCCTTGGGTCCCCATTGGAGGCGGTGAAGTCGATGGCCACCTGGTGGAGGGGGGGACTCTTGTCACACTGCATCCAAGGGAGCTCACAGAGAGGCTAGCCCGGAGCTAGGGTCTGTAGGGAGGACTAAGGTATATCCAGTCAAGCCCCCAGGTAGCCCCATCATGGAGTGGGGTGAGGGGTACAAGGTGACGATGCTAAGCGTCCTGAGAGGCCCCCAGGAGGGGCAGGGGGGTTTGGGGCTCCTTCTGTTCACTGCGTGTTTGGCCCCTTCCTCTTGCCCGTGTCCCCTATACCCCTGGGCCTTTACCGTGAAGCTGATCTGGCAGCCGCCCATGATATAATCCAGGAAGGTGTGCACCTTCTCCACCTAGCAGGAGGGGAAGAGGTAAAGGAGCAGGATGGTCCTTTGAGGAGAGAGCTGGGTGGGGCTTCTGTGGGGGACATGGAGGGTAGTTTTTGAGGTTGAAGTTCCCGGTGGGATAGGGCAAGCCTTCTCAGTTCTCAGAAGAGGAGAAACTGGTCTTTGAAACAAGGACAGGGTTAAATCTGAGGGTCCGACGTGAGGCAGGCACTGGGATTTACCGTGCACTGGGCCAGCACTACGGTCCCCGAGCTCTTGTAGTTCTTCTTCTTGTCCCGGTACTTGGGGTTGATACAGTCCCACTGCATCTAGACCCCCCCACACCCCACAAGCCCAGAGTCACAGTTCCATCAGGTGACCCCTTGGCTCCCTTCCAGCAGAGCCTCCCAGACCAAGACCCCCAGGGCTCTGTCCTTAGACTGAACCCGGGTACTTTCCACCCTCTCCCCATCACATATACTGGGCTCTTCGGCCCTCTCAGAATTCTCCCAGGGATCTTGGTGACACCTCCTGCCCAGGGTTTGCTGTTCCTTCCTGCATCTCCTGGAAGGTGCTGGTGAACTCGCCGATGAAGTCATGCTTCCCGCTCGAGTCATAGTCATACACCAGGAACTGAGAAGGCAAGGAGGGGAGGGGAGAGGGTCAGGGTTGCTTTGCCGTGGTTGCTGGGGGCAGGGCGAGGGATTGAGGGAGGTTGGGGCTTATAGTCCCCGGGGGGGCCCCAGCAGGTGTCCTCAGCCTGCCCAAAGAGGCTACCTGCTGATCTTTATTCTTTGGCTCCATCTGGCAGGGACTTTGGCCTTGATAAAAGGTACACAAAGTGGGAACGTTGAGCTGTGACTGGGTCTTTACCCCACCGTGGGAAGGGCTTATCACATGAGGGAGACGGAAGGGTCTTGACACAGGGGCAGTGTCTCAGACAGAGGCCGGCTGCTCCGGTCGGCTGTCCTCGCTTGGCGGGGGGCTTCACCTTGAGAGGCCGGTGGCCGTCACAGCTGCAGAGGGAGTGCAGGGACAGGCGGAATGGCTCCCAGCTGGGGTTCAGGTTGTTCTTCACCACCTTGGAGAGGCACCAGAGAACCGGTCACCTCCTAGCCACATCCCCTTACTCTGCTCTTCCTTCCTCCCTCCCCACGGCCCCAGTCACCAACCTCAGTCCTCCAGACGAGCTGGTCACTCTGGTCCCCATCGGTTTTATAGATCTCCATGAAAGGGTCAGACTTGCTGAACAGATCCTGGGCGTGCAGAAGAAAGGACCCGTGAGCCTGGTGAGGTCGGCCGGGGGAGGCGGCTAACACCGAGAAGGGAGCAGCACTGATTCGTCTTGAGTGGGGGGCCTAGGCTCTCTAATAAGGAAGACGGGGGGCTAGACTCTGGGGCTCCAACCTTGTTGTCCAGCTTGTGGGCTCTGAAGGTGAGCTGCACATAGTCATTGGTGCCAGATACCTCCTCGGCCACAATCTGCAAGGGGGATACAAGTGGCAGGATTTCTCCCTACCACCCAAGGGGCCACCTTTTACCCTTTCCCTTAGGTGGGGACCAGTCCTGGACATAATGTCACCATGGATGTCCATGCAGGGGGCATTGAATGCCCCACCCAAGGCGGGGGGGTACAGGTGACCTTGCCTACCGTGATGGTGGACTTGCCCGCAGTCTTCCCATTCTTCAGCAGCAATGGCTTAGTGACCTTGGTTTGTGACACGATCTGGAGGTGGAAGTGGAGGGAGCCCCAGCTGTGACACCCCCCACCTGCCTTGGCCAGGTAACAAGGGATGGAGTAATAAGTGTCCTTCGAGTGCTCACAGGGGCTGTACTTGGGCTAGGGTTGGACTTAATTTCCACAGCAACATTAAGAGTAGGCACAGTTTAAATGAGGAAACTAAGACTCAGAGAGGTTAAGTATCTTGCCCAAGGCTGCACAGCAGGGAATGGGGGAGATGGGGTCCAAGGCCCAGACTGAACTCGCTCCAGAGTTGATTCTCTGTTATTTTGGCTTTCAGAGGCAGAAGCTGATTGGGGGCGGGGGGGTGGATGGGAATGCAAACCTGGCCCAAGGTGCATTCTGTAGAGCCGAGGAAGGTGTCATTGCTGGGGCCGGTGGCTCCGTCCTCAGCGTCAAACACGTGCAACTGCAGGGGCTGCTTCTCCTCAAAAAAGTACTCAAGGGCCAGCACCCGGGAGAAGACCGGGCTGGAACAGGAGCGTAGCACCTCGGTGCGCTCCACCTGCGGCAGGAGGGGCAAGGGCCCTCTGGGAACCCAGGCTTCTTTTCCCTGCCCGGGACCACCCTGCTCATGCTAGCTTTCCTCGGGCTCCCCCATCCCCTGTGACTAGCCCTTCCCTTGCTAGGTTCGACGCTGAGCTCAGGGTGCTGCCAGCCCCCTGAACCATCATCAGTCCTTTGGGGCTCCCATGAGGCCTTTGGGAGCTGTGCCACTTCCTCTGGGCCCATCTCAGGACCCTCTGGGACTCTGCGGACTTTGGAAGCTGTCAAACGGTTTGTGTTTGTAATGATGGCACACCTGTCTCCAGGGTTACCCCCACAGCCTAGGAGAGGCCCCTCAGGGTCCTCACATTCCCCTAGGAGGCTTTCCTTGCCCCTTCCCAGCCCCCCTCCTTCCCAGACCAGGAGGTTAGTTAAGATAAGACCCGAGCCCGTTCTCACCTCCACCCACTGCTCATCAGAGTAGAGCTTGAGCAGCACGCAGGGGTGGGGCTTGGTGAGTGTGTCTCTGTCCAAGAGGCCATGGCAGGACACCCGCAGCTCCACCCGTGAGGCCCCCAGTGTCATGGCTGGGGGCTCAGGCACCCATCCCATCTCAGGGTCCGACATGTCACTGTGGGGACAGAGCAGATGGCCTGGACGCTGGAAAGGGAACATCTGCTAGGGGAGGGGTCTGTCTTCTGGGAACCTGGGCCCCACTCCCACCTTGTCCCGCTTCCCGAGGCCCTAGGAGCTCATGGATCTCCTGCTTCCCCCCTACTCACCCCCACGCCTGCCCTCAGCTTGGCTTCCCTGGAGCTCTGAACAGGGAGAGCAGAGGACCTGAGCCTCCCACCCTTGCACAGCCCTGTGCCTCTGTCACCCCTGCTGGCCTACTCTGCGTGGATGGGGCTGGAGAGGGCTGGGGGTGTGTGGGGGGTTCCTAGCAGTCTTGGCTCCTAGGCCATTGATTGATTCAGGCTTTCTGCTATCTCAGCACCTTCTGCTATTTCCCGACTGATGTCTGAGCCAGCACTGCACTCAGTCTTGGCACGAGGGAGCTGAACTGGGGCAAGGGGGTGGGGAAATGGGTGGAGGAGCCCCTGGAAGCCTGAAAGGGATGAGCCTCAGGAACGGAGTCTGCAGTGGGCAGGAGGAGGCAGGTCGTAAGATGCCCGGCGGGGCTGTCCCTCTCCGCCTCCCCCCACTCACCTTCTGGGTGGCTTATGGCGAGGGAGGGGTGCTGGGCTTGGGCTGGTGGAGACAGAGCCCTGTCCCTGCTGAGAGCCCCTCCAGGTTCCTGGCAGGGGCTCCCACTATGACAACTCTCGCTTCCCTCCCCACCTCCCCTGTTCTCACACTTCTTGGCAGCACTGGCACTGTCTCTTAGCGACAGGATTTTTGGGGAGCCACAGCCCCCTCCATGCTGCCCGTGGGATGCACGCATGCCACCCTCCCCCAGCAGTGGTACCAAGCCTCGGGCAGCAGCAGGCAGGGGTATGCTGGCCCGAATTCGCGGCCGGTCAGTCCATCTATCTGTGTTTGTCCACATCGCTGGGTGAGGCTGTCTGCTCCCGTGTCGTGCGTCCCCCAAGCGAGTGTGCGTTGGTGTGTCTGAATGCCCCCGCCCTGTGTGTCTGTCCCCTAGCTGTGTGCCTGTATCCAGGAGGGTGTGCCCGTTCCCATACCTCCCTCAGAACTGGGACCCTTCTCTGGCTGGGTACCCCCCTCCCCATAGCGCGTACCTTTCTGGATGTGTGAAGGAGGGTCTGGGAGGGTGGGTGGGGGTCTCTGCCTTCCAGCCCCAAGTCTCCCAGTTCTCGCAGGGTCCCTGAGATGGGCAGGGGCATGGGGTGGTGAGGGGATCGGGCAGGACGGGAGACCTCTCTGGGGGCCGGGGGAGACGTTGTTATGGAGACGGGGCCAGGCTGGGCCAGGCTGGGGCTGAGCTGGAGGAAGGGGAGGCTCACCTGGGCTCTAGTCGGGGGCTCCTCTCTCCGGCTCTCTGGCCCTGGCCCTGACTCCCTTGCTGCTCCAGCCGCTGGCGCCGGCTCCGGCTCCGGCTCTGCTGCTATTTATGGGGCCTGGATGGGGAGGGGTGGGGGGGCCGCAGCACCAGCTCCCCCCGCACAGACCGGTTGGGAGGGAGAAGAGGGGAGGGGCAGGGCCACTGCCTGGGAGGGAGCCACAGAACCGGGGGAGGAGGGCGGGCCGGGGGCGGCTCAGAGGCAGGACCCCCACAGACACAGTGACACACATCTTCCCCTTCACACCACACCCACAGCTGTGCACACACTGTGGCGGTGCGCGCGTGCGTGCGCGCACACACACACACACACACACAGATTCACGCGGGGAGATGATGGAGACACAGGCACCCACGACTCATGGGCTCACACGTATCCTGACACGCACAGGCGCCAGCACATGAACTCACTGTGACACCACGACAGTTACAGCCCCGCGGATACACATAAGGAAACACACCCAGTCTCACAGCACTCTCCACAGCACGCTTGTCGAGGATATTCGCAGTAACACATAAAGGAACACGGGGCTATACTTGTCACACACACATACACCCATTCACACCAACCCAAACACAACAGAATGGAGATCTTCACGTGCTCCTTCAAAACCATCCCGTACCACGCGACATCTCATAGCTTGGAGAATGAGGTCCGGTTCCCTAGCTGCTTTTCAACAGGGACACACAAAGAAACGGACGCCAATTGCTTAAGGGCGTATCGTCTCCCATCCCGAAGCAGGGGCTGCCAGGAGGGAGATGTGCTGAAGGGGGCTGATTCCAGAGGCATCTTCCCAGTGCCCGCAACTCACCCCACACCCCCCCTGAGATTCAACGCGTGTGGTCACATCCTTGTGGGAGGGGCCATGTCACACACAGATCTTGAGGTAACAAGATGTTAGTCCTTCCCTCATGAGACCGGGGAAAGTGAGCGATTGCCTGGGTTGCTGCATGCCACACGTGAAGACATTTGGGTCCATGGTGACCTGGGATGAGTCCACGAGAGGGTTCCCTGGAACATCTTTACCCTCCAGCCTCTAAGCTACTTGCGTATTAAGCTAGCAGCCATTTGTTGAACATCCCCTGGGAGTTGGGGGCTGGGGCTGCTCAGGTGATTGAGAGGGCTAGAGAACAGACAGACCCACAGACAGAAAGATGATAAGCTAACACACAAATGCAATGAAGTGTGATAGGTGCAAAATTACGGACTGGTTCAGGAAGCAACGGGTCACAGAGAGGGAGGGTTCAATATAGATCAGTCAGGGGAAGGCATCAGGAAGGGCTTCACAGAGGAAGAGGCCCCTGAATGGAGCCTCGAATGCCGAGGTGGGATGTGTTAGTACACCAATGGGAAGCAATTAATTTGATCATCTCTCAAAGGTGACACTTCTGTTCACCTTCAGGCCACCCTACTGTTGAGGTTTCTGACTATTGATGGTACCCCTAAGACAACACAGCACCATTTAATTCCACCCTTCGTGAGCCTGCCTGTGTGTAAGCTTGCACACACACCACACAGCACACTGCTCCCCAGTATTCTCCTGGTACACCGGGGTCTTCTGACCCCACTGCACTCCCCAGAGCTGGACACACACTGGTACTGATTTCAGTCATTTTGGTCTCTGTTCCAGCCAGCTCAGCCCAGATTCTGCACATGACCCCAGGCCCCCCACTTAGGGGACACTTTTCAGTACCCTCCTATTTAGCACCTGTCAGGTCCATCTCTCTCCTGTGAGAGTCCCATTCCCATCCCTGTGGGGGATTCTTTACTTTTCCCCACTGTGGCCAAGCACTGAGCATTAAAGGGGAGCAGATGGTGGGGGGTGGCGGCAGTGAATGGGGAAGACAGCAGAGATGAGGCAGGCAGTGATTTTGTTTTTTTATTCTATACAAGGAGGGAGAGAGTCCCTGGGGATAGAGGGACAGATCCGCCCTTCCAGGAGAGGAGACGGCCCTGCCCCAAGCTCTGCCTCCCTCTCTCCAGGTCGCTCCCTCCCTTCCTGTCCCCCACCTGCTGTCCCCACACCTCATCCTGCCATCCTGCCCCTGTGGGATGGGCTGGCAGAGGGCCTGGAGGTGTGGGGGGGTGGGTGGGGGTCTGAGTCCTTGTGAGGCACATGTTGAGAGGAGGGCTGGGCAGGGTGCTGCAGTGGCTGTCAGTCTGTTCCTGGCTCACTGGTTCCTGCTGGGGACAAATCCAGGGAGTCCTGTTTCCTGGGCAGGGAGAGCCAGCCTCTCGGTGTGGGGTATGCCATGTCAGGCAGAGGGGGACCGCCCTTTTGCCCACCCCACTGGCACCTGTGGGGTCAGGGGGCTGTCTTCTGTCAGGCTCCAGCTTGTCGCAGGACTGTGCCCGCCGTGTCCTCTTGGGCTTCAGGGGGGCAGTCCGGCGGCCTGGATCTGGGGGCCCTGAAATGACAGTCAAGGCAGGCCTGGTACATGAGTAGGGCTCATCGGCCGGGCACTTATCCAGGCTGTGACTCATTCCAAGCCCGGGAGGGGGTCCTGATATGGGCAGCAGGGTCCCAGAGGCACCCCGATCCCCCCTCTAGCCAGGGGGCAGACCTTGGACCTCGGGCTCCTCCTGGTCCTGCTGTGAGCCCAGCCTCAGCCGGGCTTTGTTCATTCCTGGGGCTGCACCCCCAGCCTCAGCCTCCTCCCTGCTCCCTGGCTCCTGGGGGGGGCGGCGGCCCCTGGGCACAGCCATGGGCTTGGGGGGCCGTGGAGCTAAAGGGGGGTCCTGCAGCTGGCAGAAGAAGAAAAATGCTGGGTCAGTTAGTCTTTTCACCTCGTCCCAAGGCCTCTCCCGTCCTCCTTGCCGGCCCTCACCTTGGCATTCCTAGCGGGAACGGTCCTCTCTGGGAATAGGGCCCCCTCCTTGTCCTCCTCCCCGTCCTGAGAGGCTGGGCTGGGGCTCTGGCAGCTGTGGTTGGGGGCACTCTCCTCAGCTGGGGGATGGGAAGAGAGGAGAAGCTGCAGGAAAAGGCATTCCGGAGGCCAGGACTTTTCCCCTCCAAGTCCATTTGCTTCTGTGTCTCTGCCCTGCACGGCCCCTGCTCTCGTGTTTCCATAGGCCTTGGTCTCCAGGATTGTCCTGAGCCCATCAGCTTTTGTGGGGAGGGGGGGCGCTCTGGCCTGGCTGTTCCTCTTGCAGAGCAGGGCCCGAGCCTGTTCCTGCTGGGCAGAGCCAGGGCCCCGGGACTGCTGGGCCCGCAGGCATGGCTGCCCAGCCAGGCCTGCAGCGCCCCGGGGCTCTGCCAAGGCTGCAAGCTGGCATTCCCAGGACTCTGTCTGCCAGTCTGATTTAGATGGTGAGAGCCTTGGGGAGAGATGCCCTGGCACCCTCCCCCCACCGCCCCCCCACCCCGGCATTTCTGTGGCTTTATGCAATCTGAGCCTGAGGGTGTGCCACCTGGAAGGTGTTGTCTGTGTGTGTATCTGTGAGGTGTGAGTAAAAGGGGGCCTGGAGGGTGCTGGTGGTAGGGGTGTGCACAGTGGAGCACCTGACTCTTGTGGTTTCCTACATGAGGGATGGAGCCTCGCTTGAGGTGTTTTAACGGGTGTGTGTGGGGGATGGGATAATCGGTGCTGGGACGGCCTTGGAGGACGGGCCGGAAGCACAGCCTCTGCGCCACGCCCTTGCGCCCCAGCCTTGGGATGGCAGTGGGGACGGGGAGCAAGTGTCTACCTCTGTCGGGAGGTTTGTCCGCGTCAGTGATGTTGGAGGGTCATATTCGAGGCCTGTGGGCAATTAAGTTGATGCCGAGCTGACCGGCTTTCCTTCAGAGGCTCCTTAAGTGAAAGGTGCTCCAGCAGAAAGCAAGCATCCTATCAGTTTATTTACCCCTTCAGAGTCCTGAAGCCAGCAGGTAAATGACTCGCTTAAGGGCAACACTGGTGGTGGCTGAGCGGGGACTGACACGCACGGTTTCTGACCCTTCCTTGTGGCACGTTTCTGAGTGGACTGAGGATGGCTTGGCCAGCTACTTTTGGAGGAGACTGTAATGTCTGAGGTGGGTCTGGCACGGCTGGTACTTGCCTACCGTCTCACCCAGGTGAGGTGCAGAGAGAGAGGCTTTCTTTATAGGGGTGCCGCTCTGCTGGTGGTGGCCAGAGGTGGCGCCTGCCCTACAGAATTCCCTGGAACCATCCACAAAGTGTTGTTCCCGTCTCCTAACCCTGGCTGGCAAAGCCACTGTTGTTCTGTGGGACCTTGCTTTGGATCGGCTTGTTGGTTTCTTTTGGATGTAGCTTTGTAAATATCCGCAAACCTCTTTACTCTGGTGACTTCCTCACTGCCCCACCTTGGTTGTGAATTTCCCCAACACAGGGGCTGTGGCTTCTGGTCCTTTGGACACAGCCCGGGCCTTCAGTGCGGCTGCCCGGGAAGAGGCGATCCATACCTATGTGCCACGTGGCCTCGGCTCGGCGCATGGCGCTGAAGCTTGGCTTGCTGCTTTGCGGTGGTGGGGGGGGCTTCCAGGCTCCAGGCCCTGGAGTTCGGGGAGGGGATGGGAAAGGGGGCAGGGGAAAGGCACATCAGAGGGGCCCCTGAGAGAGGGGTCAAGGAGAGGAAGTGAGGGCGACCATTCTCACCTGCGTCGTCTGAAGAGCGCCGTTTCTGCCAAGCCTGGACGCTGCCCTCCAGGTCTGCGCCTGTGCCCTGAAAGGACATCTGAGTCAGGTCACAAGAAAAATGTCCTCCGCACGGGGCTGCAGTTAACAAGGGGCTTCTGCTCTGGCATCTCACGCCGTTCTCCTGGCATTGGTCCCTAGACTCTTGGACCTTTTCCCCCCGCAGTGGCACCCCTACCCCCTGAGAAGCGTAAGAAATGGTTTACACGAAGGAGCGTACTGTTATTTTAATAGTTCCGTGTTTATTTTCTGTGTGGTAGAAAAAAAACATGACTAGTACAATAAGCCCACGATTTGAAAAAATGATCACGCTTAGGACCAGAGTAAGTTAAAAAGGTGAGTTGATTGAAAGAAGACTATGTAAATATAATAATACAGGTGGTATGTGGAGAAAGTAAAAATCAGTCTTAAAGGTGGTAATCAAGTCACCGAAGTTTCAGAGAGGGAGCTCTAGAGGTAAGTATTTTTACGCCTGCCCGCTTGGCAAGGAGGTAGAGGCTCCCGGTGGTTAGGTGACCCGCCCAGGTTTTCGTGGCCAGCAAGCGTGTGGAATGAGCAGACCTGCAGCTAACACCTTCTAACACCACAGAGTCACTCCCCTGGCCCAGCAGGGACGGGGCTGGGAAGGGAAGGCAGACAAGGATCCGTAACAACGGTTGGGTGCCTGGGCTCCCCTCACCTCTCGTTTCCCGTCGAAGCTCCAACCCTTGGCTCTTCCCAACCCAGGAAGGGCAACACCATGGACCCTTGGCTGCTGTGCCGTCCCAGGGGCCAGGCCCCCCTCCCCTGGCTCCGCCCCCTCAGTGCCCTGGAACAAGGCCTCGGGTTTACAAGCAGCTCCTGATGGAGAAGGGGCTCTGTGGGCAGCAAGGGAGTAGGGGAGGGCCCCTGCCCCCCCACCCCAGCCCTGGGGCTGCCCTGCCCCAACCCTCTGACTCTTTTCTGACCCTCCAGCCCTCCTCTGAGGAGTCCTTCCTTTCCCTCCTTTGCATGCAGCACTCCCAGCATGCACTGGGTCACCAGGCCTAGACTGCTCAAGAAGTGGGGGCCATTGGGATGACCAAAGTTCCCCAGAACCCCGAGTCCTAGCATTGTCCCATTAACTGCCCGGGGTAGGGCAAATGGGTGGGCTATGTGCAGAGCAGCAACCAGGGAGGGTGCAACAGCTCACCTCACTTACCATCTTCCTGCGGAAGGAAGGCCCCCGGCTTCCCCCAAATCCAGGGAGGGGGCCGCTCTCCTCCTCTGGGCTCCAACAGGGGGAGGAGTTATTGCCGAGCCTCGGGGGGTCTGGGCTGGGGGGGCTCTCCTGAGTTGGGGGTGGGGGCGGGGGCGGAGGGAGGAGGAGCCCAGTGGTGGGGGACCCTGGCCCCCGGTCCCCCTTGAAGCTCCGGGGCCGGCGAAAGTGAAACAGGCCTCTGCGCCTCTTCTTCTGGAGTGGGGGCAGCGGCGGCTCCGAGAGGCCTGGCCGCAGGGTCCGCAGGGTCCGGGGGTAGCTGGGCAGGGTCGGGGTGAGTTAGTGAGAAAGCCGTGGGCAGATGCAAATGCCAGATGTGGAGGTCGCTCAGGCTCTTAGTGTAGTCCTGGGTCTAATAAACCTCCCACTCTCCGCTCTCACCCAGCCCCTCCTGCTGCCCCATAAACCTTTCCATTTCCTTCTCAGGGGAGGTGGCGTCCTCACCTTCCTGTCATAATCCTCCAGCAGCCTCCTTCCCCCCATCTCCTCAGCAACTCCTTCCTCCCAGGCACCCCCATCCCCCCATCCTTCTCTCAGCTTCTCCAGGTGACTCAGTTTCCTCTGGACAGATGCTGGGGAGTCTGCAGGACTGTGACAGAGAATATACCCTCCAGGCCTCTTTCCACTAACTGTCATCCCATCCCAGGGCCTGCTGCCACCCCATCCACCCACCCCTGTCCCCACCAACCCATGGTTCACCATCCCCACCATGCCAGGGTGGTTCACCCTGACCCCAACCTTTCCAGCTGTCCTGAGGAGAGCCAGAGAACAGAGTTAAGGGCTGGGTGGGGAAGGATGAGAATGTGGGGAAACATTCCAGAGAGACCGGCTTTGGGACCCTGCCATTGGACAGCCTCCATGATTGCTGGGAGGACACAGGAGCCCTTCAGGGCCTCTAGGCCTGCAGAAAATGGAACTGTGTCTAGGTGCCACACCTGGAGCTTTCATCCATGACCCTTCGGCTGAAAAAGTCCTCCAGCCCCTCATCCAGGCGTGTGGCCATCCCATTCTCCTGACGAGTCCCAGTCACTGGCACCTGCTGGGAGGAACGTCCTGGAGGGTATCTCATCTGGATCAGGAAGTCCTCCCCACTGCCCCCATCCACTCAAGGCCTTCCCCTTTGGACTTGGCTTTGCCTCTTTTTGGCCCCATGGAAATTGAGACTTCAATCCCCCTGGGCATTTCCTAAGCTTGGTGGCTCTTGGCTCTATCCCTCACCCAAATGGGAACTGCCGCTGTCTGGCAGACAGAGATTTCCTACCTGGGAAAACTGGATAATCCCATCCTTTTTTCGGTGGCCTGCCCGGGCCCCTGCCTGATCCCCCAAGGCTGATGTCTCCGGCATTGGGGTCCTAAAGCTAGAACCTCTGGGCTGTGGCATGCTAAGTGAAGTTGGTCCTCTTGTGAGGACTTAGGGACTCACATTGGGCCGACCAGGTCCCGGAGGGGTGGTCCGGGGTGGCCGGGGCCTGCCTTGTGTTTGATGCCTTAATTTATAGCCGTGAGTGGGAAGCTCGGATAGACCCTCCCAGGAGCCACTGCCGGTGGGCTGGCTGCTCCCGAGCCCTGAGAACCAGCCGGGGGGGATCCCCAGGCTCCCCAGCTGGCTTTCCATGTCCTGAGGGCTCCCACCTGTGGGCACAGCAGTGTTAGAGGGACCAGCAGGAGGCACAGGGAGAAAGCAGGTGGGAGAGACAGAATTAAAAGGAAAGGGACCAGGGCCTGGGGAGGGTGAGGGAAGCTGGAGGGCATCAGAATTGAGGCTGGGGACTCACTAATGAAGGCGGACACTGGCCGGATCTTGCGGCAGCGTTTCTGCTTTCTGATGGCCATGGTGTCCTGCAGAAATGGAGATGAAGGGTGGGCGGAGCTGCAAGTCCCTGGAGCCTCACCGGAATCCTCCTATCCTTCACAAACCCGTCTCTTTAGAGCCCCCTCCTGCCTCCCTACATTTGTGTGGCTGAGGCATTGGGATGAGGGAAGAGGCGAGGCTGCATTGGGGTGGGGGATGAGACCAGGCCCAGGGACAGGGGACAGTGCAGTCCAGAGACATGGAAGGGGACAGTGTTTTGGAGGTTCCTAGTTTGAAGTGGGGAGGAGGGGAGGCACTCACAATGTTGGTCCCGAGTTCATCATCTGTGGTCTCCTCATGGTCATGGTTCCGGCCTCGGCCCCGGGAGGACAGATCCTGCCCTTGGCCTGGCCCCGACGGAGGATCTGACAGCGTCTTTAGCTGGGCCAGGTGCCGGGCCTGGGGAAGGACAAATGTGAACAGGTTCCCAGGGAAGCCACCCACTATCCAGGGCTTTGGGAGATTATTGCTTGGGAGAGATGGGATGATGCGGGGTAGGGGGTGTGCCTGAGCCTGGCTGGGGTTCAGAAGCCTTACCAGGCTCTTATGGGAGTGGTAGAGCTCCTGCAGGATCTCGTCCACTATGGAGTTGGTCAAGTAGGTGACGACTGAGAGCTTCACTTCACTGTGGGCACAGATGGGCTGCTCAGCCCCCCGCCTCCCTGGCCCCCAAGCCTCAGCCCTGCCCTTCTCCAGATGCCTAAGGGATTGGGCAGCTGGCCTGGCCATCCACAGAGGCACCTTAGTCTCCCTTATGTCTCCATAAAGGCGTGCCCCATCCCACCCACTGACCCCCGGCATAAGTGTGTGTGGATCGGGAGAGTGAGCCAAGAGGAATTGAGGAGAAGCAGGAGCAAGGGGGCTCCAGGCCAGGCTCCTGGAGTTCCAGTAGAACAGAGCTGGGTAAATTGGGGTGCTGAGTGAACCCTGCTGGTCTCTGCTGTAAGCCCAGAAACTGGCTCTTCTTGAGCTTGGCCATTTTATGGATATGTGTGATCATTTTCCTTTGCTTTGGTGAGTGGTGGCACCCAGAATGAGAGCTCTGGCGGGGGGGGGGGCAACAAGAACTGGGGGGGGACCAGAGTGTAGTCCATGCACCCCTACTCATCAATTTTGTCCATGCTTCCCAGGAGGCCATGCTTTGTTTCTGGGAGGCGATTCTTGCTGTGCGCATGACTATGTGTGTGTGTTTACATCTGTGTGCACTGCCAGGCTCCTAAACCCAGTCTCAGCACTTCCATTTCTAGGGCAAAGACCAGTCAGACCCTAAATAGCAAGGTTGCAGTTAGTTAAAGATTTATCCCTTGTAATGGAGATTGTGTCATTCATTATTCATTGCTGATAGCTGGGCCCCAAGTCCCTGAGTGCTCTGGGCCAAATCCAGCCCCCATCCCTGTGCCAACCCCCTCCGCCTCTCACTCCAGCTTGTTCTGAATGTCCTGTCCTGCCTGCTCCAGCAGCGCCCCTCGGATGAAGTTCCGGGGCACTGTGACGCGCTCAGCCACATTGCTCAGCATCTTGTTGTGCCCCTCAGCCACTCGCATGGCCACGGGACATAACTCCTGTGTTAGGCTGACCATCGACTCCAGGATCACCTGGTGTGGGGGGAAGAGGGGCCAGAGCCCAAGAGGGGCACAGGGTCAGGGCTGGCGCCACACTGGAAGACACTCTAGTCTATTCCAGCCCCCTCTGGTGAGACTGAGGGGTCCACGAACGTTCCAGGGCTGGTTGCCAGGCAGAACCTGGGACACTCAGGCTTCCCTACATTTTGGTCAGTGTCCCTTCCACCCTACCTTATGGACAGGGGAAAGTCAGTCCTAGGATCGGAGTCCAGAGGGGAGAGGTCAGAGTTGGGGGCCAAGGGGAAGCTAGCAGGAAAAAATCCAAGCCCTGTTTTCTAGCAATGCCTGACACCCTGGGAGGGCGGGCGGCCTCAGCTCTGCATTTCCTTCTTGTCCCCAGTAATTTCCCTGTGCTGACCTCAGCCCTCGGCTTTGAGCCTTGGTCAACAGCGGGCTTCCTCCCTCAGGACTTGCCTGCAGCTCCTTGTCCACAGCCTTGGACACCTCACTGGCAACCGACTCCAACCTCTGCCGCACAGGCCCATCGTTGGCCAGCACGTGGCCCAGCTCGTAGAGGCTGGGGAACAGCTGCGGAAGGAAGGGGTTACCAGCAGAGACTCAGAACTGGGCCGGGCCGCGTCCCCGGGGGCCCTGGGCTGGGAGGGCAGATGCATGGGTCAGGGCCCGGATACTCCTGGGGTAGTGTGGTTGGCCTTCCTGGGCTCTCGGTCTGCGGGGGTGGCGGCAGGGGGAGGGGGGGTTGCTGCGGAGGGCTCTCACCGCCCGTGAGTTTTTGGCGTCCTTGATGAGGTCCCGAGCATAAAGCAGCTCATCCTGCACAGGCTCCAGGGGGCACAGCCGCAGGGCCCGAACCTCCTCCTGCACTCGGCCACACAACCGCTGCAGCATCTGGAGCAGAGCCAGAAGTGTCAGGGGGGCCCTTGCACCCTCATCTTCCCAGGTGGGACCCCAGGCACCCCATTTCTGGGTCCCCTGGGGCAGTGCCCCTGCGGCTGGCACTGACGGGGTGGTGGTGGTGTCTCTGGATGGCCTGTTCTTTCTTCTTCTTGGGAGGCCCCAGAATGCCCAGGGGAGCGCCCGCAGTCCTGCACACTCCTTGTCTGGGGCCCCCCACGTGTTCTCGCCAGGTCGAGGCCAGACCCTGACCGTCCTGTCTGTTGCCCTCCCCACGCCCAGTCCGGGGATGGCCGCCACAGAACGCCTCCTTCATGCCCCGCCCCTGTGCGTGTGCATGCTCCATCACGTGGCGCCCGAGCCCCGCGTGCCCCACGCATGCCCCGTGTGTCCCCGAGGGAAACGTTTACTTGCTCGGCGCTGCTGGTCACCAGGCCCTGCTGCAGCCGGAAGGCCTGCTCCTGGGGGCACGTCTGGGAGTGGTTGTTCCTCACCAAGCACCACTGGATCTGGAGAAGCCGGGGTGGGAGGGGTCAGGGCCCGGGATGTGGGCGGGCCCCTGCCCCCTGCTGTTCTGCCCCCGCCCCCCCACGCTGAGGCCTCTACCTTCTGCCAGACATCCTCCGTGCGCTCAGGGGCGCTGCGGTAGGCTTGGGAGATGTCGCTCACGGGGAAGGACATGAAGCGGAGCGTGTGGTTGCTGCGAGGCACAGTGGTGCAGCTTTGGTGGGGGGAGAGGTGAGGAGGGGCCCTTGCTCCCCAGAACCCCCTTGCTGACCATTTCCCTCACCCTTGGCCTTTCTTAACATTTCTGTGCAAACAGGTTGAGCAAGCTGGGGTAGGGGCTGGTGTATCAGTCCTGGTCCAGGCCCAGGGAGGCTGGGGCTGGGGTCAGGACAGAGCCCTGGTCCGCTCACCTCTCCAGGGCCCTTGCAACGTCCAGAAAGCCCAGGGCAGATGTGTTGTTCCGATCCCATAGGATGGTTCTAAGGGAGACAGTGCATGGCAGCTGGTGACCCCTCCCTCACACAGCCTGCTCTGGAGTCCTCCCTCCTTTCCTGGGTGATGGGCTGACTCCAGGATGGTTCTGGGCCTGAGGGTGCTCGGAAGTCAGGGTACAAAGCAACGGGGCAAGCAGGGAGGGCATGTGTGTGTGTGTATGTGTGTGTGTGTGTGGGGGGGTGGACGGAGCTCCAGGTCAGGGGGCCTGGGTCAGAGCAATGAGGCAAGCAAGGAGGGGGTGTGGGGGCTGGGGACTGGGGCTCCAGGTGAGGCCGGCTGTGCGCCGCACCTGAGGGAGGAGTTGATCTGCAGGGCCTTGGACAGCATCTTGGCTCCGATGTCCTCCATGCCGTTGCCGCTCAGGTCCACCTTGGCCAGGCAGGTGTTGCTGCCCAGCGCATTAATGAGGATGCTGGTGCGCAGCTTCAGCCTCGAGTCCGCCACCGACAGTGACTGCAGGGACTATGTGGGCGAGAGCAGGATTGGGCCCGGTCCCTGCAGCCCCTGCCACCGTGGGTCCCTCCCCAGGCCCCGGCACTCACACAGTCCTCTTCTTGGATCAGTTGTACCAGCTTGTGGA
This sequence comes from Leptonychotes weddellii, assembly GCF_054177405.1. Classification (NCBI taxonomy): domain Eukaryota; kingdom Metazoa; phylum Chordata; class Mammalia; order Carnivora; family Phocidae; genus Leptonychotes; species Leptonychotes weddellii. Next base: position 64,265,584 of record NC_138377.1, read on the forward strand.
GGATCTCCTCCAGGGTCCTGTGGGGAGTCAGGGCTCAGAGCAGGAGGGGAGGGGCTGGGGTCACACTACTGGAGGAGCAGGAGGTGACTTGAGCAGGGAGGGGCCAGAGGTAATGCAGTGAGCCAAAAGGGTACGTGGATGATGGAGTGAGGTATGGGGAGGGGGCCTCACTTGGCCTTGACATTGAAGTTCTTGCCCAGGAACAGGTGCTTGAGGGACTTGTTCTTTCCAAGTGCGGGCACCAGCGTCAGGAGGTCCGAGTCGAACCCTGGCCAACAGATGGGAGAGGTCTGGCCTTGAGGCCCGAGGCTCACTGGAGTATCTTGAGGGGTTCTCCCCCATGCTCCAGACCCTGACCCCACTGGTCCCCAAGAAGGGAAGTGCCCCTACTCACCATTGTCTGACAGATCCAGGCTGCCCACACAGGTGACAGCCCCCAGCTGCTCCTGCAAAGCCTGGGCTCCTGCTGAGCGGAGCTGCAGGGACACGGTGGGGGTGGGGTGGGGAAAGCAGGGGTAGGGGGAGAGGGCACCTTTAATGCTTAGAGATTAGAGTAGTCACACCAGGACTCAAGGCCATGCCAGGTCTCAGGTGTCAAATCAGGAGGCCCCTTCTCCACACCAGATCCTTCCCTAGGGCTCTCTCCCCTCCTTTTAGCCAGAAAGATCTCCAGGCCGTGGCTCTGGAGATAGCTCGCTCCTGCCCTCTGGTGGGAAAGTCTGGTATCTCCCACCCCAAAGCTTTTGGCTGGGCGGTGGCGGAGGCAGACTGGAGGCTGAAAATGACCTCTGAAGAGGGACACAGACTACAGACTAGAAGGGAAACTGGAGGTGTGGTCAGGTCCGAGGGCCACAGAGGTGCAGCACAGAGGCAAGATGGAGCCGGGGTCTGATGGAGGTCGGAGAAACGAACAGTGGGGCTATGGGTGGGGGACTGGCAGTGGCGTTGGGGGAAGGAGGGCTCACCTCACAGCTGCTGAGGTCCAGGTGCAGATCACTGAGGTGACTGTTGAGGGAGAGGCCCTGGAGCAGCGCCCTGCGGGAGGAAGGTCAGCAGGCCCACCTCTACCTCTCACCCTCTTCTCTCATGCTTCCCTCTTGGACGCCCCCAACCCTGCACCCACCCGACCTGAAGGCCTCCAGGGGCAGCCTCGTGGCCGACAGGTTGACATGGCTCAGTGTGTAGGCGCTGCTGAAGAACTGCTTGAAGGCCGGCGGGGCCTCCCGGCCCTTCCTGCGGAGACTCCTGGGGTCAGCAAGGGAGGGGGATGCCCATGGCTCGTCCCATCCCTCCTTGCTCCCCTTCTGCTCCCACCTGTGGGAGCAGCTGTTGCGTGCCAGGTTGAGGTAGGTTAGGTGGGAGCAGCAGCCGTGGAGCAGGGCTCCCAGAAGCTGTGGGGAGAGACATGGTGGGTCTCACAGGGGCTGAGAGCGGCGTTGGGAGGGGCTGGCAAGGACCCGTCCCTCCCGCCCCATCAAGGTCCTGGCTCATCAGCCTCGGCAGTCGGTCTGTGTGAGCCCCTCCCCGAATGCCCACTTGGCCTCTTGATGCCTCAGCTTCCCCCTCTGTGGAGAGGGGGTCTACTTCCTGCCTGACCCCCAGGAGTGGGGGAGAGGCTCAGAGGTGGTGACTGTGTAAAGCCAGGGCCACCAGGGTCTCACAAGGTGCCTTGCTCAAGTGAGAGGGAGAATCCTGTCCTCCTGATGGGCTCAGCCCTACGCCAGGTGCCCAGCTGGGGAATGGAGGGAGGGCTGGCTTTTCGGCACAGCCGGCACAACCTTGGGCAGTGACCGGGATGGCATAGCCCACAGGTGTGAGCTGTGCGCGTTGCTTTAGAATTCAGCTGAACTTGGAGTCATCCCACTAGCTCTGTCCACTCAAGGCAGGGGCGGTGAGGCAGGGACCCACCCTGGCCTCCCTAAATCACCTCAGGCTGGCTCTCCCGTCACCAACCCCTCACCAAGTCAATGGCGCAGTCAGTCCCTGCCAGGTCCAGGTGCACCAGAGCATTGGGCTGGGCCAGGAAACTGTAGAGGGCCTGTGAACAAGGACAGAGGGGCTGCCAGGGAAGGGGTGATAGAGCCCCTCTGCCCCCAAGCTACAGGGCAGAGACTCCCAGGTCCTGAAGCCTGAGCATGCTTCTGTCGGGCTTGAGCTCTGTTCCGTGGACTCACATTGGCCTCGTCTGTGGCGAGCAGCCCAGGGTTCTTGCTCAGGTCCAGGTATCGAAGGGAGCTTGCAAAGGCCGGGTTGGCCCCAAAGGTCTGGCCCAGCGCCTGGAGCCCTGAGCACAGCGGGCACTGAGCTGGGTTGGCCCCCATCCCCACCTCTTCCCCTTCGACACAACTCTTCCCCACCCTACGATGTGGCTCCTTTCCCTCCCTCGGATCCCTGGGATGCTGTGTGAGTGTGTTGGTACACCTCCGGGACTCAAGGCTCCAGAGGGTGCTAGAGGAGGGTCAGAGGTCAGGGGTCAGAGGTCAGGGGCCCCGGTGTAAGTACCTCGAGGGGAAATGGCAGTCTTGGCCAGGCACAGTTTGGTGAGGCCAGTGGGGAAGCAGAGGAGCTGCTGACTCAGACTGAGGAAGCCTGGGGAGCGGAGAGAGACATGGGCCCAGTGAGGGGCTAGCGGTGGGCGCGGCGGGGTGGGGGTGCAGAGTCAGGGTGGGGGCTTGAAGTGGGTACAGGCCTGGGGTCAAGGACAGCAGTACTGGGGCAAGGGCTGGCGTCAGGCCAGAGAGCCCCTGTTCAGCCCTGGGTTGGGTTCTGGGCGAGGACAGGGGTCTGTATTGTGGTGGGGGTATAGGATTCAGGGCTGGGGCTCACCCTTGTCCTCGATGGGGTTGTGGGACAGAGTGAGGGCATGCAGCACACAGCTCCCGTTCTCCCCAAACACCCCGGCCAGCTTCTGGACAAAGTCCCTTCAGGGAAGGGGAGGAAGGATTTGTTTGTCCCAGCCCCTGGGCTTCCCCTCTTCCTGCACCTGCCTGCCTGCATGGGGCTGCAGAGGTCAGAGTTCCCCACAGGTGGGGACCAGCTTGGGGCCTGCCTGGGAGCTTGTCATCACTTTGAAGGACCTGGGAAGTTGTGCCAAGACAAAGCTGAGCTTTGGGCCTTTGAGACTAGAGCAGCCCACCCTGCTGGGTAGTTGATGGAAGAAGGGGATGGGGCAGGGAGCATACTGTGAGAGGCCTTGGAGCTGGGGGGCCAGGAGGCTTAGCTCTGAGTCCCAGCTTGACCATAAACTTGCTTTGTGCCCTTTTTGGGTCTAAATCTCCTTTTCTATAAAGTGAGGGGCTGGAGGAGGTAGCGTGGAGGCCCGTATCATGCTCTGAGGTTCTGGGACCCTAAGACTACATCAATGGGGCACCACTGCCCAGGGAGGAGGCTGGCCTCACGTCTTAAGCCCGGCGTTGTCCAGCACCAGCTCTTCGAGGCTCCCCGACTTGCTCAGTGTGTGTAGCACCTGTTCTAGCACTTCAGAGCCCTAAGGACAGAGGGGGTTTTTCTGATCAGGAGCCAGAGAGGGCGCTACTCTCTGGCCCCTCCTCCCACCCCTCCTCGTCCCTACCAGCCGCAGATCCTTGCAGTAGAGTTTGGTGAACCACTGGTTGTAGGCCAGGGCTGCCACCATTAGGGCCAAGTCTCTGTGGGCAGATTCAAAGGGCAGGAAAGTGGTGAGCAGGTGGCTGGGGCAGGAAAGTGGGGAGCAGGTGGCTGGGGCAGGAAAGTGGGGAGCAGAAGACTCTAGGGATGCGGTGGTTGGCCTGGGAAAGTCTAGCCAGGTAGAAGGCAAGGGGGAGTGGAGTTGGGGAGACAGAGCCAGGCTGCAGGTAGGACTAGAAGAGGGAGCCTGGAAGGGCCAGGGTCGGGGCTGAGGCTGGAAGGGGGTGGGGACTAAGTCTTTGCTCCCTCTGCTTACCGGCTTTCCAAGTGGCTGAAATCCAAAAGATTGAACTCGCGGTTATCCTCAGCATGATAGATGGTGTCCACATCCTTGGAGAGGGGGAACCGGATCACACCTGCTCCCCCCCTCCTCCCCTGCTCCCTCCCTCTGGGTCCCACCTGCCCACCTGCTGGATCCCTGCCCAACGTACCCATTGCACCTCCTCGCGGCAGTGCAGCCCATTGTAGTCACACAGAGCGGCATAGGTCTCGGAGAAGCCACCTGTGGGGCAGGACACAAGCTGGCTCCATGAGGAGTAAGAGCGAGGGGAATAGGCTTGGCGTTCAAGGAAAGGTCAAGGTCATTGTATGTGGCCAGTGTCCCGGGTTCCTGCTACACCATGAACCTCTGAGGTCTGGGAGCTATGGACTCCTCATGGCAGGCAAAGCCCCAGGCGCAGAGGACTCTGGACAAGGGCAGAGTAGTTGAGGTTCCACTCGCATCAAGTCTGCCCCTGCTCACCGCAGACACTGTGAGTGGTAGATGTGGAAGTCTCGGAGTTGGGGGATGTGTCTCGGGGTCCTTCTGGAGTATCAGCATTTCCATGCCGGATTAGACATCTGGAAAATGAACAAATCCATCCCAGAGACGGGTGGGAAGAGGCTCTCAATTTTTTCCCTGTTAGAGCTTCTGGGTCCCCGGGAAGAAGCAGGAGTGGGGACATAAGGGCTCTTCCCCTCAGTGTTCCAGGAGACCAGGGCCAGGGGAAGGAGGGAAGGAGGGAGAAGTCTCCTTGTTGTCTAACCCTTTCAGAGACTCCTCCTTTGCCACTCACCCGGGGCCAGGGCAGACCTTGGAGAGGGCAGAGCTCACATGTCGAGTCACCTGGTCTACGCTCTCAGCCGATGGCAGCCGCATGCTCACCACGCCACGCTCGGTCTCCACTAGGATCTGGAGGAAAGGGACCACCAGGGCCTCAAATATCAACTCCTTCCTCCTGCTGGCCCAAGAGCAGGGCCCAAGTGGTGCCACTCACCTGGTTCTGACTGAGCGTGTTGAAGGCGCGGATTTCTAGGACATTGAAGGAGCTCTCCACCTGTGGGGTGGGGGGGACAGGGGGATGCTCATCTTGAGTTTAGGGCCTGGCTGCCTGATTCTGGAGGGAGTATGCCAGGTGCACCCCTGCTCCTCAGCCCGACTCACCTTGGCTGGGACTTTAAGGGGGAAGAAGTGGAGGCGCCAGGAGGTCAGGGCCTTCAGAGAGAGGAAGAGAACATCAGCAGCAAATGGTGGCTCCTGGGGCCTAGGCCTCCTGTCCTCCCTCAGTCCCCTCAGCCTGTGTGCAACCCCTGTCAGCAGTGGCCCTCTGCTCTCGGGTCCTGCCTCTCTCTCATGCCCCACCCCGGGCTCCTGGACATCCACCCAGGCCAGCCTGCCCGTTTCCCCAGGCTTCGTCTCCTCTGTGCCCCCACCATCCCCAGTCTTCCCTGCCTCCCAGTCTCCTTGTTCTCAGCAGCCCAGCTGCCCCTGATTATACCCCCTCTGCCTGCCCCCACCCCCCCCAGCCCAAGCCCAGGGCCCTCACCAGAACTCGATCCTCAAACTTCTTGGGCTTTGTCTCCAGCTTCACCCGATGTTGTTGAAGCACGGCCCCTTGGCTTAGGCACCTCCTGATGCTGTCTGTGGGTGTTTGGGGGGCCTGCTCAGAGCTCCCCTTACCCTGGCCACCCCCACCTCCCCAGGGCTCTCCAGGAGTGGGGTCAGATGAGAGGAGAAATAAACAGGGAAAGAGAGCTTTCCTTCTTGGGTGGCTTTTCTCTTGCTATTATAGAGGAGGGGTGGGGGGTGTGCAGAAAACTCTGGCTCCTGATGTTCCTGAGTCAGGGGACAGTTGCTGAGTGACACTGTCTGTGGGAGGGTGTGTCTTACACTTCTGAGGGTGTGAAGGATTTTTCCAACCCATGCATTCCAGCAGCCATTGACACATACATAGTGAGTCAGTGTGTGGGGGCGTGGGGGTGTCCCTTTGACTATATTCTGGGTGGTCTGGTGTGAGCATCTGCCTTTTACTATGCATGTGTGCCTGCCTTCTGAGGACACCAGGGAGCCCGTGCATGGCCTTGGCAGGGGTGGATAGGTGAATGAGTGTGCTGTGCTTGTAGTTGTGAAAGACAGCTCTGCTGCGGGGGTGGGGGGTGGTGGGGTGGTGGTGGTGAGGAGTTAAGTGTTTAAACGAGCTCAATACCCATTTCCTAGCAAAACCATCCAGATATCCCAGTGTGTGTGTGTGTGTGTGTGTGTGTGTAGTGGGGGTGCAGTTTCTTTAAAGATGTGTGTAAACACACATCTGATGATTGTGTTTATGTGTGTGTGTGTAGGTATGGGAAACTGCCACGGTGCAGCATGCCTCTGAGTACCCTTGAGCGTCCTGGTTTCTGCGTGGGCTAGCCTGCGCTCCCCGGCCTGGGGCAGGGGGTGAGAGAGGGTTATGGTAGTGCTGGGGGGTCGGGCCTGGGTTTGGGCTGAGTCTGAGAACCACGTGAACAGGAGAGACCTTGAGGTGTGGGTGTGAGTAGGGAGAAGGGGCATGCTAAGACGGGGCCTCCGGGAGGCGAGCTGCAGAGACCCTGCTCTTGGTTTTAGCTCCAGTCCGGGCCCTCTTCCCTGACTCCCTTCTTTGCCCCACTGGCCTGGGAGCTGCCGGGCTGCCAGAGGGGCTCCCAGGGCCAGTTCCGGGGCGGGGCCGGGAGGAGGGAGGGTGCTGAGCCAAGAGGCGGTCAGGACCAGGGGCAGCTCCCTTGGCCCGGCGGGGCGGGCCGGGCCCCGCCCGGCGGGGAAGCGGGGACTCTCCGGAGGAGAGACTGGACACCTCACCGAGGGATGGGCCAGGATCAGTGAGAGTCAGCCCCAGGGAGCGCCAGGGGACTGCACCTGTCACCGAAGATCGGGACGGGCGGCTCTGGGACTGGAAGGTCCTGACAGGGTGAGGCGAGGCGGGCAGTAGAGGATGCTCCGGGGACAGCGATGCCCCGAGCTAGGCTGCAGGGGCAGGGGGCTGCCTTGGAGTCGGAATGCATGGGGCGCGGGGAGAGGGGGAGGCACCGCGGGGAGGAACGCACTGGGTCTGGGATGCTCCGGGACGGGGCGTCCTGGAGACCACCGCAGCCTCGTACCTTGCAGCTCGCGGGTGAGCTCCGCGCTGGGCTTGGCCATGGCGGCCGCTGCTGCTGCCGTTGCTGCAGAGGAGCCGCCGCTGCCGGGGAGCCGCGGCACATGCTAGACCTGGCTCCGGTAGGGCCCGGGCGCTGAGCGCTGCAGCAGCCGCCGAGCCCGCTCCTGTCAGGGGCGGCTGCGCGAGCGCTCCTCCCCCCTCCCCCCCCCCCGCCAAGCCTAGGAGCCCGCGTCTCCCGCCCCGCCCGGAGAGGTGCGGGACTGAGCATGCGCGCCGCGCCTCCGAGCCGCGTGAGACCCCGCGCGCGCTCGCGCCCACCCCTCCCGCTCGCTCCCGCGTGCGACGCCCTATGCGTGTCACCTGGAGCCTGGGCTGTCTCCCGGGCGGGGATGGCGTCCACTTTCCGTGCCCTCCACTCCTCGGGCACCGTGAGCAGAACCCATTTCTTTCATTTGTGGGCCTGGGTAGCCCTCCCCGGATCATCCTTGCAAGGCCCCTCCCTTTTGCCCTATTGCTTGGGACGCGTCCAGCTCCTACTCGCTGACCCGCGAGGGAACTCAGGGCCGAGGGCGATGCCAGGAGAGGATCTGGCCAGATCTGGGGGGTGTTCATCCTTCCTCCCGCTTGCCCAGCCCCGGGGATCCCTACAGCGTCCTTGGCACCAACCCCACGAGTGTGAAGCCCAGAGTAACACCCGGGAGTTCCCGTGCCACCTCCTCCCAGCTGGCAGTTCTGCAGACACATCCACCCCTGAGCAACAAGCTTAGGTCCTGGAGACAGGGAGGAGGATTAGGGGGATGCAGAGATGTAGTCGACAAAGAATCGCTGCTTGGCTACCACACCTATGTACCCCACAATGAAAAATGAACACACCAATTCAAAGCAACATGATCATCTGCATTTTATTTGCATCTCTCTTTGCAAGTTGTTGATTTTCTGCCCTGCTCTTTCCACCCGGGTTCCTTCAGTCCCATCTCCCTCAAATTCCTCCATGTCCAGGGGGGAAAAAATATTAGTTGGTTTTTGCCAAGGTAGACTCAGCTTTCTCAGCAGGCCTGCCCTTTGCTCTCAGGGCAAGTCTTTATCGGAGGCTACAGCAACAGCGGGAATCATAAGACCATACCTTGACCACAGGGAAGGCTGGATCTTTTCACAAGACAGAACTGATTTGGGGGGTGGGGTGGGGTGTAAGGTGAGCAGTATAATAGGCAGAGGTGGGAAAGGCTAGTCGATGAGTGCAGGAATTGGAGCCCAGTCTCTGCCCCGGTGAGGTCTCTCCTGGTCCTCAGAGGCGGGATGGGGTCCCTCCACCCACTACCACTGTCTCCCCAGTGATGTAGCTGGCGTCTTCAGAGCACAGGAAAGACACGATGCCTGCACAGTCATCTGGCTTGCCTATCCTGGGGAAGAGGGGCAACAAGGAAGGGAGTAAAAAATCAGTCAGACCCCCTGACCTGGCCCACAGGGAATGAATTTGCTTAATCAAAAAATATCAGGTGATTTATTAAGACCAGCGTACAAGCTTCCTGTCAATCAAACAGAGTTAGCATGAAGATAAGCTGTGATAATAAATACTGCATCCTGCAAAACCCACCACACATTATATTCAAATAATACAGAGACATTCTGTTTTTTAGACAACTCAGGACAGCAAAATCCAAAGTCATACAGATAAACTGGTGAGCAGCGATTTTATTTGTTTCACACGTGTGTATACTGTTCAAGTGTCAGGAAGTCTGTGAGACAGTAAACGGTTTGTTTTAAATGGTTGCATTTGTATAGCTTCAACTCACAGACAACTTTTTCAGGAATCTATTTTTGTCCCTTAAAGTCAGGTTCATTTTGGGAGAATGTGCTAATTCTCGGTGTTTGTATCAGTGATTGCATAGTTAGGGAACGGTGTAACCTTAACTGCCACAGAATGCTCTAGAGGTGGGTAGAGTGGGCACCTCAAACCTAGAAGACCTGGAGTAGTGTGGTTCTCCATCCTAGCTGCACACTGTAATCATCTCCATCCTCTCTCCACTCACCCCCACTTCCCCCTCTCCCTCCACCCCACCAAAAAAAGATGCCTAGGTCCTACACTGGACCAATTGAAAAAGAATCTTTGGGAGTAGAGCCTGAGCATCTGCAGTTTCACAAGTGCCCAGCTGATTCTAATGCACATTCAAGACCAAGAAGCATAGGTGGAGACATTCACCGGGGCTCCAGGATGACAATACCCTGACTTGTGAGTGAGCTGTGAACTAGGTGTGCAGCTCACGCCTGACATCAAACAGCTTGGGGGTGCACCTGAGGGGGTCTGGAATGTCTGGACCAGTAAAGAGTAGGCATTGCTGGAATATGTCCTTGAGGGGACGAGACGGAGAAACCAAAAGCTGGAGAGAGGCAGGGAAGTTAGAGGAAAAGGAGCCAGACAAAGTGGCCTGAAAGGTCTGGCTAGCCCTGTGGGGAAGAGATTAGTGAGTTTTCTTAGCAAGGAGAGTTTTGGAACTTAGTGAAGCTCTTCATTCCTTTTGTTTGGATTGTAGGATCATCAATCTGAGCTTCGGAAACATGGCATTTTATTCATGGTTTTGGTTTTGGTCTTGGTTCCCGGGTGCTAGGGATCCCCAGAGGTGGAGGCCACAGCCAGGTGGAGAGAGGAGTCAGGGCTTCTCCCAGGGCAGTGCTCTGCTGAAACCTGGAGCCTCTGTGTTTGGTTTTTGCAACGGAAGTGGACCCCTTGCACATGCCACTCTAGCGATGTAGTGTGCATGGACTTGTGAAGTGTGTGTTCGTGGGAGGACAGAGCATGCTCATGTTGTCTGTGGGACCAAAAGACAGTGAGCCATGGGCTGTGTGACGGACCAGACCTTTCGTCCTTGTCCTTCCTAACCTTCCCGTGACAGCCTTACCTTCTTATCTGCATGGTTTCTTTTATGCTCTCCTCTCTTGCCTTGTCCATCCACAACTGCAGGAAAAATGGACATCTCTTTATGTGGCAGAAGCGGAGACAGAGGGTCAGAGAGGGGAGAAAGTGCTGCCCTCATGTCAACTGAGAGGAAGGCTAGAGAGAAGCCCCTTCCACTTCCTAGTCCTCCTCGGTTCCCAGTCGCTCCCTACAGCCCTCTTCTGTTTCATTCTTTGCAGGTGCTAGTGAGGTTGTTGCTGGGTCTCCCCAATTCTCATCCCCTTAAGGATATGGAACCGTGTGAGCAGAGTCTGAATTCCTGTCTCCACAAGAAAGGTGCTTGTGGGGTCTGATGTGGACAGGCGGCTGGTATGGGGTGGAATGTCGAAAAGCCCAGGGAGGGGGGCGGAAGATACTGGGCTTCGCCATCTAGGAAGATGCCCCTTTGGGGTCCCCGCGGTTCTCACCACTTGGCTGAAGCTAGTCTTAATGAGTCCCGGTGCCAGGCAGTTCACCCTAATGTTCCTTTGGTCCAGCTCTCTGGCCAGGTTCTTGGTGAGGCCCAGCAGGGCGGTTTTACTAACATTGTAGGGGCCCAGGCCCTGGAGAAAGGAGACAGTGGGTTAGTGTCTTTGCTTCCAGTTCATTCTTGGTTCTTATCGTAAAGCATAAAGGGCGGTCGAATAATAGGGCATCTCCTCTAAGGGAGGGTCCCAGCTAGAAAACTGTCTTGTGGGTGAACCACCCCTAGGTTAGGGTTTGTGGAGGCAAGGCATCTATTTTGTGGGAAGGGGCTTGGTGGTGTGATTCCAAAAGGGGACACACACTTCTTAGGGTGGCTGGGGACGAGTGGAAAAATGCAGGATGGGGGGTGGAATGGAAGTAGCAAAGAAGGGGGCTCTTACAGGAAACGGAAGGTAGGCTCCTATGGAGGCCACAATCACCACTGAGCCGCCCCTGGAAAAAGAAGAGAGTGACCCTCTTCCCAGAGGGAACCCTGGCCCTCAGCCCACATGAGGTCCACCGCACCCAGGCTCTCTCTCACTGTCTGTCTGTACCCTCGTTTCTCCATCTCTGGCACCACTGCTTTTGTCATGAGGGCTGTGGCCTTCACGTTAATGTCCAGAATCTGAAACCGAGAGAGAAGGAGAAAGAGCATGAGGGACGGGCTGGAGAAGGCAGGGCGATGAGGACTCACAGCGGGGTTCCTGGGACATTTGTTGGGCCCTGGTGCAGATCTCAGAGATGGTTTACCTGGACCTGACAAGTGCAGAAGCCGAGGCCCAGGGAGAAGCCCCTATCACCAGCTTTTGCAGCTAGAGAATGACATATTAGACTCGGGTGAGAAAGAAAGGAACCTGGTCCCTCTTGTTTCCTAACCAGCTGAGCATGATTTGGCCTATATTAGCAGGGCTGCTTTGGATTTGAGCTGGATTTTCTGTGTTTCTTCCAACTAGGGAGAACTTGGAATTGGGCTGGTCTACTGGACCCACCCCAGAATGGGCCATGTTGCTCTGGGAAAACGTGGCCTGACCTCGGGCACTGAGCTGGTTCCAACATTTCTCTGGCTTCTGAGCTTAAGGAGTCAGATGCTTTTGGCCCTCCAGGATGGACTGTCTGGCTGGCCATTTATTGGAAAGTGGGATCATGAAGGGGCACTTTGGGGGGAGCTGGGACATAGTCTCCAGTCAAAACCCCACATCCATCATTTAAAACAAATGCATGACCCTCTTTTACATTGTTCTAGGCACTGCGGGGATATTCCCCTTCCGTGCCCCCCCATGCTGACTTATTATTTTGAAATTTTTAATCTTACAGAAAAGTTGCAATAGAAGTACGATGAATATCCAGATATCGTTTACCTGGATTCACCAATTGTTCACATGTTGCCCCATGTGTCCTATCTATGTATCTGTATAGTTTTTTTCCTTAATAGTCATCACACTGTTCTATCAGTAGAACTTTAGCATTTTTTCCAAAGTATAAGGACATTCTTACACACCTCCATCCATTATCACACCAAGAAATTTAACATCGGTAATAATGATTTTACCTAATAGGCTGTCCCTAACAAAATTTCCCCAATTGTCTCCCCACATGTCCTTATTTTAAAAAATCCAGAGTTTAATCAAGGATCAGCCATTGAATTTATATTTGATGTACTGTGACATTTTAAAAAATGCAAATTAAAAAGAAAAATCACTTGGTTTAAAACTGATTTTCATGTGGTCTTTATTCAGACTGCTCATGAAAGATGTTTCTCTACTTTAAAGAATATCAATCAGGAACTGACTCATTTAGGCACATTTGGCACTTTGGTCTTTATGTCTGTGAAACACTGATAAACAAACTATAATATTTTAGTATCCTTAAACTTCAGTGCTGAGAAGTTATTGATGACATCAGAGTGAAAAGCCAAACCAGGGGAGATCATAAAAAATTTAGCATTTCCAAATCATGTGGGAATATTAACCTTAGTAAACAAAGACAAATATTTTAATTAAGCCTTCATAATTAAAAACTGTAGGTGTGTGAAATATATCATAAATGTAATTATGCATGCTCACATAAAACCCAACATTCCACACTTGAATTTAGACATCTGGATCTCAGATTTCCTTGACATTGCAGTTAAGAAGAAAAGAGCGCGGGTCTTTTTCAAAGGTTGTAAGTTATAAAGCGGTAACTTAGATCATTTTGCTTAACTAGCAGCTATTAAAGTTTTCCAGCTAATGCGAAATCATTCTTTTTTGGCCGCTGAAAAGGGGATGGAGGTTGTGTAGCCTTAAGCGTATTAGCTATTAGCAGATAGCTGCCATGTCTCTGCTGGAAATACACCCGAAGAAGAGCCTGGATGTGTATGTAGGGGGGGAGAAAGCTGGAGAGTGAAGCAGAAGGCGGCTAGCCAGGAGGAAATGGAAGAGCCAAACTGGGGAGAAGCAGAAATGAAAGGGGGGCAAGGAAAGAGGAAGCCACCCCCCACCTGCCCTTTACCAGGTGCACTCCAGGTGTGTGCAGATCACAAGGATTCCTCACATTTCCATGGCACTTGACAAACGTTTTCTAAAAGCAGCCTGAGTTTGTTCTGGCTGTTTTCTGAGGCCTGTCCCCTTCTCCTTTAATTCCCTCTCACCTTGTCCCACACCTCCTCGGTGACATCCATTAGGTTTCCAAAGAAAGGGCTGACGGCAGCATTGGAGACCAGGATGTCAATGCCCCCGTGAAGGTTCACGGCCTAGAGAGAGGAGTAAGGTCTGAATTAGGACTGCAGGTCAGTAAGGGAGGTGCATTTATCAATGTGGATAAAGAATTCCTTCTTAGGAACAAAATGATGTCAAAATGACATCTCTTTTTCTCGAAACATCTCTCTCCCCAGCTACCCTAAGTTCTGCTGCTAAACATCTTGGGTCTAGTTTCTTTTGCAGGCTTTTCTTCCTGCCCCCACCCCCCAGGGCTGTTGCTGACCTTTTACTCTTTACACTTTCCCTTTTGGGGAGCTCCTCTATTCTCATGGCTTCAGGTCCCACCTCAAAATCCATTTCCAGACCCTTTCACTGAATAGTCATCACTGAGTTCCAGCCCCGTTTGTCCAAGTGCTTACTTTCCAGTTCTCCTTGACTGAGTTAGCATGATCTCAAACTCAATCTGTCCACACCTACCTGAATGGAGAAACTGTTTTATTTTATTTATTTATACTTATATTTTGGTAAAGATTTTATTTATTTATTTGAGGGAGAGTGAGAGTGCACATGAACCCAAGCATGAGTGGGGGGGAGGGGCAGAGGGCAAGGGAGAAGCAGACTCCCCGAGGAGCAGGGAGCCCATCACAAGGCTCGATTCCAGGACCCTGAGATCATGACCTGAGCGAAGGCAGACGCTTAACCGACTAAGCCACCCAGGCACCCCGAGAAACTATTTTAGACCAACAGAATGTCACCACTGGGAAGGGCCTTTAGATCACCCAGCCCAATGTCCTCACGGCACAGGGGACGAAACTAAGTTCCGTGGATTTCTCAGTAATGACATATGAGGGCTGGCTAAGGAACAGGAGGAAGCCTGCGCACTGGGTCTTTGGGAGAGGCAAAGTAATCTGCTCAGGGCACAAAGCTAGTTAGTTAGTGGTGGCAGATCTGAGACCGGTCTCCCTTCTACCACAGAGCTAATCCTTCAGAGTCCTCTGAAAGTGAGTTGGGGTCACTATGAAACTGGTTACCCAGGAGCCATGGTAGGGAAGACACCAGTCTGGGCTTAAAGCGGTTTCCCACTCAGTTATGATGTCATTTTCTCTCCCCTCCCCCTTTTGTGGCTTGGAGGCATGGAAGATTCAAGGCAGAAACTGAGATTTAAACTGGGGAAGCCAAGAAAGGCAACATCGCACCTTGCTAATAAATTGAAAGTAGACGGCGAAGGCATGTGCCAGCGTAATGAGTGGCCAAACGGAATCTGCCAACAGTACGTGACTCTGAAACCAGACTCTGCATTTGCCCAGAGCAGGCAATTCTGATGCTTTGGGCAAGCAGCACTAAACAGGCCCTCGATCAACTTTGTGCTTCATGATTTGGCGCACAGAGGGGTGTTATTAACAATGTGTGCCATCTGCTAGCTCCCGTTTTAACTAATTATTCTTGCTAACTAGGTGCTAAGCTCAGTTGCTTCCACACTGCTGAAGGAATGGCTTGGACTGTCAACATGTAAATTTAACAAAATTTAAAATCACATAAGCTTTTAAAACCGGTATCGATACTGTCTGGTGCTAAGTTTTGGTGTCTTGGCACAAAGTCCCAGTCACCTGCCTTGGCTCCGTGTAAGTCTCGCCTATGGACTTGTGATGAGCGAAGTGCACAATAAGCTAGAAACGGATAGGTGCGGGGCGCCTGGGTGGCTCAGTCATTAAACATCTGCCTTCAGCTCAGGTCACGATCCCAGCATCCTGGGATCAAGACCCACATTGGGTTCCCTGCTCAGCAGGGAGCCTGCTTCTCCCTCTCCAGCTCCCCCTGCTTGTGTTCCCTCTCTCGCTGTCTCTCTCTGTCAAATAAATAAAGTCTTTGGAAAAAAAAAAAAAGAAAGGGATGGGTGCTGTGCTCTGCAGGTGTGTGGTTGGGGGGCAGGGAGCCTAGCAGCTCAGAGAGGGGAGAAGTCTAGGTTTTGACTGAACAGAGAACCATAGAAGATTCATGAGAAAGGCACTATGACCGCCCAGGTGTCTCCTAAGCCTGCCCTAAATTGTGTGCTCACTACACTAAAGAGGTTAGGAGTTGGGTGCTCTGTTTTCTGATAGGTATATTTTTTAGAAAAAGTATAGTCAAGTGGAGAAGCGGCTGATCTGGATTCTGCTCCCCTACGCCTTTGAGAAGCTTTGCAGAGCAGATTAGGAAGCCAGTGGATAGTAACCATTCTTTTTATTTACTTATTTTTTGAGAGAGAGAGCAAGTGCATGTGCTTTGGCGGGGGGGGGGGCCTGCAAAGGGAGAGAGAGAATCTTAAGCAGACTCCCCACTCAGCTCAGGGCCCCACTTGGGGCTCATTCTCATGACCCTGAGGCCATGACCTGAGCGGAAATCAAGAGTCGGCCACTTAACTGACTGAGCCAGCCAGGCGCCCCGGATAGTAACCCTTCTTAAGGAGCACCTTTCCCCATTGTAGGGTAACAGCTGACAACAGGCAAAGCCCATCGCCGATAGCTAATAAGTACCCTCTCCAGTCATTCTCCATCCTGACACTGGCCATACAGATTACTTGAGGGTTGTGTGTGTGTGTGTGTTTTGTTTTTTTTTGTTGTTGTTTTTTTTTTTAAAGATTTTTATTTATTTATTTGACAGAGAGAGAGATAGCGAGAGCAGGAACACAAGCAGGGGGAGTGGGAGAGGGAGAAGCAGGCTTCCTGCCCAGCAGGGAGCCCGATGTGGGACTCGATCCCAGGACCCTGGGATCATGACCTGAGCCGAAGGCAGACGCTTAACGACTGAGCCACCCAGGTGCCCGTGTGTGTGTGTTTTAAGATTGTATTTATTTATTTGTCATAGGGAGAGAGAGAGTGCGCACAAGCAGGGGGAGTGGCAGGCAGAGGGAGAAGCAGACTCCCCGCT
>NC_138377.1:64281723-64427719 GCF_054177405.1 Leptonychotes weddellii
GGAGCTTGATGCGGGACTCGATCCCAGGACTCCAGGATCATGACCTGAGCCAAAGGCAGACGCTTAACCGATTGAGCCACCCAGGTGTCCCTGTGTGTGTGTTTTTAAAGATTTTATTTATTTGAGAGAGAGAGCATGAGAGAGAGAGAGAGAGCACGCAAGCAGGGGGAGAGGCAGAGGGAGAAGCAGGCTCCCTGCTGAGCAAGGAGCCCGATGTGGGACTTGATCCTAAGACTCCAGGATCATGACCTGAGCCGAAGGCAGATGCTTAACGACTGAGCCACCCAGGCGCCCCTGAGAATTGTTTTTGACTCATCCCTCCTATTTCCCATTTCTTGACACTGGGTGAGGAAGAAAAAAATCTTGCTGGGTTCCCACTCAATGTCTCCTGGGTGTATCCATTCTGGTCCCACTGCCGTTGCTCTAGATCTGAATGACAGATACAACTTCCTTGCTAACATCCTTGTCTCAGAGTCTTTTCTACTCTAATATATCCTCTTACTGGTGCCAGATTATCTTTTTCAAATATATTCACTTTCATCTTGCTCAAAACCTCACGTGCCTTATTTCCTCCAAGAACATCTAAACTTCTTTGGGAGGCTACGGAGCCCCTGTCCCTTACTCTTCCCACCACACCATTTTCCAGCAGCAATCCCGAATCTGTGCTCTCTGCTGTGAATTCACAGTGCTCCGCTCTCCCCTTCGGTCCCTCCTTGGCTGGCTGCTCATTTTGCAGAGTCATGTGGAACCCTGTCCCTCCTCCATCTTCCCAGTCTCACCCCCTCCTGGAGGTCTACCTCAAGCCCCACCTCTGAGCCAGGGCTGTAGCTCAGGGTAAGTGGACCTGGTAGGGGTGAGAGGTTGTTTCCCCGGCAGGATTTTGACATTAAGTTGCTAGGCACATTTCATATGGCTACTCAGCAATTGGCCCCGGATCCCAGATGGCTCTCTTCACCCTCAGGATCAAGGTCCCAATCTCAGGCTCTGTCCAGCAGCCTATGCCAGACAAGGTGACTTTCTTTCTTTCTTTAATATTTATTTATTTATTTTAGAGGAGGTGGGGAGGGGCAGAGGGAGAGGGAGAGAGAGAATCTTAAGCAGGTTCCATGCTCAGCGCAGAGCCCTCGATCTCGGGACCCCAAGATCATGACCTGAGCTGAAATCAGGAGTTGGGCACTTAACCGGCTGAGCCACCCAGATGCCCCAAGGTGACTTTCTTGGACATACATTTGGCTTTCTCCAGTGCACAGTTGGGCATCTGCCAAATGGTTCCCTAAAAATGGAATGCCTTTTCCTATCAAACCACCATTTACCATTGTTTAAGGGACCCCTCTTCTATGATTATGAAATTATTCCTGCCAGCCTTCCTGTCTGTTATACTTTCCATTTAGGGTAGAGTCTC
Organism: Leptonychotes weddellii; assembly: GCF_054177405.1. Lineage (NCBI taxonomy): Eukaryota > Metazoa > Chordata > Mammalia > Carnivora > Phocidae > Leptonychotes > Leptonychotes weddellii. Next base: position 64,283,126 of record NC_138377.1, read on the forward strand.
CCTCCTACTCCAGGGAATAAAGTGTGTGTCCCGAGCCTGAGGGAAGAGCAGCCTCCTTTGCCAGATATTCACATTTTCTTGTGTCGCTGGAAGGCTGGTGCCAAGTACCAACTCTACACTGGCTTTGACACTTTCTTTGAGACTAACATCCAAGTGGGCATGAAAGGCCTGACCCAATGCTAATGGAGAAATGCCTGCTGGTCTGTAGTCAGCTTGGCAGGTCTGGATTGACTCACAGCTCTTTCTAACTGGCTGTGGGACCTCAGGATGTTGCTCCAGCTTTCAGAGCAGAATGTTCTGAATGTTCCGAAACTGGGAGAATAGTCCTTGCCTTGCTTGGATTGTTGTCAGGTTTAGAGATAACCAGTGAAGGCTCTGGACAAAGTGAATGACACACAGTAGGTGGCTGAAACATGGTGGGCTGCCTCCCGGAAGAGGTTCCCAGGGACTTGACTCTACAAGCTAAAGAACCGGGGATTGATTATTAGCCTGTGGGTGGAGACATCTATTTTGCAATTGTATTTACCTTTCTCATCTGCCCAATTAGATTGGAAACTACTGGAGAACCAGGGCCAGCTGTTGTCCTGGGTGACCCAAGGGATGATACAGGGTTGAAGCATTAGAGTGGTTTTTGATTCTCTGACTGGGATGGGATGATTCTCAGAGATATCATAGAAAGGCACACAATAAAAATGTGTTGGTGGATTGGTATGCAGAACGTCCGGTTATGTTTTAGTTAACAGTGCTGGCTCGCATCACATCAGTGTTGTCTAGGAAAGCAGGGAAGGAGGCTCAGGCTGACTGCCTTCCGCCACCTCCTGGCTCTGTGCTCATGCCCTTGTTGCTCACCGTGGCCACCAGCCGCTTCCGGTCCTCGGCCTTCCCCACGTGGCACACGGTGCCCGCCACGCTCAGCCCCTCCCCCTGCAGCGCGGCCACTGCCCGGTCCACGTTCTGCTGCTTCCGGCTGCTGATGACCACGTGGGCCCCGTCCCGGGCCAGGCGCCGCGCGATGGCGAATCCGATCCTGCGGCAGAGAGAGAGGCCCGTCAATGCCAGTACGGGGGAAACGGTTTAGAGATGGGCTCCGGCGTCAGAATGCCCAGGCCTGAATTCCCGCTCTCCCTCGGTAGGACCTCCTGTCTGCTTTGTGTGTAAAAGAGCCATTACCATACAGATGGACGAGCTTAGCGTGTTTTTAGCACTCATTTACTTACTTTTCCTAGGGTTTTGGCCTTCAGGCTAGGTTCTCAGGAAATTCCCTTTCACAGGCATCCCCACAGTGACAGGCCCCACACGCTGTAGGGACTGAGGGGAGAGAAATGAGCCAGAGGGGTAGCAACAGCCCCTTGCATGATTGGAGGGTCTCACTTGAAAGACCCCTGTCCCCAGATACCTCCCTTACTGGTCTACATCTTCTCAAAATTGTTAAATTGTGTGGGTGCATGTGAAAGGGTGGGTCTCTAGTAAAAAATGTCATTTTTTTACATTACGCCCCTGGGAGTAAGGGTTCCACACTTGGCAGGTGTGAGTCATTAGCATTTCGCATACATTTGTACTTTAGAGCTGTGTAGTGCAGGCATCTAGCAAAGTCCTGTGGGGATGAGAAACAGACAAGAGCGGTGGGTGAGAAACAGGTCGGGCAAGGGCAAAATGTACTGAGCTAAACAAAAACCTGGACACGTGGGTTTTGTGTCCCGTCCAGGTAAGGGGCGCCCAATGGGGTGTCTGGAACATTTCCACAGTCGATGGAGGCCGTGGGATAGGGTTTTTGAAATCTGGACTGTCTTGGATTTCTTGGTGTTTGGTCTTCCCAGACTCTAGCTGGGGCCGCTTGACTCGGGCAGCCCAGAGCCCTGGGAGACTGAAGTGGCGCAGTTGAGCCAGGGGCAGCAGTGACAGGAGACTGGCGGCAAGTGGGGCCAAGGCAAGCGGATTCCGAGGCGCTGCAGGCCGACCACGTGGTTCCTTTCTTCCGGAGTCAGACTGCCTGGCAGTGAGGTCTGAGGGCTCAGCCCGGAAGCAAAGGTCAAGGGGTTAGTACCTGTTTCCAGATAGCGGGGGCCTCAGAGACTCCGCCCCGGCACTCACCCGTCGGTGGAGGCAGTGACTAGAGCCACCTTATTGGCGAGCGGGTCCCGGCGCGCCATCCCGGAGCTGGCCATCCGCACAGACCTCCACGCCCGGGCGCAGCTGGCAGGCAAGAACCCCGCCTTCCGCATGGCGCCGCCTCGCCGTAAACTCAAGGGCGGTAATAACCCGAGAAGGACGGGAACGAGGAACGGGCCTCCTCCCCGCCCCGCTCCGCCCCCCGCCCGGCTGCCAGATCTCCGCCCCGCTCCCCGCCAGCCCTGGCGCTGGACCACTAGCTAGTCCCGCCCGGCGCCGGCTCCTCGCAGCCCGAGCGGGCTGTGGCCGCGGGGCGCCCCCTGCCGGCGCACGGCCCGCCGCGCCCGGCTGTCCTCGGCTTGGCCCCGGCTGTCCTCGGCTTGGCCCCGGCCGGCATGGGACTGGGCGGTCCCCCAGGTTTCCTTTAGGGCCAGCTCCTTTGCGGGAACCCACAGACTTCCCCGCCGTCGGCAACGTCCCGCCGCTTGACCCTGCTAGTTTTCCGGGGTGGGGGAGCTTTGAGTTGGTTGCTTAACCTTCCCGGAACTTCAAGATGGACCTCCATCTCCAGGAAAGTCTGGGTCTACGTATGTGATAGCTCACAAGAGGGCAAATGTTTTGAGATTGCCCATGGAAGTGAGGCCTGTGGTCCACACGGAGTCACCAGGTGAGGGTCTCAGGTGAGGGTGGAGGAGCCTGGGAGAGAGATGTGATGAGGAGGAGCAGCTGGGCTAGGGTCTGGCACTGCCCTTCACATTGGCTCACGGTCTCCTCCATCCTCACAGGCCTGGAGGGCAGACTGTGATCACTATGGTCACCAGGGTGCAGGGGAAGAGATCCTGACTGGACTAGACTTCTGGCACCCTCCACCCCAAGAGGACTGCCCCACTGTACAGGGCCTAAGTGGTAGCAAGAGGTGAGAGGGTCTCCTAGCCAGTGGTGGAAATACAAACTCAGGGGTACTCAATTCTCCATAATCACCATGTCCCCAGGTCTTAGCCTCCATCCCGGTTCAGTAAATATTTACGGAACGTAAAAGCACTTTATAAACTGGAAACTACTAAACACATAGTAATTATTGCCACCATAGAGTTACTATTATTGTTGCTACAGGCCAGGCTCTTCATCTGTAAACAGAGATGCTGGGGGAGATGATGAATAAAGTCCTCTCGAGCTATAAATTCTGTGTCCAAGACTTCACCCTACACTTCTGCTGAGCAGGCTGAAATGATCTCCCTTCTGGGTTTCTGGGAGAATTAACAAATCTGGATGGCTTATGGGATACTGTAGAAAGGCCCCAACAGATCCAAGTGTCAGTGGCTGAATTAGCTTAACCCAGGGGCCTCCAAATGCCAGACTGAGAAGTGGTGCTGATCTATGGCAAAGTTTGCACTTGTTCCAGGCAAACTGAGACAGAGAAAGACAATATAGTGAGTTTCATAAAGCTAAGCTTATTTAACTTGACAGTTCTTTATTTGGGGATACGCTTTTGCTCCTTTGTGTGTGTGTGTGTATGTGTGTGTTAGTCTTTTTGTTAAGAAAAGATGATGAAAGTAGATGGGTAGGTTGAGAAAAGTGTTGTTAGCTGGTGAAATCACCAGTCTGGCAACTCTCTGTCAGTCCTTACAATTAGAGAAGAGAGAATCCTGGGCTGTGAAATTCAGTTCTGGGAATCGCTGTTTAATAGAATTCATACTTGCTAGAGATTCATTTAGTGTATGTGTAGTTCTGCAGAGCAGCTAAAAAGATATGTTCAAAAGGGGATGTCTGGGTAGCAAGTGATTTATCAGGCATGCACTGGATTTAGAGTATATTCCTCAACCAAGGAGCTACAGCTGCGGTACTCAGCTTTGGTACTCAGCACATCCTGATGAGATAAGAGAGCTTGAGTCTAATTTTCCCCATGTCCGGGGAAAACTGACTCTGACTGGTGCCCCTCAGTCTGAACCTCATGAATTATTGACAGCAGAGGCTGGATAGCATGACACTCTTCTTCCTCCTCCCCCGTTCAGAGCTAATGCACTGTGGGAACACTTCCCAGTGCTCTCCACCTGTGGGCCTGTGGGGAGAGTATGTAGGAGGATGGGAGCTCGGGTTCTCAGGGCTTTGGGTTCACAGGGACAGGCCTCCCAGGCAGATCTGATCTCTCTTCATCTCCTGCCCAGAAGTGGGCAGCCAGATCAGGGGCTGAGGTTGTGGGAGGGAGAGGGAGACCGCACCTCAAAGAGCAAAGTGTTCTGAAAAAATAGAATTCTGGCCTGGGAACTTGGTGAATATCACATGGCCCCTCCTTGTCTGGTCAGGGTTGATATTTGGTCTCCAGCACCATTTCTTTGGGGAGAGCACAAGGCACATTAGGGAAAGGATCTGTGGACACGAAATGATAGCGGGAAGAAAAGGGGTGTGGGAGTCTCTAGCTCCTACTCTTCATCAGGCTGGTTTGCTGGGGACTGAGGGTGGGGTGGGGGGATAGGAAATCTTTGGGGGAAATACATGGGTGTGTAGGAGTCTCTTTGAAATGGGGAACGTTAATAGGCAATGGGATTGCTCTTGTATGTATGGAGGTGGTACCATCTGCAGATCCTGAGGAAATGCCTTCATTGTTGGGAAGACGTTCCCATCTTCCTTGAGGGCTGATGTTCACCTGGGATGGTATTTAAATCTTGCATTTTGCAATAATCATCCTAGATGGGTCATTGACACAAGTCAGGACTGGGCAGGGTAGAAGGGCTGGGGGATAACAGCAACCTTTGCTGAACGCCCACTTATTAAGTGTGGCAAGTGCTTGGTGCTTTTTATAAATTTTATTGAATTTTTCTAATCTGGTGAGGCATTTTTATCCCCACATGTGAAATCAGAACGAATCATGACAATCTGACCTGCTGTGTATGTTGAATAGCTATGCTTCGTTTTTCTGACATTGTTGGGGAATGACAGTTTTCATAGAAATTAATTTTCTCTGAATTGGAATTTTACTTTCAGCACTGTTGTTTTAATCATTAAATACCTAGTCTTTAAGTTATTCAAATAACACATGATCAGGATTTTAAAAAGAGACAGAAGGTTTTAAAGTGAAAAATAAAAAAGTAACTCTTCCCAATGCTGCTTCTACCTGCTCCCCATATAGCTCCTGGTCTGGTGTATCCTTCTAGAAGTTTCCTATGCATTACATGCATTTTTCCCTTAAAAATGTTTCTTACAAATGGAAGAACACTATACATACTGTCGTTCAAACTGCTTGCTTCTTTTCTTTCTCCCTTTTTCTCCTTTATTTCTTTCATTTCTTAAAATACATTCTTAGAGAATGTTCTGAGTGGTACACAATGGATCTACTTTTTTCTCTCCCTTTTAAAAATAGCTGTACAGTATTCTATTGCGTGGATATTCCATAATTTATTTAGCCAGTCTCCTACTGATGAACATTTAAGTCACTTCCCGTGTTTTGCTATTTCAAACAATGCTACAGTGTACAAGCTTGGGTGTATGTATTATTTGTGTTTGGTGCAAGTACTTTTGTGCCCTGGGTCAAATGTTTTCAATTGAGGGCTATGATCAAATTACTTTAAAAAAGGTTTTTTTTTTTTTTTAAAGATTTTATTTATTTATTTGAGAGAGAGAGAGAGAGAGCATAAGGGGGGGAGGGTCAGAGGGAGAAGCAGACTCCCTGCCGAGCAGGGAGCCCGATGCGGGACTCGATCCCGGGACTCCAGGATCATGACCTGAGCCGAAGGCAGTCGCTTAACCGACTGAGCCACCCAGGCGCCCACCTTAAAAAAGGTTTGACCAGTTCTGATGGATTCACCTATTGTCCTACCCTCTTCTACCTAGTATCTAGAACGGTTTAAATTTGGTTGACATCAGAAGCTCATAAGAATGGCAACACAGCGTGGCCTCGGTGGCTGGGAGCCTGTAGAGATTGCTGGGTCCTGCTGACCCACAGCCTATACACTTGATGTGTACTCCTGCCCATGTTTGCCATTGAAGATGCCAGCCCCATGATGCCAGATCTTAGGATTTTTTAAACAGAAGGTAGAATCTGTATTTTAATATGAACTCTTTGATTTTTTTAATGTAGGCAACTAATTTACTTAAAAAAAAAGCAAAAACACCCCTCCCCCAAAAGCACCCCCAAAACAAAACCCAAAACTAAAGCAGTGAACGTATCTGTCAGTGACAGAGACTGACATGGTTTCTGCTTATTCAAATGCTATGGCTTGCTTGGGGCGCCTGGCTGGCTCAGTCCGCAGAGCATGCGACTCTTGATCTCGGGTGTGAGTTCAAGCCCTGTGTTAGGTGTTAAGTTTACACAAGACAAAACAAAACAAACTAAGAAAAAATATAAATGCAATGGCTTATTTATCTTGTGAGATACTGACCTATCTAGAATCTCCTAACTCTGTTGCATAGCTTATTCAATTTCCGGTTTTTCAATTTTTATCCCCGGTTGCCCTGTATTTAGGCAACTGTTCATGAACACCATTTAGTTTCATGCATCCAGTCTTTGTACAGGTCCTTTACAGGAACTCTGTGCAGTGGTGGGCAAGAGATTCTTATAAGACATAAGACAGGCATTGGCTTCTCTTTTCCCTTATGCCCAGGATCGCTTTTTGCTGCTGTATTAGGAATGGGTGGTGGTGGTGGGGGGTGTTCCCCAGTCTATTTTCAGGTAGCAGTTGGCCCCATCTTGGGCTTCAGCGCTCTCTCCTACTGGTCACTTCTGGGAACTCCAGGATTCTAACTTTCTTGTGGTTTCCACATGGATGCTGAGATGCAGGCTTTGGGGCAGGGACAAGGTGAGGAAGGCCACACTTCCCCAGCTGCCTCATTCTTTATTCTTCACGATTCCATCACACCAAGAAATTGACGGAGGAATTATGGGTAGCGTGAATTACAATATAGAGGGACAGATCCCCCAAAAGGAATGCCTAATATGACTTCCTCTCGGGTCCCTTTTAGGCACAAATTCCCTATTTTCAAAATTGTGGTTTCCCCCTTTCCTCCCGCAGAGATAGTCCTTGTGAGATGCAGATGTGGCGATGCAGAAAACAGCTCAGATTCTCCTTCTAGAAAGGACTCGTGCTGGCTGCTGGGAGCCTGATTAGCTGCCAGCCTTCAGCTGACAGTTAACTCCTTCTCAGGCTGGCCTCAGCCATTGACTGAGCAGGACAGCGGAACAAAGACCTTCCCGTTTCTGCCTAACATGGGTCTCCTCTAACACACCATCTTTGCTTTAAAGCTTCCTGTTGGGCTGGTCTAATTGTCAGATCTGCATCTTTGGGTCCAACAGCTCCTCCTCCTCAGTCCTGCTTCTTCCCTCTCCTTTTGCAGGTGTTTATCCCACTCAACACTTCTGACTCCTGACTCTAACCAGGCATTTGCTTTGCTGAGGACTCACTGGCAGCCTCTTTTGTTACCAAAACCCAAGGTTGGCTGCTTGGCATTCGAAAGCCAATACTCTAGAGACAAGTGTCGGTTGGGAAGGAAAGGTTGCTTTATTTAGGAAGTGGGTAACCCGGGAAGATGGCGGACCATCTCCAAAGTCCTGGACCAAGCAGGGAGTTTTTAAAGGAGAAACAGGTGAGGGTCCACATGCAGGGGAAGCAGTCGTATAGTTAATTATTCTTGATATGATCTCAAGCAAACTTGCTAGCATCAGGGAAGGATAGTTTCTAGTGTGGTCAAGATTGATCTTCTTAGAATATCTGGTTCTTTATTTCCCCAGAGTCGGTATTCTGTTGATGTCTCAAAGAAGCTGTAATTAGTCAAGCTATCAGCTAGAGGGCACAGGTCAGTGGGTTAAAGGTATATAGCCTTGAAACACAGTTAACATTTTCTTTAGACTCTTTCCAAAGCAACAACACGAGTTGTTCTCCCAGAGAATCTGTCCTTGTCCTGGAATCAGAGCCTCAGAGTACTCTGAAGCAAGAGTCTCCCGAAGCTATTAATTCCTGCCAGTTTGACTTACATGATGGGGGGTGTTGGTAGAAAATTGCAGGGTGGGCTTTGGCTGGCTCTGGCCAGCACCATAGCGCAAGTCCAGTTCTGGAACTCCACGTGTTTCCCGTGAGATCTCACTGGTAGGATGAGATGAAGAAATGTCCCCTTGCCTGAGGTTAGAGGAGCCTGTCCCCATTTTCCTGTGAGGAGCTGAACACACACACATACACACACACACACACACACACACACACACCCTTCCAAGAACAAACAGCCATTCTTAGGGACAATGCTACCCAAAGCTACATTAAAAAAGAGAACCGAGTTCCTAGAGGTGCCAGGCTGCCCTCTCTGGAGATAACATTTGACATTATTATGCAAAGCAGTTTCAGTTCCTTTACCCTGCTTTTAGAACAGTGTAAGAAGCCTGTGGTATGAAATGAATAAGCCCTGTCACAAGCCTTGCCAAAGGACAGAGCAGTCTACTTCTGAGGGCTTTCTCTTTTGTTGGGCCAGATCAAATTCTTGAGCAAAACTGCACTCCTTTTAATCTCTGCAAAGGAAATGGGGGTCGTTTAAGAATTTATTATCATTTTGTCTCAAGCAAACCCTTGGGAGTGAAGGGGATGGTTGTGTTTGTCCTTCTGGTTGCATATGTTCTACCCACTCATTTTGAATGTAATGACATAGGGATTGTTCTTACCTGTTGGTACTTCTTAAAAAACCCAAGAATCACACAATACACACATTCTGCACCTTGTTTTTATTTTATTTTTTTTTAAAGATTTTATTTATTTATTTGAGAGAGAGAGTGAGAGAGAGAAAGAGCACAAGAGGGGGGAGCGGGAGAAGGAGAAGCAGACTCCCTGCTGAGCAGGTAGCCCGATGTGGGACTCGATCCTGGGACTCCAGGATCAGGACCTGAGCCGAAGGCAGTCGCTTAACCAACTGAGCCACCCAGGCGCCCTGCACCTTGTTTTTAAAAAAGCCTTTTTATTTTGAAGCAGTGATAGACTCCAAAGTAGTACCTAGTGTCCCAGTGTATGCTTCTTTCAACTTCCCTCAATGATGACACCTTACAGAGGTGACATCTGTAATACAATCTCAAGACCGGGACATTGACATTGATGCAATAGAGTTAACTAGAACAAAGGCCCTATTCAGTGTTCATTTGTTATGTGCATTCATGTGTGTGCGTGGGTGGGCATCCGCCGCTCAACCTGTTTGGTATATCTTGGAGAGCTTTGACTAGCAGGGCCATACAGACCTACTTTATTCTTGTTCCTTCTTAAATTATCTGGACGGACTATCATTTGTCAGTCCCCTGTTGTTTTTAGTTGTTTTTGACTGTCCTCAAATACAGATGATGTTGCAATAGCATCTTTGTACACATAGCTAGGAGAACTCCTACTAAACCCACATTAATAGTTGAGTCATTAAGCCAAGGGTATGTACCTTTGGCATTTGATAGAAATTGTCAGTTGCCCTCCAGAAAAGCTTGCCCTTCTCCGGTCTCAGGGAACCTTCCCAAAGGGCAGTTCAGTGTGATGGTGCCCAGTTCCTTGCAACCTCCTGGTGTGTAGTTTCACCAAATATCTTAATTTTTGCCAATCTGGGTGAAAACATTTTTTTTAATTTACATTTCTTTATTAAGATGATTGAATATTTTTTCATATGTTTACAGGTATTTGTATTTCTTGTTTCATAAACTGCTTATTCATGTCCTTTGTCCACTTTTATTGGGTGGTTTACTCTGTTTCCTTATCTATTCTTATAAACTATGAAAGGACATTAACCGTTTTATTGTCATGAGTTGAAAATATTTTTCTGTTTGACTTTTGAATTTATGTCTTTTTTTAAAAAAGATTTTATTTATTTATTTGACAGAGAGAGACACAGCGAGAGAGGGAACACAAGCAGGGGGAGTGGGAGAGGGAGAATCAGGCTTCCCACGGAGCAGGGAGTCCGATGTGGGGCTCGATCCCAGGACCCTGGGATCATGACCTGAGCAGAAGGTAGACCCTTAATGACTGAGCCATGCAAGCACCCCAAATTTATGTCTTTTTAATGTCATGTAGATGTTTTAAATTTTTATGGAATCAAATTTATTTTTCTTTTCTCTTATGGCTTCTGAGTTTTATGTCATGCTCAGAAAAGCCTTTCTTACTCTAAGAGTATAAAGAAATTCACTCATGTTTTCATGTAGTTACTCAATATCTGTGTGTATGTTTAAATCTTCGGGCCATCTGATATTTGTTTTTGTATGAGAAGTTAGATAGAGATCCAGATTAACTTTTTTCCCCAATGGTTAGCCAGTTATCTCAGCCCTGTTGGAGTTTTCCCCCCATGTCTTGATTTCTTTATTATTCCCATATGTATTGGAGCCTATTTCTGGATTCTATTTCATTCCATTGATTTGTCTATCTGTTCCCAAGTCAGGACTTTAATAGCTATTGCAGAGAGGAAAAAAGAAAGTGGAAAAAGTGCCATAAAATAATTTCAGATAGAATGCCATGTCAATTCAAAGGAGGGAGAGAGTATTTTTAGTTCGGGTGGTCTGGAAAAGCTTCATGAAAGAGAGACATTTAAGATGGAGCTCAAATGAGCTTCATTCGTCAAAGGGAAAAAAAACAAAGATGTGGAGGCAGGCGGTGGTGAATATTTGTGCGGATGGCTGTTGGTCTGTGCAAGGGAGCCCGTGGTGTATGTGCATGTCTTGGATACATTCACCAGCACAAAGAAATTTTTGTACTACTCTTTTGAGTCATTTTGAGGGTACATATATTGACCATTATAGCTACAAGTTGAGCACCTACTCTTTGCTGGGATACCTATGTCAATTCTCATTCTCACCACAAGGAGCAAGGTTGATATTATTTTTCTCATTTTAGGAACGAGGAAAAGCCTCAAGCAGGTAAAATAACATCGTAAGTGGCTGCGCTGAGATTCAAATCCATGGCAAATAAGAAACCAAAATGCAGCAATGAAAAACCAGAGTAGAAAACGTAGCAGTCTCTATTCTGCCCACGTCACTTGGGATCCCTGTCCTTCCGGGCGCGGCCGGGGAAATCCACGCCTGCTCTTTCCTCAAAGCCAGCATGTTGTTGGAAGGTACGGGAGATCCAGGGCCCTGAGAATGTCCCTTCCCTCCCTCCACAGCTCTTAACCAAAGACAGATGGGGATGAGATATACATCTAGCTCTTTTTGTCTTCTCACTGAGATGCCTTTGACGTGTGACCCACAGTGTCCCCCGAGCCCCGCCAAGTCCAGATTACCCTCTATGTGACTTGGCTTGATTTTGCACCTTACATGGTCTAGCCTCGTCACCTCCTCTAACTCTTTTCCCTGAAAATATTTATTAATAAATCTCTCTCACATGCATCTTTCTCTAAGGCAGTACTGTTTTAAGAAAGCTTTGTTTCAGTTGTGTCGCGGTGTGTGCGTGCGTGCATGTGTGTGTCCGTACATGGTGTTGCCGTTTAACCTGCAGTTCTTACTGGGGACCTAAAAAGGTTGAAAGCCACTGTCTCATAGCACAGTAAGCTGTCTCTATTTGTGTTGAATTCACTGAGCTGGAAAGTTTCCTGGGTGCTCCAGAATCAGAACTGCAGATCATTTTCCAGGTCTTATTGCCTATTTGAGTACAGCGACTTAAAATATATTGAATAAAAATGTATTAGTCATGGGTCTAGAGAACACCATCAACTTTGACACAATTGGTTAGGCTGTTCTTTGAACTTCTTTGGGCAGTCAAGCCTGCCGAATAGCTTTCAAAGTCCAGATTTCCCTTTGCTAAGTTTGATAAATACGGTATAAAGATCATGATGGTTGAGTGTTAATTTTTTGCAGACTGGCAGAAATAGGAAAGCCAAGTTTGTCTTGGAGCAGAGCCAGAGGGTTTGCCTGACTGCACAGCAGGAGAGTCATCCCAGAGCTCCGGCCTTCTGCGGAGAGAGGTGGGGTGGTCAGAATTGCTCTGCATTGACCCTGAGGGGATAAATGCAGCACCTAAAAGGAAGGGAAGATGACACATCACAATACTCACCAACAGCCAATGAGACCTAGCAAAGAGGTCTGGAGAGTTTCTGTCGGTCGGATCAGTAGAGATCCTATGGCAGACCTGGAAGCCATGAGTGGAGAGAAAAGAGTACCAGTTCCCAAAGTACACAGCAGAGATGGAATCAGGAAGGCAGTGCAAAGAAAGGGCAAGACATCCAACTTCCCAGCAAAGCCTTGGGAACCCTGTCATCGTGGTGTCAGTTGAAGATCCTTATTTGTCAGTACATGATATAAGATGGGGTCCATATTTAGCAAAGAGCTAAGGTATGTTGAAAATTCAATGGAATGGTTAAGGAAAAAGGAAGGAGAGCTCAGCTTATGAGGTTTTGACTGAAGACAGCTGTAATTGAAGAATTTATAGGGTTTCTAATATTGTTGCAGGGAAGAGCCATGTCTTCTGGTAGATGTGGCCATTCTGGTTACCCCAAAGGTGGGCTGCCGTGTGGGAGATGGGTGCTTGTTAGCATGGTCAAGTTCTGGTTGAAGGATCCTTCAGCACCAGCCAACTCCCTCCCCACTGATTCCGCATTCATTCCACTGCTTTCGGATTGTTACTCCAGGTAGGAGGTGTGGATTACAGCTAACACTTTTCCTCATCACTGGGAGCTAATTTTCCCCACTGAAATCTACTCCACTGGCTTTTGAGACTAAATCAATTTCATGTGAGTTTGGGTTGTGAGAGTCAGTATCATATTCCCCCCCAAGGTGTTGACTATCCAAGTCCTAGGCTGACCAGTCCAGAGAGCCATGCCAGGGGTCAGGACCCTGTGAGGCCCAGCCTGAAATGCGCAGTCAGATCTCACAGGTTCCAAGACCACAGAGGAGCACCAGACCCCTGCCCGGCTGAGGGGCAAACCCTGAGGGTCGCAGTATAAGCTGCTTGCTGACTATTGGTGAGACTCTAGAATTCAGCCATAAAGCGCGTGTTCACATGGGGGTGGGGCGAGAGAAAGCTTTGACTTGAGGGAGCAGAGCAGGGGTGGAATGTGTGTGGGGGTTAGTTTTGTCCTCAGTTTCTGTCCTGACTACAGTTTCTGGGAAATTAAGTGAGAAAGAAGCCTTTAGGCTCTAAATTCCAGTGGTGAAGAGAGACTCCCTAGCTCAGGGTTCTATCTCTGTCGGATATTCAGGTGGGGTGGGGTGGCTCCCATGAGGCATGGTGGGGCGGGATGGCTCATAGTGCCCAAGAATATAATATTTTAAGCTTTATAATATTCACACAGTACTTTCACATAAATCTCATACTGTAATTGTTGCAAGGATACACATTTTTTTCCCTAAAGCAGATTCTAATTAATCAACAGTATGCTGATTAAGCATCTAAAGGAGAAGCACTGTGCTAAACACTGTAAGAGATTCAAGATTTACAGCATGAACTTAGTCCTTGCACTCAAGGAATTTACAATCTAACTGAGGGGCTAGGACATGTCAAATGAAACATCCAGAAAACAACTGCTAAAAAAAAGTGCTAAACTAAGTGTTATTTATCTGCACCTCTTTCCCACCCTTCTATTGAGTCTCCCCACCCCCACCCCCCAGTTCTCCCTGGCCCCAGGGAGGAGGGTTTCGGAGGCTCCAGGCAGGTAACACAATCCTTCCTCCCCTGCCCCACCAGCTCCTCACTCCAGTGTCTTAGTACCCTCCCTGCCCACAAGACTCTGTGGGGGTAGTTGGGAGTAGGCGTTCCTGGAGATCTCTCCTGAAAATGGACCCTGCAAAGGTGATCAGGTCAGATAAAAATAGGTCTAATGTTTTTGATCCTTTTCTGTTAAAACTGAATGGATTTGGTTCGTGGAATGGACACCTTGTTAAGTTGATAAGCATCCGCTGGGTCTCACACCTGCAGAAGGAAGATAAAAGGCCATCAGGAGACCAGGGTGTGGACTTCTTGGGGGCTCCTTTCGTTGCTTTGCCAGGTTCTCTCATTATGCCTTTATTATACCCATATTCTTAAAATAAACATTCCTCCCAGACTAGTGCTAATGCTGTGAGTGTAATCATTTGTGTGTGGTCCTTTGAACTAGACAGGTTCAAGAGAGTGACAGAAGTATTACTGGAACCAGTTTCTGCTGTTGGGCCAGCCTTACTCAACAGGAGCTCCCAAAAGAGAATTGAGGTCTACAGAATATTATTCGGGTGACTATTTTCTCGATTCTCCCAAGGATGGTACATAGCTAGGACCATTCTAGAAGCAGGTTAATTTGTTACATACAGTAGATGCCTTAGGGCATTAGGGCTTCATTTTCTCATGGAGCCCAGAGTCTCAAGCAACACCTGGACTCCCTCCTTTTCTTGGCCTGACTCAGTTACCATAACTGACCCATCATGACCTTTTTTTTTTTTTTAAGATTTTATTTATTTGTCAGAGGGTGAGAGTGAGAGAGCTCAAGCAGGGGGAGCGGCAGGCAGAGGGAGAAGCAGGCTCCCCACTGAGCAAGAAGCCTGATGCTGGACTTGATCCCAGGACCCTGGGATCATGACCTCAGCCCAAGGCAAGAAGCTTAACTGACTGAGCCACCCAGGCGTCCCACCCATCATGACTTCTTGAGTCATGAGTTTTGACATTGTGAGTAAATGGAGTTCCAAGGCAAGACCAGAGAGCCCTGTGGGTTGTAGTATGTTGAATTGGAATGTTATTAGTTGTACTAGGGTCTAATATGAACCTAGACTGGGCAGTGAACTTGGAAAGAGGAGAAGACTCTCAAACATGCTCTCTCCCTCATTCCATATCAAGGGACTCTGTAAGGCAGGGTAGCTTGGAATGGCCATACATTTGAGTAATGACTCTCGTCTGTAGTCTGCAGTTGGAAAACCTCCATTCACAAAACATATTTTAGATCTTGTAAACAGTGATTTAAATGGCCAAGGTTAAGGAAGTATGTCTGCCTCATCTGATCTATAAGTTTAGAGCTTTTATGATTTGGCAAGAGGAGTCGAGGTATTGAGTGACTCTGGACCTCGTCAATACTGACGGGCTAAGCGGAGAAGATCAGGGTGCCCCGAGCTCAACAGGACAACAACAGGAACCTGTCAAGACAAGACTAGGAGCCTGTTGGTTCACAAGAGCTCAGCACCTCAGCCACTGGCTCCCCCATCTTCACTCTCACCGTGCAGGGCTGGGCTGGGAGGACGCCTAGAAAATCCTGTCATGTTGCAGCTTCAATGTTCGGGAAAACATTTTCTCTGAGGTGGGGTTGGCCTGGGCATTGTCTGACTTCCATGCTTTTGGAGGTTGCCAGGGGGGATGCACGATAATTCCTCCACGATTCCGGTTCCTCCCCTGGCTGGACCAGGCAGAGCTTAGCTGGCAGACAGAACAACTCCATGCCTGCTTCTCTGTGGCTACCAGGAACGGAATCCTGCTTGAAAGCCCCCGCTTTCCCCTTTCGCTAGAGACCCTTCCTTTCTTCCCTGCTGGAGCCAGGGAGGCTGAGAAGCAGCGTTCACACTCGCCGTGCGGCCACCATAGCTCAGTGTAAAGACCACTTACTTAGAGTCTCCAGTGTTACCTGTGGAGCTACAGAATTCATTCGTATTTTAGATCAGGTCTCTCTGCTCCATGTTCCTATGTAATTCCCTTTTGAAATACTTATACTAAGATTGTTTATTTAGTATTTGTTTTCTGTGATCTACTATGAGCAACACCGGTTGGGAACTGAGCCTGTCTTGCTCACTGCTGTATCCCTATTCCCAAGTGCAACAGCATCGTCCTGGGCACTTCAAAGAGGGGATTTAAAATGGAATGGATCACACAGGTAAGGGACAGAGGGGAGAAGCTGAATGGGCTGAAGGAACAACCAGCTCTTAGCACCCGCAAGAAGCTGCTGCTACCACTAGGGCTGGAAGGACACAGGGGAGGGATGGTGTCGCTAAAATCAGAAGCTGAGGCTGTACCCTGGCAGGGACTGTCCGGGACCCTGGAGGGAGGGGCTGTCTGGTGAGGAGGTGGGCCCGTTGCAGGAAAATGATGCTCAAAATATGGAGAGAGGGATGGAAACAATAACCTGGTTTCTCTTCCTTCCCAACCTCTCACCCGTTGCTAGGGCCTCCCACTGGCCATTCCAGCTGGAGGGCAGTTGGCGAGGGTAAAGAGGGAACAGTGTTTGCCGAGGACACAGAAGAGATCTGAGAGCGGATAGCCATGACAGGCACAAGGTGAAGAACAAATATTTGTTGCTTACACAAATGAGTAGGCAAAGGGACACGCGCTCATTATTGGCTGATCAGTGTTTAATGGAGCCACATCCTCCCATTCACAGGCTGGCAAAACTACCCCACCCCTCACTTCTCTGCTAGTGGCTGCCACAGGTCTTCTCGAGACACGAGTTTGGCCCATGTAAACGAAGTATAACTGAAGTTCAAAGGAGAGGCAAGAGCCTGGGGTCGGAAACTTCATTCTGAATTGCCTGAATTGAAAAAAATGTTCTCTTGCGGGGATTACCCAACATACCAGTAACGATGTTAGGCCCTTCAACATCGCCCAGTTTGAAATCCCCACCTAATTTTCTTGAGCCTCACATCTAACAGCTGCAAGGATAGCATGCCTCAAAATGACACAAGTCCCCCATTTCTGAGGCAAGCACCTAGCCTGTCCCTCAGGGGTAGGCCCTCGGTATGGGTTTAGGTCACTCGGGCCGAGCCACCAGAGGCTTTCTTCCCAGTGGGCTCCCGTGCCCTTGCCAAGGCCTGGAAGGCTGCGATTCCACAGTGTGTCCACCAGAGGGCCTCAGGGCTGCCCCTCAGAGTCCACACTGGGTGGGGACTTGGTGCCTCACCCAAGCTGGGCTGTGCGTGCTGTCCTGTGGGCTCGACTCTTCGGCACCTCATGTGGTGGAGCCGATCTGGGGGAGCAGAGCTGCCGTGCTTCTAGAGGTTCAGTTCCCTCACTGTCTCTTTCACAGGTTCATTTTACGTTCAATAACAGTTGATTTGAAAAATTTACAAACGAGGAAATCAGAACAGGTCTGTGTGTGGGTGGGTGGGCATTTTGAAGGTGAGGTAGCAGGAAGTGGGGATGATTCTGGTCACATCAATGAATGCCCGAACTTGCAGGTTAAATATTATTTAATGTCGAAGAAATTCAGAGCTGGAAGAAGACCTTGGAAATAATTTAGCGTCTCCCTCATTTGTAGCTAGAGAAACCAACATAGCCTTTGCTGCTTGCAAGATGCCTGGTAGGTTCAGAAACTTTAGGAATGCAGTTAATACATTGAGTTATTAAGGGATTTGTGGTAATATTTTATTTCAGTACTCCATCTTTGCTCCCATTTTCTTAGGTCTAGCATGAACCTTAACAGCAGCAACAAAGCACAAAAAGGCATTTTTCGATTTTCTGTTGAAAAAGGTTGGCTCTGGGTTCTAATCCCACCTTTGGCCCTTGGGTTCTTTCCAGACTATTGAACCAGAGGATAGAAAGACCTAACAGGGTAGGGAAATTATCCAGGAAGATGGTGGAGTGAATAGAAACCCGATCAAACTCCTAATCACAAATTCTATTAAAATCAATCAGGAATTTTACTAAAGAATTTCCAGTAATACAGCAGATATCAGTCACTAGGGTAACTTAAGGGAGAATGCATTAAGATGGAAAAATTAATGTGGCTCCCTAAAAAAGTGTCATCACTCAAAAAAGAAGAGAGAACATACAAAAAGCTTTGTTTTAATTAACCCCGACAAAGAGCAACCACAGGGAGCCACACACAGAATTCAGAAAATGGTTGGAGCCTCTTTTCAAAGAAATGAAGTGGATACCATATCCTCTCAAGCGAGAGAAGGTCAGAATTAAAAAGAATGAAAGTAATGATCATTGCGAAAGACAAACTGAGGATGTTGTTTAGGCTGCACAAAGCGAAATTGCACTTAACTTGGTTAAAAAAAAAAACCCCAAAACCCTTGAGCAATATATCCAGAATTTTAAGAAACTAAACTAAGAAATGAAGCATTTCAGGAGGGCCATTCTGAGGAATAGAGCTCAGCACGGCAATTTCTGTATAGTTAGACATCCTGGATTAGCAGACAAAATAAAAGGCACTGAGTCAATAGTTAAAAATGCAATAATATCTTCTCCAGAACCAATAGGAGATGAGATTTGAAGTGAAAAGACTCATATGATTTCATAGAGTCCATAGAACATTTCAAGAGCGACTTGCTATTTACAACACAGTTCTCATGCTCCTGCGTCTTCTCATTTGCACTTTACAACAATTATGTGAGGTGGACAGGTATTATTTTCTCTCATTTTACTGATGGAAATTAGCCTCTGAGAAGCTGAGTGATTTGTCCAAGAGATATAACTAGTTAGTACAGAGTCCAAGTTCAAGTCCAAGTCTCACTCTCCAAGGTGGGAGAGTCTTATACACATTTTACACACTAAGGAAAAATACATCTGCAATGACACTCAAAAAGAGAAGATCACTTTTAAAAGAATGTAGATTGGAAAGACTATTGCCCTTTCTAGTAACATAAAAAGAGCATGGTGGATATGGAACAATATCACCAAGGATGGGTGGGGGTAGAGAGAGAGAGAGAGGGAGAGAGATGGGAGAGGGAGAGAGAATGAGAATGTGCCCATTCACTCATGACCCTGCCAAACTGCCCTCCATGTGGGACACCACAAACACCTCTCCAAGGTCCTAGAAAGCCAACCTGTCACCTTTTTCCAATTAGCTCTAAGGACTGCTTCCAACAGAAATCAACATGAAACACAGAAACCTAAATAGGTGGCACTGACCTGAGTTATCTATTACAAAAATACGTAAGTGAGAACGGTATGAGGAAGCATTTTTTTGTTGATAATTATAATTATTATATTTTATGGAATGGAAGTAAGATGCAATATGAGGCATTGCAAACTTCTGTCACCTTTCTAAGAGCTATTTGGCTAAATGTGACAGGAACTATCCCTTACACTCAATACTACCACTCTGGGAACTTATCCCAAAGCAATAATTCAAAGAAGAAAGTTATAGGTGGTTATACTGATATTATTTATAATTGTTAAAACTTGAAATAAAAACCCAATAATTGGGTTTTAGCCCAAATGAATATTACATAAACCATTAAAAATGATGAAAACGAAATGTGTGTTTGAAATTAGCAATGGGAGTAGATCTAAACTCTTCACATTACCATGATTAAACAATGAAAAACGTGTGCATATAGATAAAAATTAGAATGCAGTTTAGAGAAACGACATGAATTTATTTAGGGCATGGGATTGAAGCTGAACTTTCTAATTTCTTTCTTCAAATAATTTTTAATTTATAAATGATTAAGAAATTGCCAGTGCTGTTGCTGAAATATGGCCAGTCCCATCCAGGTCAGAGATCTGTGGGCTCTTTGGAAGGATGAGAAATTGCTCACAGTCACAGTGTCTTAGTCGGGGAGCTGGGGGCCTGTGGGCCTGGGGCCAGGGCTGAGAAGAGACTTCATTTGCACTCTATCTTCTTTGATGCCTTTTGAATTTTGTATCCTGTGCGTGTGGCACCAATTATGAAAATGACATCCAGGTGCAATAAATCTCCATTGACTCTATTTCTGATCCAAAAATTGGGCCAAATGGTCTGATGATGGGACAGAATAGTTGAAATCAGTGTGGCCTTGGAAAAGCCAGAGCATTTCGTCAGGGTGCCAAATCATTGGAAGGGTGGGGAGTGAAAGCCATGCTGAGGCTAGACAGAGGGCACCGGGTGGGAGTGGGTCCTCCTGGGAGTCCAGCTGAAACGGTGGAGATCCGGTCAGATCTTGGAGTTGAGGGCCAAGGAGCAGAGAGCTGCAGTGTGAAAGGTGAAGGTGAGTAGAGATGGTGATAAAGCCCCAGAAGGGCCAGTGCAAGGGCCGCCGTCGGCCAGCAGAGGGCGGTGTGGGCCGCGTGGCACGGGAGGTTAGCGCGGATGGAAGCCACCAGGGTAGAGCTTGGAGGGGGCCAGAGCCTCTGGCATGTGAAGTGGGGACACCGCGGAGGCTTGGAACAAGGGGAGGGTCCCGGGGCGGGTTGCTGTGGCCAAGGTGAAGCGGGAGGACGCAGACGCTCCGGGCTGGGCCCAAGGATCCAGGGCCACTGGCACTAGGGTAGCAGCAGATTGTTTTTTTTTTTTTAAAGATTTATTTATTTTTGAGAGGGGAGGAGAGAGAGAGAGAGATTGTACGTGTGAACAGGGGGAGGGGCAGAGGAAGAGGGAAAGGGAGAATCTCCAGCAGACTCCTCGCTGAGCACAGAGCCCCATGTGTGTTCAAGTCCTGCTTTGGAGACCAGCTCTGTGACTGTAATCCCTGTTTTGTCATCTTCAAATATGGGTTAATATTAGCTGGAGGCAGAATGGGGAGGCAACAGTGAGGCCACCTGCACGCATTTGGAAACGGGGAGCTAAGTGCTCTCTGATCCAGAAAATCTGAGCTAGAAAATCAGCAGAAAACAGATCAAAGCAGAGAAGCGCCAGGTGACTTGAAGGAGGCAGAAAGACTCTCAGGCCACTTGAGAAGGACTGAAGCCTGAATAAAAATATTAAGTTGTTTGAACAAGAGCTGAGGAACCACAGAGCCCTGAGGAGTGGCAGGTGTCTACGCTGGCTAGGCGCTGCTCAGGTGAGGGACAGATATGGTGCTTTTGTGGAAAGGGATGCCTCTGACTACTCTGACCCCATCAAACATTTGAGTCATGGTCACATGCTCCCCAAGGAACCCTTGCCTTTCCCCATAGCCTGCCCCACAGGGAGGATAGAACTTCCTATTGGAGGGTGAGAGTAACCGGTCCCCTTGGGAGTTGTTTCTCATTGTTCGCCAAAATTGTTAAAAACACCAACTTCGGAACCAGGTTGAAATTCCAGCTCTGCCTCCCCTGTCTTCAGTGGCCCCCAAGGAGCTCCGTCCTCCTGAGGGAGCGAAGGCCCCGTTGGGTGAGGGCGCTGCTTCATCCCGTGACTAGCTCTGGGCCCGGCAGCGCTGCCCAGCACGCGGCACCTGGGCCTTCTTCTGGGAGCTCAGCAGCGTCTCCTCGGCCGTCATCCTGCATAGCAGCGAGGTGACAGCCATGGCCCCGTCGCAGCGGGAGGTCCTGCCCCTGGCACCACTGTCCCCGCTGAGGAGAAAGTGGACGCAAAGAAGAGGAGAGCAGAGAGCAGGCATAATGGACAAATGGTAAATGAATGAATGAAATTGCCTGCTTACTTACCCCATCCTCCAGGGTTGGCAGCCCCCTGGGAGACAGATATGCGTGGAAATTATACAGGCCTATATGAAGAGGAAGGAGGAATCAATCTGTTGTGTCAGGGGAGGGAAGCAGAGGAGATTTCATTTGTTTTGAAGAAAAGTCCAGGAGTTTCCTAGAGCTTCCAGATAGAGAATGTGGTTTGCATGAATCTTGGAGCGGGGAACGGGCTGCAGGGAGCTGAGGGGGCTGCAGCCTGGGTGCGGGTGGCAGAAGGGTGGGAAACAAGGCCCAGCAGTCTGATGGGGACCAGATCCCATGAGTATGAACGGTGACAAAGTGTGCTGTGTTGATAGGTTTTGGTTTCATCCTACAAACCATGGGAATTTCAAGCAAGTGAGTGACAAAAGGAAATTTGCATTTTCTTGTTATTTTTTAAAGATTTTATTTACTTATTTGACAGAGAGAGACACAGCGAGAGAGGGAACACAAGCAGGGGGAGTAGGAGGGGGAGAAGCAGACTCTGCTGAGCAGGGAGCCCGATGTGGGGCTCGATCCCAGGACCCTGGGATCATGACCTGAGCTGAAGGCAGACGCCCAACCGACTGAGCCACCCAGGCACCCCGGGAATTTGCATTTTAGATGTGAGGTCCTTGAGAGCCGGGGAGATGCCTTATCCACCCCTGTGTCTTTAGTAAGAGACATACAATTTCATTCCTGGTAAGACATCAACATTCGGTACATGCATGAAAGACAGCGCTGGTGGTTCTGGAGAAGAGGTGTGCATGAGGGAGACCACAAAGGAGGCCAGGCGGGGAGCGCTGAGGGTGTGAGCAAAGGGAGCAGTAGGGCTCGGGAGGAGGTGATGACATTTGAGACCTGTAGAATCAGACCGTTTGGTGACTGGCTGTGGTGGGAGCCCGGATGGATGAAGATAAAGCAAAGATGACTATGATTTCTGGCTAGGTGATGGCAAAGCTACTAAAAACTAGAAAGAAAAGAGGAGGAAGAACCGACTTGCTAATGTCTAGGACAACACAGTATGAAGTGCTCAGTGGACATAATGATTTTTTCTTCTCTCAGTAATGTTGCCTGAAAGCAAGGCTGTCATTGTTAACACTGCTGATCAACTCTTCCGAGGCTTTGAGGGAACCAAGAGTTGCAGTTTCAAGGTACCATAAAAAAAAAAACCCACGTTACAGGGGCGCCTGGGTGGCTCAGTTGGTTGACGGTCTGCCTTTGGTTCAGGTCATGATCTCGGGGTCCTGGGATCAAGTCCCGAGTTGGGCTCCCTGCTCAGTGGGGAGCCTGCTTCCCCCTCTCCCTCTGCCGCGCCCCCTGCTTGTGCTCTCTCGCTCTCTCTCAAATAAATAAATAAAATCTTAAAAAAAAAAGTTACAATTATCACCCATATTATTTTAGGTCGTATGGATGATGGGACATCTCTGGAAAGGGCCAACTCTAAGCAACTGTGTTTCAATTGGAACATTACAAATACACAACTGAATGAAAGGTACAGAGATTTCCCTTATACCCCCCACCCCCACTCCCCAACCTCCCTCATCGTCAACATCTGCCACCAGAGTAGCACATTTGTTACAACTCATGAATCTACATTGACACGTCTTTATCACCTGGAACCTAAAACTACTCTAAAATATAAAATCTATCAGTTACAAGAACCCCAGACAACTGTATACTTGCATACGTTGCGCACGTATGCATGTACAACTATATCCCGCCACCTGTGGTGGAGACCAGTGGGACTATCTGGCGTGGGACTCTGACCCTGGGCCTCTCTCTAAGTCGTGTGGCAATGAGCCAGCTCTCAGATCCAATGTCCCACGGGATGGAGGGCTATCAAGTTCTCTGAGGAAGCTGAGGCATGTTGGAGAATCCCCCGAAACCGTAGGCACCTAAGATTAGAACTGCGTGGTGTGCATATCTAAAATATTTATTTGCCCCCATGGGGCCACTTTTATACACATCCCATAAAACAGCAGAGTACAAGGTGCCGGGGCGGGGGGTGGGGAGCACGGTGCTGGACATCTCCATAGCACACGCCATTGATTTGGCCCCAGCACACTTCTCCTTGGGAGGCTGGGAGGGCAGGCAGCTGGCTCCCCATTCCACCTGCACCAGGTGATGCTGGTTGGTATCCGTCCTGAGCCCTTTACGGAACTGCTGTGCTGTCTTATTCCTGATCCTGCTTTCTGTAGATGAGAAGACAATCTGTCGGGGGGCCGGCAGCACTGAAGTCCACTGTAGTTTGCAGAGCAACATTTACTGTTTCATCTGAGTCTTGGTTATTTCTACCGCCGGATTTAACAAAACTCTAATGTTAAATTTAAAGTAGCATGAGGGTTTTATAAAGACCTTGCATAATAAATTCCAGCCCATATGGCCTCATTCGCAGAATCTGAAAGACTGGTATTTACTTTTCTTACTATTTCCAAGGGGAAAAAAGGTTTAGATCTGCTTCTCCCCAGGCCTCCCAAATAATGGTGGTGTATTTTCTGTCTAATGGCATGGACAGAGGCCCTCTTCTGCTGACTTTATTGATCACGTTTGAGTTAATGGTAGTGGTTTGTTTGAAGTATAGATTTTTGTATGTGTGTGTTTGAGGTAAAATACACGCAAAGAGACAGATAGAATAGTCCTTCGGGTTCTCGCTGTGACCAGGAAGTTTTTATCTTTAAAAAAAAATTCTCTTTTCTTTGAGAATGAAAAATAACACTTAACAATCTTAGTTGGCTTTAGAGTTGGTCCAACTGGGGGATAACAAAATCTCATCAGTGACATTTTCAGGTTTAATAGGACTATATTTATATACTTAGAAGGACCAGGTGTATATAAAAACATTCATTTTTGATGAAAACTATAAGTGCTTATTAAAGCACTTTGACTTCTTTCTTTTCCAGTCACTGCTACCTGAAAATATCTCCGAATATTATGTTAAGGGAAAATATTTTGAAAAAAATGGAAAGTTATGTGAGAAGATGCATAATCCCAAATCACAGAAACAAAACAGAGGCAATATATGTAAACAATGTGTGCGTGCATGTGTGTGTAAATTATGTATGCCACATATTTCCTACCGTCCACTCTGCAATAGAGACTATTATTCTTTTCTTGTAGATTCAGGAACACAATTGGCAATGACGGATTTCTAGTGACCTCTAGAAATCTTGATAAGGTCAACCCAAAATGGGAACCTATAGTTAAGCTTCGTCTTGGTGGCACAAGATAAAGGAGGGAGCTCAGGAATCGAGGGGCAGGGTCTGTGGTTTTATGTGGTTCTTGCCAAACTGGCTCAGGCAGAAGACAGCGTGCCGGGGGTATAGACCTGGGGATGACTCAGAACAAAGCCTCCAACTCTCAAGTAAGTGCACGATCAGGAGCTCTGCACCCAGGAGAACAAGGAGAAAAATGCTAGCCAACCCATTCCTTTTCTTTCTCCAACTTCCAAACATTATAATACCCCTGTTTTTTTACGTATTTTTCTGGAAGGAATGGTTAGAATGCCTAGGGTGGTCAAGGAGAGAGGAAAGTGGTTAAAAGGCATTTGCTGCAAAGCGACGGGGAAAAAATGGAATTGCTCTGTGCATAGCTGGTTGAGTTCTTCCACCTGTATCCATGATAAAGAGAATAAACAATCAGGGATTTTCCTCCTGGACAATTACTATTACATAGACTACCAGTGGGATCCAAAGCATTGCCACCGTGGACGGCTTGGAAGAGAACCATTATGAAGAGTCATTTGTAATGGGATTTTACTTCTGGTCCTAAAAAAATTTGATAACCAAATTTGTAATACAAATGATTAGAAAGGCCTGAAGACCGTTAATGGCAGAATTTGTTAAATGATATATTCACCATGAATACCCCATCTTTCTAATTCACGTGCCTTGCTTGGGCATATTGAATATATCAACTGTGATCTATCTGGACTGAAATGGGCCTGATTAAGACAGCATTCTGGAAGAGGAGTTTTCCAGCCCCCTGCCCACTACTGACTTGAAGTTTGACTGTAGTCATTCCTAAAAGACGTTCAACAAAATTTCTTAGATGAATTGATCTCAAGCACAGCTCAGGGTTTACTAATTTGTGGGGAATTAGTGGGAAGCTGTAGGGAAGCTAAGGAGTGTCCTCATCCACAAAAGATGTGAAAGGAGGGGGTTTTGGCTTTGGGGAATGCTGCATATGTCAGCGGCTAGTTTTTAAGAAGTATGAAAGGCAGAGGTCACCAAAACATCAAGCGCACACTGGTTCTTGAGAAGGAAGTTCATGGCAGGACATTGTTAGATGTGCAGATGTGCAGGGCTTGAGGCCCGGGGTGGGGGCTGCGTGTGCAACACTTCCCAGACGCAGATGACTAGTGGTGGCAGTGTGGCCAGGAAGGGGAATACCAAGACTTCACCCCAAGTGGTGTGAAGGCCAGTGGAGAAAGCATGCTTGACACTAAGTCTCTGGGGGCTACCTGGAGCCTAGCCAGCCATCAGGTAACAAGATCTGAATTTTGAGCTGCCCAAAGCCAGTGGTGTTTGCCCACATCTTAGTTTTGAGACAAGATTTTTTACTCCCTTTGACAAGACATTCTTGGATTTGAAATTAAGAGTGGCGAACACAAAATATGGCCTGGATTCTGTTTCATCCCCCCACTGGTCTGACACCACCTGTGTACTTGTAATCCACTTCTGGCAATAACCACCCAGAATTAGCGCTGACTCCACGAGTGGAGGGCTCAGTCCTCCACAACACTGCTCCTACTTCAGATGTCAGGCACAGTTTGGGGGTTCCCAGGTCACCTGCCCTATTGACCAATGGGTTACAAATTTGGGAGGTTCCTACAGCCCTCTCAGGTTTGATAATTTGCTAAAAGCATTATAGTTAAGGACTATACATTTATTATAAAGGATACAAAACAGGACCAACTAGATGAAGAGATACATGGTGCAAGGTCTAGAAGGGTCCTGAATGCACTCTCTGGGAGAATCAGGAGCTGTCACCCTCCTGGCCCATCAATGTGCTCACCAACCAAGACACCCTTCTGAGCTTCTGTGTCCAGTTTTTACTGGGGTTTTATTATGTAGGTGCGATTGATTAAATCATTGACCAAGTGATTGAATGTGCTCTCCAACTCTCCTCCTCACCCTTGAGGTGGGGCTGTTGCTCTGTCCCAACCTTCTAAGGAGGTTGTTAGTCTTTGTAGTGACCAGCCCCCATCCTGAAGCTATCCAGGAACCCCCACCCCCAGCCCATCATCTTATTAGCATAAACTCAGGTGTGATCCAGAGGCTCATGAATAGCAAGTACGCTTCTATCACTTGGGAAATTCCCAGGATTTTAGAAGCTCTGTGTCAGGAACCTGGGACAAAGACCAGACAAACTCTGTTATAGCATGAGAATACAGGTCACGTGGGCATGTTTCTATATAATGAACTTTAAATGATATAGAGAGGGTTCTGATATGTTTTCCACACTGGAGCCAGCACACAGAGAAAAGTCCATATGAGGACACAGCAAGAAGATGGCTGTCTGCAAGCCAAGGAGAGAGGTGTCAGGAGAAACCAGACCTGCTGATACCCTCGTCTTGGACTTCCAGCCTCTTGAACTGTGAGAAATAAATGTCTGTTGTTTAAGCACCCAGTCGGTGAGATTTTGTTATGGGAGCCTTAGCAGACGAATATAGGGCCTTTGTTAATGCATTTTCTCAAAGTTTGCCTTGCCAGTTTTGTTCCTGAGGAGACTCTAAGGTGTTCTCCAAGGTGCGTGCTGCTAATTTGCTGGCGTGGGGACGGCTTCTGGCTCTGTGTTGGGGTGGGGATTCTGCCTGTGAAGTTGTTCCGTGTTGACCCTTCTGTGCTCTATTCTATCCTTTTCTGTTCACGGCTGTGCTGTCCAAGGTTGTTCTTTACCTGCATTTTGTGAGAATTCTTGTTCATACCATTAAATCTGCCCTGGACTGGAGCTGCTCTGGGGCTGTTTTGGTTGAATGATCTTATGCCCACTGTCAGGTGGATTAGTCTTGTCAAGTATAATCATTCTGTTGGGAAGCTATAGGAAACAGATGCAGAAGAATTAGGTGAATTCTACCTGAGCACATATAGCTAGTTAGTAAGATAATTGAAATTAGAATACCAAATTCTGACCTCATATTTAACTGTTCTTTCCACTCTAACCCTGAACGGTCTCACATTTGTGAGTAAAAGAATGGAAAAATTTTGTTGACAATCTTCACACCTCTCAAAATGTGTGGAACCATAGCAAGCTACTTGTCCTGTTAGTGTCACCTCATTAGAGTCTGGGACTATAGGAACCAGAAGAAGCAATTAATAGCAATAAGCTCGATTTTTCTTAACGTTCCCCTTCAGAGGTTCTGAGCAAAGACAGCTAAGAATCCAGATCACCCAAAAGTGCCAATTAAGGGAACTTGACTGCATATCCAGATGACAAAACTGCTACCAATCATCCAGAGATTTCTTTTCAGTGTCTACTTTGTAAAAAGTGGAAGGTGAATTCATCCATACCAGGTGCTGATATGTTCATACCTTCAGCTTTAAAAATCAATGAGAAAGAAGACTTCGGTTTTCCCACCTGAGATAAAGTGTTCTAAAAACATCTTATTATAAATTACTTGTTTGTGGACACCCAAAAGGTTCCATAAAAGATGAGATATGGATATAATTTAAGGGAGATGTAGTTTAAGGTTTTATGAGATTAAAAAGCAAGGATGCACAGAAAGTTTCCAGCTCTTCCGGTCGATCTGATGGACCCTTGAGTTCTTCCCTTGATTATCTTGTTCTTTTGCCAGCAGTCTTCATGTTGAAATGAATAGAATGCAGATGATTAACTCAGAAATAAGCAGGTCATCTGATGAAGAGGAAGAAGAACCATCTGCCAGGAGGACCTGTCCTACTAAACCTTCGGCATCTCCTCTAAGGTTTAAAGGCTTTTGTGTCTTTCTCATCCAGCTTGTCCGGGGTCTTCAGGCTCAGGCCTTCATGCTGGAGATGCCTGCCTCCTTTGCTCATATTCACACAAATCCACAAGTACCGTGTTTCATGATTTAGAAGAGTTTTTCCCTTTTTAACGAGGATCCAATCAGGAGAAGATCGGCAAATGCAGCAGTTTTAGAATTAATCATTTTGTTTGTTTTGTGTTTAAAACCCAAGTTATTAACTACTTCAAAATAGATCTTCAAAATGGAGTGAACCAATTGTAATCAAAATTCTAGTGCACAGCCCCGCACATCACAAGGCCCTGCCTCCCCTCAGCATATTTCTAAATAGTTGTAGATTGTTTTCTCAATCTGTGTGCGTCATTAATAGAGGCAGATGGAAAAGCAGCTTAGCTCCTTGTCCCTTTCCTCTGTTGGCTCCTATACTTGAGATCTTCTTTTCGCCCCTACAGACGCACTTTCCACCCATCCACTCCCAACCAGGGAGGCTGGCCCCTATGGATGTCATCAACATACTCTGATGCCTTCTGGCTATAGCTGGGTTTGGTTAATGGAAGCCATCAGCAGGAGATGGAGATGGTGGGTCCGGAGGAGGTGGAGGTGTGTATTCCAGAAGATTGCTTCCTTCCAATTCAAGAGGGAATGCTGTGTCCCACTTCTGATGAGTGGCCCTTTCCCTGCAGCTACGCTCTGTGGGTGCCCAGAATCTCCCTTTCCTGACACCCTTCTGACCTAGAGGGGGTAACCAGGGTATGAAGTATCCATTGTTGTTTCATAAACCCTGCCTGTGGCTCTGTGAACAGTGCCTTTATTAAAGTCTCCACCAGCCTGGTTTGCATGAGCCATGTGTTAATAGCTGGGTCTGATCCCACTCTTTGTGTTCCTCTCTCTTTTTGTCCTCTCTCATTCACCCTGTCCCTTTCCTCTCCTCCCATTCCCTCCCTCTGACTACCATTTTTCCTTTCTGTCCCTATCTCCCCTCTCTGATCTTCATTTCCTTTTTTTTCTCTCTGTCACTTAGTTTCATACTTTTCATTACAGTAATACTGCATTTATTTACCTTACTTAGGAGGTGGAGTTGAGTTTCACTTAACGAAAATCTTAAAGAGTTTGAAAACTATAAAAGCAAGCTGTTATTGCTGCTGGGAATGTAAAATGGTATAACCACTTTAGAAAACAGTCTGGCAGTTTTCTGAAAAGTAAAACACACATCTATAATATGATCTAGCCATTCCACTAATAGGTATTTACGCCTCCCCCCCAAATTGAAAGCATATAAAGATTTTTACATAAGTGTTCATAGCATTTTTATTTATAATAGCCCAAAATGGAAATAACTCAAATGTCCACCAACAGGTGAGTGTATAAACAAAGTGTAGTATATCTATGCAATGGAATACTATTTAACAGCCAAAGGAAATGAACTATTGATATGCACACAACATGGATGAATCTTGAAATAATGAGGTAGAGTTGAAAGAAGCCAGACAAAAAAGGTGCATACTGCAGGACTTCACCTATATAAAATGAACTAATCTGTAGTGAGAAAAAAAAACTGGTGGTTGCCTGGAGGGGGTGGGGGCCCCAGGGAGGGCAGGAATGAGGGATTGCAGAGGTGCATGAGCTAACTTTTGGAGGTCATGAATATGCTCACTATCTTGATTGTTATGATGGTTTCATAAGTGTATGCATGTCAAAACTTATCAAATTGTGCACTTTATGTGTAGTTATTCCTCAATAAAGCTGTTAAAAAAAACACACAACGATGGGCTTAAAGATGGTATATTATTACCAAATTGCCATAAACGTAGTGGTTTAAAATAATACACATTAATTCTCTTATAGTTCTGGTGGTCAGAAGTCCAAAATCAGTCTCACTGGGCTAAAGTCAAGGTGTTGGTGGGGCTGGTTCCTTTTGGAGGCTTTCAGAGGAGAGTCCAATTTCCTTGTGTTTTTTAGCTTCTAGTAGCCACCTGTGTCTCTTGGCCTGTGGTTCCTTCCCCCACCTTCAAAGGGCATCCAATCTCTGCTGCCATCATCACATCGCCTTCTCCTTCTCTGTAGTAAGAGTTCCCTCTGTCTCCCTCTTATAAGTACACTTGTGATCCCATTTAGGGCCCACCCTGATGACCCAGGATGACCTCCCCATCTCAAGATGCTTTTTTTAAAAATAATTTTTAAAAAAGATTTTATTTATTTATTTGACAGGGAGAGACAGCGAGAGAGGGAACACAAGCAGGGGGAGTGGGAGAGGGAGAAGCAGGCCTCCTGCTGAGCAGGGAGCCCAATGCAGGGCTCCATCACAGGACCCTGGGATCATGACCTGAGCCAAAGGCAGACGCTTAACGACTGAGCCACCCAGGCACCCCTTCCCCATCTCAAGATCCTTAACCACATCTGCAATGCGCTCTTTGCCATATAAGGAAACATTTATAGGTTCTGGGGATTAGGACATTCCTATCTTCAGGGGCCATTACTAAGCCTGCCTCAGATGGAATATTTTTTGCTCTGCAAAAAGCATGTTAAGGGGTGCCTGGGTGGCTCAGTGGGTTAAGCATCAGACTTTTGATTTCGGCTCAGGTCATGATCTCAGGGTCATGGGATGGAGCCTGCTTAAGATCCTCTCTCTCTCTCTCTCCCTCTGCCCCTCCCCACCCCCCACACATGCACGCACTCTCTCTCTCTCTCTCCAAAAAATGCATGTTGCTTAGTGTCTGGGAATGCCTTATCCTTCTCTGTTTTTGCACTGAAGTATTTATAAATAGCCCTGGCTCTTAGAGAAGAGGACAACTTCCAGGTTGGATACTACCTGGAAAGCTCCCTGTGCAGGAGTGAGTCACCACGTTATTCCAGTGCACCATTACAAGGCATCCCCAGTATAGCGACTTAAACATTTTAAACCCATTCTCACATGGGCCATGCTTTTTCTTGCAGAGAGGGCTCAGATGGCTAGGGGAAGGATGGCCATTTAGACAAATATTACCATCCTGTCCAAAGCTATTTCCTATTTTTACAGGCCTCTATCTGCCCTTTGTTAACTCATCTGTAATCATATCCCCCTTTAAAACACTGCCTTGGTCAGTCTGACTGGTGAGGTGCTGGGAAAATCTTCACCACCTGATTGCTCCGTGGCCCATATGTAGAGATGCTTCTAGAGAAGCTGCTGAGATGGGACTCTCATTCCTAGAGGAGGATGGACCCTTGGGCTTTGCTGACCCTCAACCTGGCCTTGTGGAGCTTTCTCAGAGGAGGGGAGAGGCTGGGGATAGGGTGTGTTGTGCTGGGAATGCGGTCAGAAAGAGACTTTGCCTTTTAAGAAGCCCCCAAGGTGGCAGATGGAATCAGAGAGATGCTCTTGCTGCTCACCACCTCTGGGGTGGCTGCCTCAGGTCTGTGCTCTGGCCCATACCTGCAGGAGGACCAATTTGTCAAAAATGTCTCCAAATTGGGAGTTCTCCAGGGTATGATGGCCTCCAAAAGGGAGACAAATGCAACACTTGAGTCTAGGCTAGGGAGTTAGTGCTTAAAACAAGGGTGCCTCTAGCAATGTCTTTGGGGCCCACAGGATGGTTCTTGGTCTATAAAATGAGGGGGATAGGCCACCTTTACAAAATACTCTCTCATAGGTAGGGGAGATAGTCCTATTTGTTCCTACGTGCTTTCCTGACATGCTGGGATTCATCCATGCATCATGCAGCCTGGGGACTCTAGCTGTCTCTCCTATGCAAAGGGTCAGGTAAGGGAGATGCAGGGTCCAGGGAAACGGGAGTGTTATGTTGGAGCGGACACAGCTGAAGTTCCTTCCCTTGCCTGAAGGGGTCAGCAAAGGCCCAGGAAGGGTGGAGACCTCATGACTCCCAGGAGAGAAACAATTCTGAATAGGCCATCAGGCCCAGGGGACAGTCCCTACCTAGCTGCTGTGTGATTTCTCTGCTTGCACATCGTCGTCGACAGATCCTCCCACAGGCTTCCCCTAAGTGCCTAGAGATGTTGGGGCAGGCTCTGGGGGTTGGAGAATGGCCGTCTATGTGGGATACAGGAAAGGGAGTGGGCCCAAGGGCCGGATTGAGGAAAGCCACAAGGGTGTAGACCCCCTCCCAGCTCTGCCCTCTTGGATACTTCCCCTGGAATGTCTGTGCCCGAGCCAGAGCTTGTAATCAAGCCATCAAAGCTAATAGGATGATTTCCACATAAAATGAAATTGTGGATGAAGAATGGGGATGCAGGAAACAGACTAATGGTTCTAATGCTTATTCCTCAACCTTTCACTTCTCAATAAAGTGCAGTCATCGGACTCCTTGTTTGTGTGCTAGGAAAATGATGACTTCTCTGAGAGGCTCTTAGCAACGATCATTGTGTTCCTTGTTGCCTGTGTCTAGTTGGGTGGGGACAGGCAGAAAAGACCTTGACAGAGATGGGCAGAAAGTCACAGTCTGCCCCTTTGATGAGCATCTGGCTTCTTTCCCAGTCTCACTGATTGCTACATTTTCAATAGTCAGTAATATTTCTATTTTTTTAATTACAAAAGTATGACAAGAATATGCACTTATTATTTAAAAAAAAAAGAGGGGAAAAGCAAAAACCTATTTTACTCGACTCTTCCAGTCTACTCCCTTCCTCAGAAGTTTCTATCGCTGTTGATTTGGGAAAATCCTGTATGTGTGGTGGTTTGAAAATATGTCCACATTATTTGATCCTACTTCCTTCAAAAGGTGGAGCCTAATTCCTCTCACCTTAAGTGGAGGAGGTACTTAGTGACTTGCCTTTGAAGTATGGAATGTGGCAGAAGTGATGGTTTGTGATGTCTGAGGTTAGGACCTGAGTGGCATTAGGTCTTTCTCCTCTTTGTCACTCTCTTGGACTGCCTGCTCTGGGGAAAGCCAGCTGTTTTGTCGTGAGGACACTCCAGTAGACCTGACGAGAGGCCCGTGTGGTGGGGAACTGAGGCCTCCCACCAACAGCCATATGATTGAGCCATTAAAAAATTATTGTAATAGGTTCTGCCACCTCTGAGGGCACAGGTTCTCTGATGTCAGATACTGTGCCCCTCGGGATTTGCCTTTCTTGGGAATAAGCAGGCGACAGAGCACATAATCCCCAGGTACACTTTTCTATTGATTAGGGGTACCTAAGGGTTTATATAATAGGTACATCTACTTCCAGAGCTTGAGTTATGTGGTGGCTGCTGATATCTGCTGCTAGTATTATCCTTCGGGATGAGAGGATTTATTACCTCAGCTGCTGGGAGTGCTGCTGGCAGAAAACCCTCAACAATCAAACCCTTCAGGATTTCTTTAGCTGAGAAAGACACCATGCCGAGGTCTTGACCCCTTTCCAGCAGCCCACATCTCATGATTAACAAATGAGCGGTACGGAGCCCAGACCTCTCTCTCCAACTCAGGGGAGCCCTGAAGGGCCACCCCATCTTCAGATCCCCCTGCAGGATTCCCTGAGGCATTCCATTAAGACTGCATTGCGGCTAGACTCCATCCCCTGCCCACTCTACCTCCCACCTTCCCCTTTGACAGGTGCCAGTACCAGAGGGACTCCCTAATAAACCTCTTGCAGTTAGTCTCCAGCTCAGAGCCCACTTCCTGGGAAACCCAAGCAGGGAAGGAGCACTCTAAGAAAGCAGATAATGAGGTAGGGTTTTAGAGCTGGATGACTGGCCAGCCAGCTGGCGTCGCTTGTGGTGGACAGGGCACTGATAGAAGATGGCGGAGCCATTGTCCTCCGCTGGTTGCGAACCGTGATGGTGTACTGGTGGGAGGGAACGCCTCAGCTGTTGCAGTGCATTTGAGACCTACAGGGAGAATCATAACCATGTTGATGCTCTGGTAGAGGTTACAAAAACTGAGGGTAATCATTCAGTTATTAAGAGCTGAGTGTCAGAGCTGGAGGACCTCTTTGGAGGCATATAAAGAGACTCTTACCTCTTGAAGTGAGAGGGTAAAGAAAGCTGAGAATAAGGCTCAAGGCTTAAGCACAAGAGTAGAGGAGCTCCAAAGAAGGTTCACCTCCCAACGGAGGTAGGTCTGTTATGCCAAGGACAGGGCCCTTGATGGGAAAGAATGGGCCCCTGCACATGAGATGGGCCATCAGAGCTGATACTCCAGAATTATGAATCCTCATTTTCCCCTGGGAAACAAGGGGTAGAAGCAGGAGTGGCCCTGTTTGCCATCACTCCCAGTGACCAACTTCGGGAAAATCTCTTTCCCGTTCTTACATCCCTGGGCTCTTTGAATTTACAACATTCCCATGGAGGAAATTCTTTCATTTGGAAGAATGCAAGAATTCTATTGAACTATAAACTATGGCTGCCGTCTGGATACTTTGGGCTACTTGTGACAAGGGACAGCAGGGAAATAGAGGATTCTTCATCATCCTGACAGGACTAACTGACCCTGATCATTAAGCAAGATACAACTGCTGTTACACAGTGGGAGCAGGAAGGATCACATTGAGAAGGCTCTATGGGAAATCTCTTCAATACAAACCTCTCTATTTGTTGTAGAAATTTGTTTTATGGGTATATGTAAATATATATATTTTATTATATGTATTTTATTTTATGTAGCCATATTTTATATATATGTATATATATATATATAAATGTTTATGTTGGAATTATTTATATTGCAAAACAGAATAACCTACTTGGAAACTACCTAATACTTATTAATATGGAGTTAGTTAAATAGAGTATGATGTATCTCCTCTTATCATGGAACATATGCATCTTTTAACAGAATGAAGTAGATCTATATGTGCTCATCTCCAAGACACATTAGTGAGTGCGAAAAGTAATGTTCAGTTAGGAAAAAAAAAAAGCAATGTGCAGAATAGTCTACATAAATCTTTTGATATAAATGAAAAGTTATAAATATGCGTGCTGATATAGGCACACACAATAGTTTTCTGAGTGATACATAAGCATTTTTTTTTAAAGTAGTGGTTGCCCTTGGGGAGTGAAATTGGTAAGTTTAAGAAAAAATTTTTATATCTTTCTATAATATTTGACTTACCTAACCATACCCATGTATTGTATTGCTTTCATTTATACTTAATAGCAAATGTCTGGAAAGTGGTAAGCCATTTAAATTTTATTCTTTACAATTTTTGTTTTAAAAATGATTGCATGCTACTTAAGAATATCCAGAAATCAGTGGGTGCCTGGGTGACTCAGTCGGTGAAGCATCCAACTCTTGGTTTTGGCTCAGGTCATGATCTCAGGGTCATGAGATCGAGCCCCACGTCAGGCTCTGTGATGGGCATGGAGCCTGCTTAAGATTCTTTCTCTCCCTCTCCCTCTATCCCTCCCCCCGCTCACCTGCGTGCTCTTTCAAATTAAGTAAATAAATTTTTAAAAATCTTAAAAAAAAATCTAGAAATCAGGAAAAGAAGTGGAGAGTAGGTTAATATTTTGCTCCTCCCCTCTGAGCTTCAAATCATTTGTGAATTACATTGTAGGACTTCAGAAAAAGCAGCCTGGTGAAGAATTCATTTTTGTGTCATTGCCCAGAAACTCCTCAATCCCTTACCCCACCACCTCAGCCTTCCCAGTAAGAGGAGCCACTTTTTACTGGGTTATATGTAGTTATAAAAAGTGTGTGTGTGTGTGTATCCCCTGGGTTATACCCAGTCAAAGGGGTACCACGTAACACTGACACAGTCTTCCCATATTACTGCTCAGAGCCACTCTAAGCCCTTTGGGTGGGACATAAACCTGATTTTGGGCTGTCGGGGAAAGAGTAGGTTCTCAGCATCAGCTGAGCTCTCTTTCTACTGTGACTTCCTTCCTGTTTCCCTCTCTGCGGATTCTCTCTCGGGGGTGCGTTAGTGGTCCTGCCAGCTGGTCTCAGGCATGCTGTAGTGACTTTGGTGGTCAGAGGGACTCAGGTTTCTTCCTCTTAGGAGCTCTGCTCCCATGTCAATGTCTGAGAGCAAAGAGAGTTAGGTTTGGGTTTGTTTGGATACCTGGTAACATCTGGGAACCATATATCATTTTCCATTTGGTACATCAGGGGAGGGCTGATGTGACTCCACTTGCCTGTAGAGCCTGAACCCAGGCCCTCATTCAGTTTAATATCCTTTTATCGCTATACGAATAATTCACAAAGGGATGGATTGCTCCATTGTTAAATCCTGTTACATTCCTGGTCAGCAGGGTTGGTTCCCCACAAAATTACCGGGTTTGGTCGGTGCCTTTAGGTTCCGTCTCTCTTTCTTTCCCTGGAAAAGTCATGTCTTCACAGAAAGTGCCAATTTTTCAGGGGCCCCAGGGTATTATTAATGATTCTGCATCTCCAACATTTTGGTTCAGACACAGGAAATGCAAGGGGACGATGGGGGGTTGGGGGAAGGAAGAGCATTTTCTTCCTTCTAAGCCAGAGCTTCATGATTCTGCAGTTGACCATGGTACCCCAGGACCTACTGTGGGTCTGGGTTCTTCTCTTTCTGCCTTGGGATCAGGAGGGCAGTGGCTTCTCTTCAAATTTGATTTGAGGATGCTAAGGTGCGCCTCTAATCCATGCCCTCCGAGTCGTCCATATTAATTCAACAGGAATGTATTGAGTGGCCACTATGTGACGGCCAAATGATCCCACACTGCCTTAAACTTAGAAAGTATAGATGCTATTGGTAAACAACACCACTGCAGTGAAAAAAACCAGGCAGGTGTCCAGGAACAGGGAAGGGCACCTGAGAATCTGTTTGTAGCTTCAATGCCAACAGGGCATGAAGCCACAGGATATTTAGGATGGAACTGGGAGGATCATGGCAAGTTCTAAACAAGTGGAATAAAGAAATCTACATAATTCATATCCCAGATGACCTCTGGAAATAAGCTCCTACCTATGGTGCTCGGGTGGATAGCTGTCCATTGTAGTATTATGGCATTTGAGTCTCTGCATTTGCTTCTCCCCTAAAGCTGTTCTTCCTCCTGCAGTTGGTAGTGCCACCATTTATCTGTGGGGGCAATTAAGGAGGCCATAGCCCTGTGAACAGGGGGGTTTTGCCTGAAGGAGAAGCCATGACCATCCCAGGGATGATAACCACGGAGGCTTGTGGCAGTGGCCATGGAGAGGCACCTGCCCTCTGACTAAGACCTGTCTAGGGAATCCAATTCCTTCCTTTTTCTGGGCTTCAAGGAGTCTTTTTATGCTTGAAGTCACTACCAGTGGCAGGGGAAAGTGGCTGCCTGACCCTCCCGGCTCCACACTTGCCCATGGTCATAGGGCAGGCTCAGCTATGCCGAGTAACAAACAATTCCCAAATCTCAGTGGTTTACCCCAAAAAGCATTTATTGCTCGTGTCACAGGCCAGTGCAGACTCTGTTGCTTTTCTTCCAGTACAAACTTGGGGACTCTGGCTGTTTCCCTCTGGCAACTTCATCATTTCAGAATCCTTTACTTCCAACCATACAAACAGGAGAGAGAGGACGGGCCGAGGTTCTTGCAGGAAATTTTAGGGGCCAGGCATGGGCAGAAGTTGTTACTTAGCTCTGACGGAATTGACAGGGTGGCCCTTCTACGTTTGCAGGAGAGGAAATGGGATGGACGAGCACCGAGCCAGTCTCCGTTATATTCACACAGAGGCTTCTCCCCCCATCACAGTCTACCAGCTTTCTTGATTTTTTCAAAACGTTAATGGCACTAGTTTACCAATGGCACATTAACAACTGAGGCCTAAGGTACTGCGTGATTAACATGGCCACCGAAGAGTTGGTGTTCCATAATGTTTCATTGAATTAATGGAGAAAGCTAACGTTGTTTGGATTTAGCTGTCTCCCCATCAGATCTGAAGAAAAGCCAGGCTCAGGGGTCAGACTGAGCTAAAAGCAAGAAAAGACAATCCATTCTGCCTGCACCCAGAGATGCCTCCAGAAATCCTTATCTTCTAGAACCCTGCTGTGGTGTAGTGAGTCCACAGAACATGAGAAACTGTAGTCAACTGCAGAAGCATGGAGTTCTAGCTTAAAGGTAGCAAATTTTTTCCTCACCAGGCTTTGCACATGGGCCTGGTTATGATTCCCCTGAGTCATGTCTGAGCCAGCCCAGGGTTAATTATCACAGTCCTCAGCTCCCTGTTTGATTCTGTTTGTCTGTGTGTGTGTTGACCTGGGCTTGCTCTTCTGGATCAACCAGACAGAAGATCCTTGCTGGTCATTGTCATTGCACAGAGAGGGTAGGTACAGGAGGCCTGAGCTAGCCTGAGTCCCACTGTAGACTTGGCCCTGACAGGTGCTGAGTTATAAGCCTTTTTAGTGGCTGCCTGAATTATCAATACATTTGATCTTCCTGCTCCTCATCTGTGCTAAAATATTACAATGACTATCGATAAAGAGCTTTACCAATAAATGTAAAGCCCTGGGACCTGTTTACCTCTCCTTGGTGTGGGCTTTGCTTCTGTGTACTGTTCACCCACATCCTCCTCTCTGCTGCTGATGGCTGTAGTCTGGGGTAGGGTGTCTCTCATTCTTCCTGGCATATTTATTAGTGTGATGGACTGGGCAGTTTCTTTTCTTTTTTGGGGGGTGTGTGTATTTCACTATTTATGACAAATATTCCACATCTATGATCCTCTCCAGTCAGAAGCTCTTTGAGAGCTGTCGGCCTTGGCTAGTTGGGGAATGAAGTCACCTGACTCATTCACCCTGAGAATGGTCCCACAGATAGCAGAGGGTTTAAGCTGGCTTTCGAACCTGTCCATCACCTTGTCAACCTCGGCCTTATTTGTCTGGATAGATGGATGCCTGGTCCTTGGTGCTGATGATGGTTGCTGGCTGAGCATTTCTGCCAATGTACTGGTCCATGAACCCATTGTCGCGTTGTTACGGGTGCTGAGGCCATGCCTGGTACCACCACAACCGGGGCATGCTTGCTGATTCTTTTTTTCAGCTGTGTGACCAGAGACCACATTGCACTCAAGCCAGCTTTGGAGAAGAACAGGACAATAGGGCTAAATGCTTTATTCCTCTGTCACAAACATCCTCTCCTCTGTGCTGAAGCTCTGGCTGATTGGAGTGCTTCACATATTTTATTTTATTTATTTATTTATTTAAAGATTTTATTTATTTATTTGACAGAGAGAGACACAGCAAGAGAGGGAACACAAGCAGGGAGAGTGGGAGAGGGAGAAGCGGTCTTCCCGCTGAGCAGGGAGCCCGATGTGGGGCTCGATCCCAGGACCCTAGGATCATGACCTGAGCCAAAGGCAGGCGCTTAACGACTGAGCCACCCAGGCGCCCCTGGAGTGCTTCATATATTTTAAACCACTCTGCTAACTTGGGGTCTAGCATATTCTGGTGTTTAACTAGAGTGAATGTTACTGAATGCAGTCCCCTTGGCCATTCCCATGACTCTTAGTCCTCTGGGGCTGCTTGCTTCATCAAGAGGAGGTGAATTCATGTGTCTTAGGGAGAACCTTTCCTAGTTCTTCTGGAAGCATCTCTCTTCCTTAGTTAGCACAGCCTCTGAACAAGTGAGCCGTGCTGAAGTTGGCCTTCTGGGCTCACTGCAGAAAAGATCTGGGCAAAGGTCTTAGCTCTGCCTTTGTTCCATGTCCATGGAAATAGCACGTACCTCCCACCCTGGATTTAGGGCACGGTGTCTGCACTCTGGCCCTATTCTCATTCTTCTCTACTTGAGTTCCATCAGGACTCTCTCTCATCCAAGTCTTCTCAGTGTTGACATTAGTAGGAAGGCTAATGAAAGTAGTCAGGGGAACTAGTAGATCCATATTGCTAGAGGAGGTATGGAAAAAACTTTTTTAAACTGTCACAGGAGATGTAAAATCCTAGATTAGCCACATTCAAGTAAAGACTATGAAAAACATGAGAATCATTTTAAAGACTGGTTTTAAAAATTATAATATATATATACATATATATGTATATATATATATATATATATAGCTTAAAGATGAAATACTCCAGAAAAATATCAAATGAAAAGTAAAATCTCAAGTCCCCTTGTATTTCAGTTCTTCCAGAGGCTAGAGATTAGGAAAAACAAAAAAGCTGGATCACTACTCCATCTTTCCATAATAAAATTAATTACACAGAAATCAAGTTGACATAAAAATGAAACTACAGAAGTACTAGAGGAAAATGTGAGAAAAAACATTTTAAAAAACGTTCTTAACGTGTGACACTTCCCTAAGCATGACTTAATAACTGAAGCCATAAGAGGAAAGGTTATATCATATTTCATATTTATCTATTTTTGCCTTCTACTTTTTTCTACGATAATGTCAAATAGAAGTGATCCTATCAGGTATCTGTCTTGTTCTGACTCCAGATGGAAAGCTTTCAAATGACCTCATTAAGTTATCTGTGTGTTATATATATATTTTTTGTAGATACTACTTATGAGGCTAAAGACGTTTTATTCTTAGTTTGCTACTAGTTTGTCATGAATAAATGTTGAATTCTAGTGAACAATTTTTCTGTGTTAATTGTTATAATGTGATTTTTCTCCTTGAATCATATGGTGAATTATATTGGTTGATTTTTATTATTTTATTTTAAAGATTTATTTATTTATTGAGATCATGACCTGAGCCAAAATCAAGAGTTGGGCGACCAACTGACTGAGCCACACAGGTGCCCCTGGTGCTCCAATAGCTCATTTCTTTTTAACATTGGATTATATTCCATTGTTTGGATGTACCAGTGTTTATTTGTCC
This sequence comes from Leptonychotes weddellii, assembly GCF_054177405.1. NCBI lineage: Eukaryota > Metazoa > Chordata > Mammalia > Carnivora > Phocidae > Leptonychotes > Leptonychotes weddellii. Next base: position 64,324,025 of record NC_138377.1, read on the forward strand.
ATTCCTGTGCGGAAGAACATCTTGGTTCCTTCCAAGTTTTGGCAGTAAACATCGATGTACAAGTTTTTGCGTGGACATAAATTTTTGGCTCCTTTAGGTAAATAACAAGGAGCACAATTGCTGGATCATATAGTTAAGAGTATGTTTAGTTTTGCAAGAAATGATAAACTGTCTTCCAGTGTGGCTGTTCCATTTTGCAATCTTTCAGCAATGAGAGTCCCTGTTGTTCCATATCCTCCCAGCATTTGTTATTGTCAGTGTTCCAGACTTTGGCCATTCTAAAAGGTGGATAGTGGTATCTCGTTTTAATTTGCATTTCCTTGATGACATATGATGTGGAGCATCTTTTCATTTGCTTATTTGCCTTCTGGATATCTTCTTTGGTGAGGGGTCTGTTAAGATTTTGGCCCATTTTTAATTGGGTTGTTTGTTTTCTTAGTGTTGAATTTTAAGAGTTCTTTGTATACTTTGGATGACAGTCCTATATCAGATGTGCTTTTGCAAATGTTTTCTCCCAGCCTGTGCCTTGTCTTCTAATTCTCTTGATACTTGAACAGAAGTTTGTTTTTTTATTTTAATTAAGAGCATCTTATCAATTATTTCTTTCGGGGATCACTCACTCCCCATAAACCATGTTGAGATATTAAAAATAAAAACTTTCACTTCCTAGGAAGGTCTATAAGACATTTTTTTCCTGTTTCTAGCAAAGATTTAAACCCCTACATTAAAAAAAAAAAACTAACTGGCTAGAAGGATAAAGAAAAAGCATTTAAGAATGCCAGCAATTTTCCTGTTTTGTTAAAGGTGTAAGTTAGAATTCATTTTTGGGAAGCAGAGGCCTTGCTTTTTTAATATTGTAAAAAAAAAAATGTCAATGGGCCTTATGATTCTGAAAAGCCAAGCTAAAATACTATTCTGGAGTGGAGAGGTACAAGACAGCAAAGAAACAAACTGCTAAACAAGTAACTCCACAGTTCAATCTTCCCTGTGGGTAGACGTGGCATTGTGGATGACTATGTTTGGTGGAAAGCTGGTCTTAAACTTAGATTTTCTTTTTCACTGGGTTCAGAAGAGCTGGAAGGTCTAGTTTCCAGGCAGAAAAATGGTCAAAGGCCTATCTTTGGCCCCTCCAACTGTGCTGCAGGTGGGGGGCAAAGGAGAGCACTGGTCAGTGGGTATGTCCTATGGGTGGTTAACCTAGGGAATGTAGGAGCAGATACAACTAGTTCTTTCTTTACATTTCCTTCTCTGCAGAGTTGCTGGATCTTGTTATCATGGAAAGCTTAAGCATGGTTTTGTGCAATGTTATATCTGAGGAATACAGTAGTGGACAGAAATATGGATTTGGAAGAAAGTGGTTTGAGGGGAGAATTATCTGTGGGGAGAAGCTAGTGATGAAAAGAGACAGGTGGCAGAGATGGGTAGCCATCTAGACACAGGCAAGGGGGACAAGGGACAATCTGGATGGATTTGTGGGACTGTTAAGCATTCCTTGGGGATCATCAGAAATATTTGGGAAGGGAAACCTGGTAAAAGATGGGATTTTTCTATAAGCAAGCAGGATGGGGATTCAGGGTTCTCATACTAAAGGAAGCATGATCCCTGGTAGCTAGAAAGTGGGAATATCTGGGTTACATCTAAAAATAATTGCTCGGGGTGCCTGGGTGGCTCAGTCGTTAAGCGTCTGCCTTCGGCTCAGGTCATGGTCCCAGGGTCCTGGGATCAAGCCCCGCATCGGGCTCCCGGCTCAGCGGGAAGCCTGCCTCTCCCCCCTCCACTCCCCCTGCCTGTGCTCCTCTCTCAATGTGTCTCTCTCTGTCAAATAAATAAATAAAATCTTTAAAAAAAAAATAAAAATAAATTAAAAATAATAAAAATAATTGCTCAATTACCTAATAGTGGGCCATACACTGGAGATGATAGGTGTTCAAATTTGTCATGAAAGGTGGCTTTGGTTTGGGGCACAGCAGATGTCAAATCAATATAACAGATGAAGAGGGAAATGAAAAATGTTTCCTTACCTCCCCACCTCTACAACATGATGGGTACACTAAGGAAAATGCTATGGACTCAGAAAACAAGGGTCTGAACTCTCCTCTGGTTTTGCTCCCAATCAATATATAGCCTTGACCATGTTCTATGATCTCCTATTCATCAATTTCCTCATCTGTTAGAAGAAGTGAAAAGTGATGACAAATACCCTTGAGTCTTGTCCTATCCCAATGGTCTATGATGCTGACAGTAAGTTAAAACAAAAACAAAAACAAGACATCCTTGGTCTCTTGGGTGAGGCAAACCTGGCCACAGGGGTAGAGATCTCAAACTTAAATATTTCAGAGAGGTCAGTCCGGTAATCTAAATAATACAGTGGGCTGGAAATCTAGAGATTTTATATGGATTTATGTGCTTTCTAAAATGTTGACAACTAATTCAAATTTTAAATCAATAGTTTGGATCTCAAATCACATCTGACCAACATATTACCAGTTTGAGGGTCTATTCAAGGAAGGAAAAGGGGGAGGAGGAGAAAGGAGGTGCTGGTGTACTAGGAGTGTGTTGGAGGAGGACACAGAGACTTAGTTTTAGGGGAAAGAAGAGAGTCCTTATTCTTCTATTACAGCTTGTAAATAGATAGGATTGGGAGATCTTCCTCAGTCTTCCACTGCTCAGTCTCATGCACAGAGCGTGTAAATATTTGTTTTCTACTGCAAGGATGTTTAGAGTTGATGACATGAACCATGTTCTTGACATCCTGTACTTTCAAATATTTGAATCTATATTAGATAATAATTCACTGTAGTTGCCAAAGAACCAGTCTCAGGGCAACTAATATAAGTGTCTTCTAGTGTCTCCTCTAGAAGGGAACTCCATGGCTCTAATCCTTATGTCCATACACCCCAAATATACAGAGACACTCCCTTCTCATAGTTCAGGGAGACTTTGGCACCATTATAGTTAGTCCTTCAGGAGCTGTGACACACACAAAGTTCATTGTAACTAGAAAGCTCTTGGGATTACCATCTGACCTCTTTCAGAATCACTTGAAAATGTATTTTGGTTTATATGGATGTGGCCCATAAAACAAATAAAAATAAGAGGTTCAGAGTGGTTTTCCTCTTCCTGTCCCTTTTCACTATGGTCAGTGTGTACACCCATCACTACTCTTACCCCTGCAAAGCCTCACTTGCCGTCCCCCTATGGCAAGAAGCTGTACCTCCATCTGATGGCAAAGGCAGATGTGGGTGGAAAGAAGAGACTGGACTGCATCCCTTCGCATCTGTGCCTCTCCATCCTCCCCTACCTCCACCACCCACACTCTCCTTCTTCTTCCACCCCTCTCCCTGTCAGCTACTAGCCAGCAGGAGTCGCCTTCTTGGAGTGAAGGCTGCCTGACTGCATGGATGGTTGCAATGCTGGCTTTGAAGTGGAATAATGATGCCGTGTGATTCTGCTCACTCAACTGCCAGCCCTTCTGGAAGGCTCATGCTGTCCTAACTTTTAATGAAGCAGAGGCCTCTGTATTTCCTGCTTCTTCCCCATAGCCAAATACTGGTTTGGGTCCCTGGCTGAAAACCCACCACCTTGTGAGTTCTGCCTCCCATCTTCAGCATCAGCCTTGGGACAGAACTGTAACTCACTGAGATTCAGCCTGGTTTCAGCAGCCTCAGCAGAGTTGGTGTAGATGGAAGACCCTGGGATTCAGGGGCGGGTGCACCAAGCCCTTTTCACCTTCATAAGAGCAACAGGATGAACTAAAGTATCTCCAAGGAAGAAATCATGGACGCATGGGGCTCGCTGCTCTGCTTGGTGCTGGGATTCCTGGAGCATCTCACCTCAGTAGGATAACCACCAGTCTGAAGTCTTCCCTTAGCTCAACGGGCCCAGGTCATCATTGTCCTCTTACTCCTGAGCGATCAGACCATTGGCAAATTCCCCAGCTCAGGAACTTACTGAAATGGATTTGTGGCAGGATATTTCACTCCCATAAATTTACCAACTAAAGGGTTGATGATGTCATGTCAGTCAAGTCAGAGCTTTTTACTCCTGACTGAGAACCTAATTCTTATCAGAAATTTGTTTGGGAAATATGAACTCACTAAATGGAACTGGATTATTTTAGGAGACATTTTGTTCAAATTGAATGCCAATTTGTCATCCATTTCAACTAAGAGTTTTCCCACGGGGGCCGTGTGTTTCCATTGCCTTTCTCTTTGCGGATTGCTTAAAACTCGTTTGCATTGGGCGCCTGGGTGGCTCAGTTGGTTAAGCGACTGCCTTCGGCTCAGGTCATGATCCTGGAGTCCCTGGCTCGAGTCCCGCATTGGGCTCCCTGCTCGGCAGGGAGTCTGCTTCTCCCTCTCCCACTCCCCGTTTGTGTTCCCTCTCTCACTGTGTCTTTCTCTGTCGAATAAATAAATAAAATCTTAAAAAAAAAAAACCTCATTTGCATTTTTTCACTATCAACCATGTCTTTCAACAAGACTTCATAACTTGTTATAATTTTTCAAGTTTGTGTGTAAAAATTTGGGTTGTACTTAGATGTGCCACTTTATGGCCCCTTATGTATGATGGCCCCTTAAACTCCACAGTGAGGTTCGTGAGTTCATACTGCATTATACTATCAGGCTGTTAACACTTTCCACTTGCCTCACTTCCATACATTGAAGAAATTAGTCCTTTTATCATACATGTTACGAACATTCTGTCTCAATTTTTTTGTCATTACCAACCAGAAGTTTTAAGTTTTTTCACAGTAAAATTGGCCAATCTTTTGTGGCTTGGAAGATTAGATATTTGAGTTTTGAAATTATTGGTTAAAATGTCTTAAGTGAAGGGAGAAAAGGAAAGTTGTTGAGACAGTTTGCTCCGAAGGGCTGAACAAAGAACAACAAACAGGGAGATTCTGTGTGTGTGTGTGTGTGTGTGTGTGTAGTATGTATGTGTGTATGTATGTATGTATCTAATCTATTATGGTGCTAAGAGACTATGTCTTGCAGACTTCCAACTGCAGTGAGTGTGATTGACTGAGGCCCCAGCTGCTGTACTCTGAAATCAGTCTTGACGTTTCCTATGAGTCCAGGTTCTCCCCAGCTGCTCCCAGCCGATGACTGAGCCTGGCAAGGACACCGAGGTGGGCTTGTCCTGGGAAATACGAGACTCCTCTAACAACCAACTTTGCTCAACTTTCCTTAGACTGGACAGCAGTCTAGGACACTTCCCCTCAATGTTCTTTTCCTCTCTTTTATTTAGAGTTAGACCCACATGGTGGTCTGATGGCTTTCCCAGCCTCTCCTGGTTCCTCCTTCACTATTTTCCCTCACGAGTATTGTTTTGGTGTCTGCTTCTTGGAAGACCCTGGATAACATATGTAATGTGATGTTCTCTTTCCTTTCTTAATTGTGTAGCAGTCACCTAGCTACTCATGGTAATTGGGATCAATATCCTCTCTTACCTACTAAGTCCTCTCTTTTCCTACTGACCCATTGGTGTGAGAAGCCCAAAATGACCAGGAAGTACTCATAGCTTTAAGTTCAGATGAAGAGGCTGCTTACTGACGCTCTGGTAGAGAAGTGTCCCCCTGCTCCCTGTTGTCCAGGAACTAGCACTTTGGGCCAACAGAGACTAAGGTTTTGGGGACAGAAGTGTATATTCCACCAGTGGGTCACTAGGATTGATGGTAAGAGAGGACATTACTACTTCTAGTCCTTGGGTTCCAGGCCCATATATTCTAGATATTGGTAACAAGTATTATACATAACATAATATATATAATAATTATGCATAATACAATATATAATTATACATAATATAATATATAATACTTGTTAGCAATATCTCTATATACATTATATATAAAAAATATATAAATATAGGTACATATACACCTAAATATATATAAAATATATATACATATATAGTATAAAATGTAAATATATATATAAGATATATACATGGCATACACTGAATCCTAACCCTACAGTGTCTTATCTGTAAACTGGTGCCCTAATTTAGCCTTTGATAGGCCATCCCATTGTTCTATTAGATGGAAGCTTCTAGGTGGTGCTGTGTATGGCAGGACCAGTGGATATCTTGGTCATGCACCTATTGCTCTATCTAAATGGGTCTCTTGGTCTGAGGCAATGTGGTACAGAATCTTGTGATGATAATTCAGCCATCCCATAAACCCTCCGATGGTAATGTTGGCAGAATCATGTAGGTAGGGAAGGCAAAATAGGTTGAGTCTTTAGGCAGAGACTTTGGACCAAGGACCCATTGGAGGAGACAGCCCAAATTATGCTCAGTTAAAAAAAAAAAAACATGGTGACAGCCAAGGGAAGTAAGAATATGTTGTTCTTTCTCCCCTATGAAATGACCACAAAGATTGTAGAGAAGAGACCTGACTTTATCAGACCTATGGAGGCTCTGGCTTCCCCACCAGCTGCTAACAAACCAGGAAATAGAGGAGAGTTAACACCCCATGGGGTGAGCTTGGAGCAGTGAGAGACGGGAGCTGGGAAGGTGCTGACAGATGAAGTCATTGTCCTTTCTGTCCCAGACAGATGGTTCTGAGGCATTGTGATTCTTGCCAGCCAATCCCAGGTGCCAGGCATGACTGAGCTCCTGGCAGAGTTCCTTGCGATGCTGTGGACAGCCCTGCAACACGCCCTTTTGAGTTCGCTTGTGCTCCATCCCCCACTCACTGCCCTCTGTGCTTCACGTTTGCTGCCTTGCCATTCAATAATGTGTGAGCCGATAAGCTTTGCCTTGACTTCTGATTTCTAAGGCTCCCGCCAAGACTTAGGACGAGGGGGTTTGGACTGGACGGGGTTTGGATTCTCAACATAATGACAAAATGCAATTACAGCCTCAAGTTCTGTCCTGCTCAGTTCTGTCCTATGAGTTTCAGACCCCCAAAAGAGGCAGGTACTAGAAGATGGATGCTTCCGCATCCCCAAAGGTGAGGCTCACACTGGGAGCTCAGCCTAGCCAGGCCGAGTCTAGCCCAGGCCTCTGGGGTTTGCTTCCCTGCAGTGGGGATGAGGGCTAGCAAGGATCTTTTCTCTTGGCTATATCCAGGGAGGAAAAGCCAGAGCAGCACCACAGGGATAGCCGGACTGAGATCATTAACCACATTTTGTCTCAGACGAGGCGCAAGCCCAACCAGACAAGTGTGTATGGCAGGGGAAGGGAAGGAGTGAGTTGCTTCCTCTTGAGCCAGAACTCCATGCCTCTAGAATTGACCACAGCACCCCCATGTCACCTGATGTCACTCCTCTCTCTGCATCCCAGCAGTTAGCTGGTGGGTTAGGATTGGCTAGCTGGTAGATTTGGATGTGGCAGCACAAAAGGCAAAAGGGAACTTTGAGGGGCCAGGCCCAGGACCCCAGGCATCACTGGTCTCTTCGTGCTTTTGGCTCAGTCTGACCCTGACTGGCTTCTCCTCAAATCTGATTTGGAAACGGCATAAGGTATAATAATTTAAACAACTTTAGCCTTTCCCCTCAGTTCAGTTCAATGCAACAAATATTAAGCAGGTGACTGCTCCTGGATGACCAAGTTATCACACTGAGTACCCTAGGCCTAGCCCATGCTCTGTGCATCCATGAATGGCTCGGGTTGATGAGGCAGGGGAAATGAGGGAAGGGGCGGCAGAGAGGAGACAGATCTGCAGGAGCTCCCCTAGGGCATGAAATGCCTGGAGAAACAAGAGTGAATCTGGAAGGCTAAGGAGCTTGCCAGGTTTTGCTGTGTATTCTCAGCAAGAAAGACGCCCAGAAGCCCAGCTCCAGGGCGCTGTAGCTGCTTCTAGCTGCCTGGCTCCTCGGCAGACATGGCCCCCCAAATTCACCTTCCTCCTTTCAATCTCCTCTCTCTCCTGTGCTCGTTATCCACCATCTCCCCCGTGAGACCTCTGAGAGCATAACAAAATAAACTCCCTGCTACTCTGTATGCTTATGTCTCATACGGTAACTGGTTACTTGTTTGCACGATGATGTGGCTGTCCTGTGGGGCCGTAGGCTCAGGCCATACCTCTCTGGCGTCACTGAAAGCAGATGGCCTTGGGTATTTGTGTCGGTTATCAGGGAGCCCCTGGGCCCTGCAAAGGGATGCCCCAGGGAGGGCTTAGGCAGGGGAGAAGAAAACTCCTTTCTCTTTCTAGACCTTGCTCTCTTGGGCCCAGCCTTTGAAGAGTCTAGTCATGCTTGAGGCTGAGGGAAAGATGGCGTGGGCCACATGGGAATTATGTGTGTGGCAGATCCATATCTGAGACTTCCAGGCAGCTTGACATGTGAGACGGAGACAAGTTGGCAGAGTTTCGAAGCCACCACATCTGCCTGGGCTTAATTTGCCCCAGGGGTTCTGCCCATAGTGTGCATGAGCTTCTTTACTAATACACGAGAAGTCCTGGGCTTTGATGGCGTTCTGAGTGCCTTCCAGCCTCGATACGGGTATTTGGCTTAATTTGCTTGTGCCAGGTTATCTGGGTCAACTCGGTGTCATCCCCGTCCCTTTCCCTGTTGTCCCTTGCACAGCAGGCAAGTCTGGGGCCCTGTTTCCCGCTCTCACTTTCCTATATGCCTCTTGGTCAGAGTCTGCCGATTAAAGGTATGCACAGGACGTCTGGAAGGCAGAAGAGAAGTCAGTGTCTCCTTTGGCCGTTGTGAACAGATGCTTGGACATATGGTAGACATCCGATTTGCTGTAGCCTGCAGCTACCTCCTGAGAATCACCTGCTTTGGTGTTTCAGAAAGCTGGGGTTACTGTCAGCAGCTTCCTTAGGCCGCCCCCCTTCCTGATTTCATGAACCAGCTGCAGTCTGCATACTGCTTCCCCAACCCTTCCAGTTATTGTGCAAGCTTCTAAGTCCTTTCTCCTCAGGGTACAGAAGTGCTTCTCCTCCGCCGAGGGCCCTGACCCATGAACGAGGCTGCGGTGCCCCCTCGCCTTTCCCGAGGGAGGTCCCAGGGTGGTAGAGGGCAACTCTCACTCCTGGCAGATTGATAGTATAGTAGGCCAGGCAGCTTCTGGATAATTCCTCCAGCTCTGTGACCAGAGGTCCTTCCTGTACAATGACAGTCACTTCTTTTTTTTTTTTTTAAGATTTTATTTATTTATTTGACAGAGAGAGAGCGAGAGCAAGAGAGCACAAGCGGGGGAAGGGGCAGAGGGAGAGGGAGAAGCAGACTCTCCGCTGAGCAGGGAGCCCAACTCAGAACTTGATCCCGGGACCCCGAAATCATGACCTGAGCCAAAGGCAGACCCTCAACCAACTGAACCACCCAGGTGCCCCAGTGACAGTCACTTCTGATGGAGCAGGACAAATAGGGCCAGTTCTTATGGCCTCTCCTCTCATAGCCTTCTTTGGTTTGTTGGAGCCCAGTCTGACTGAGGCCCTTTGCTTACGATGAGCTCGTTGGCTAACGCGTGGTGTGGTTGTAGTCTAAGATTACTGCAGTGAATGATACTGAATGAAGGGACAGATGTCCACTGCTAGGGTCTGGACCATATGGGGATGCTTTTCTTAAGAGAACAGGTGTGAAAGTATGTGTCACACAGGAGCTCTTGTCCATTATCACGGACCCATAATTCCTTTTTAAATTTGTATTTATTTATTTATTAGCATGGCACCTGAGCCAATAAGCCTTTGGGTAAGTTGACCATTGGGGCCAAAGGAAATTAAGGACAACATAGGGATGCGAGGACTCAGGGCACGCCAGCCTTGTCACATGGTAAGGCCCGTTGTAGCTGACACTGTCCGTGCCCCCTCAGTTTGCCCTTAGCTCCCAGCATCCCCCAGACAGCAGTCTAAGACAAGCAGCTGTGAAGATGCCTGAGGGCTTTGGCTGGCCCAAGTATGTTCAGCTTGGGAGCAAGGAAGGCCAGAATTGCCAGGGCAGTCTTCAAACAAGGGTGAATGGGACTGGGTGGGTAAATAGCCCCATCTTCTTCACCCTTCACCCATGGACAACTCTGGGCCATGTTCCAACTGTGAAGCATAGTCCATGAGAAGTTTTCAAGGGGGACCGAGCCCCAGTAGCTAGGGTTGCCAGATTAAGCAAGCAAACAGACAGGGCACCCAGTTAAATGTTAATTTCAGATACATGGTAAATATCTTTTTTGTATAATTATGTCCTGTGATATTTGGGACATATACATACTAAAAACTTATTCATTGTTTATCTGAAACTCAAATTTAACTGAGAGTTCTGTATTTTATCTGGCAAACCTACCAGTAGCCCAAAGCAGTGACTTGCTCATTGAGGCACCCTGTCTTCCTTCCTTCCTTTCTGTGACTCCTGTCACCCTCACTTGTTGGCGCTTCCAGGCATCACCTCTGAAACGAACTGCTTGCCCTCATTCCTACTTTCAAGAGTGTGATCACATGGTTCCTGCCCAACCAACACTGTGGCTCTGGGAAGTCTGGGAAGTCTGAAATGAAACTGGACTGCCACATGCAGAAGAATGAAACTGGACCATTTCCTTACACCATACACAAAAATAGACTCAAAATGGATTAAAAGCCTCAATGTGAGACAAGAATCCATCAAAATCCTAGAGGAGAACACAGGCAGTAACCTCTGTGACCTCGGCTGCAGCAACCTCTTGCTGGACACATCTTCAAAGGCAAGGGAAACAAAGGCAAAAATGAACTATTGGGACTTTTTGCAGAGCAAAGGAAACAGTTGACAAAACCAAAAGACAACCGACAGAATGGGAGAAGATACTTGCAAATGTCTTATCAAATAAAGGGCTGGTATCTAAAATCTATAAAGAACTTATCAGACTCAATCCCCAAAGAACAAATAATCCAATCAAGAAATGGGCAGAAGACATGAACAGACATTTCTCAAAGAAGACATACAAATGGCCAACAGACACATAAAAAAATGCTCAACATCATTTGGCATCAGGAAAACGCAAATCAAAACCACAATAAGATACCACCTCCCACCAGTCAGAATGGCTAAAATTAACAAGTCAGGAAACGAGAGATGTTGGTGAGGATGTGGAGAAAGGGGAACCCTCCTACACTGTTGGTGGGAATGCAAGCTGGTGTAGCCACTCTGGAAAACAGTATGGAGGTTCCTCAAAAGTTGAAAATAGTGCTACCCTACGACCCAGCAATTGCACTACTAGGTATTTACCCTAAGATACAAGTATAGTGATCTGAAGGGGCACCTGTACCTCAATGTTTATAGCAGCAATGTCCACAATACCAAACTATTGAAAGAGCCTAGATGTCTATTGACAGACGAATGGATAAAGAAGATGTGGTATATATATACAATGGAATATTACTCAGCCATCAAAAAACTTGAAATCTTGCCATTTACAATGACATGGATGGAACTAGAGGGTATTATGCTAAGCAAAATAAGTCAATCAGAGAAAGACAATTATCACTGATCTCACTCATATGTGGAATTTAAGAAATAAAATAGAGGCTCATAGGGGAAGAGAGGAAAAAATAAAACAAGATGACACCAGAGAGGGAGACAAACCAAAAGAGACTCTTAATGTTAGGAAACAAACTGAGGGTTGCTGGAGGGGAGGTGGGTGGGGGATGGGGTAACTTGTGATGGGCATTAAGAAGGGCACATGATGATGGGGCGCCTGGGTGGCTCAGTCGTTAAGCGTCTGCCTTTGGCTCAGGTCATGATCCTAGGGTCCTGGGATCGAGCCCCACATCGGGCTCCCTGCTCAGCGGAGAGCCTGCTTCTCCCTCTCCCACTCCCCCTGCTGTGTTCCCTCTCTTGCTATGTCTCTCTCTGTCAAATAAATAAAATCTTAAAAAAAAAAAAAGGGCACATGATGTAATGAGCACTGAGTATTATATAAGACTGATGAATCACTGAACTCTACCTCTGAAGCTAATATACTATATGTTAATTAATTGAATTTAAATAAATTTTTTAAAAAAGGAGTAACTCCACATCCCCAACGGCATCACCTCCCTTGTGGGTTTCCCTCCCTCTCTCACTTTCTTCACCTTTCCTTTCTTTTCAAATCTCTATTCTCCAAATGACAGTCCCAATCATCATTATTTCCCACTTTTTAGAGTCAGCTATGTAGGCAAGAGCCACACCTATTTTGGTGAAGAGAATCTTTTCTGGCTCCAGCAGGTCCGCATCCCTGCCCAGGAGGTCCTATGCTGAATGGAACTGTGGTCCCACCATAGTACTCATTCTGCTCCTACAATCCTTTCTAGCCCCTACCTGCTCCAAGCAGAGACAGTGAGTGTGAGTATGCTTGCCTGATTGTTCCCTGTTTTCTCAGGGGGCATCCCTCTGTTCATTGTATTACATCTGAATTACAAAACCAGCTTCAATCCCTGTGCAAACACCTTCTTTATTTTTGTTCATTGTTCTATTCAAGAGATTTATTTTCTCCCCCTGAATTTCCAAAGATTCTTTCACTGAGGCCTAGCACATAATAGATGTTAAATAAATGTTGAACGAGAGAATGACTAAATGACATCGTCTATAAAAATTCCAGTTACTTAACATTTCTAGGCCTACACAGCAAAGAGTCTGTTGGCTAGTCATTTGTTTAATGTGTAAGTATCTACACATTACTTACACGTTTAAGTACACATTACTTACATGTGTAAGTATCTACACATTACTTAACATGTGTAAGTATCAGAAGGGAAGAAGGTAAATTGCACCAAGTTTCTTTTAAATGTTTTCACTAAAACAGTGTTTTTCACCTTCCTCCTTCCTCCTTTACCTCCACCCACAGAAAGAAGTACATTTTCCACTGCAACCCACCATACCCCCCTGCCCCACACCCCCACACTGACTCCCACACTCCCTCCCATCCCCCTCACCCCCCACAACCCCACTCACACCAACTAAACAAACATTTCACAAAACAATTTTGTGGGTTCAAGCCCCCCCAGGGAGCCCTCCTGGAGCCCCACCTTGGGCTCCGTGCTCAGCAGGGAGTCTGCTTGGGTTTCTCTCTCCCTCTCCCTCTGCCCCTCACTCACCCCCATTCCCCCTCCACGTGTGTGCGCTCTCCCTCTCAAATAAATAAATAAATCTTTAAAAAATTTTTAAAAAATGATAGTGGAAGACTGCTTAACATATTTTATAAATGCCATACCTAGGAATATGTAAAATTTTGAAAATATTAAATTCCAAAAAAGTGGTATGATGTTGGGGTGGGTGAAGAAAAGGAGATCAGACCCATAACCCTTAGGTTATAGGGTTCAAATTTGGGAGGGAGAATAAGAATGGGAGTAGAAGATAAATGGCACAGACAGGAAATAGATCGAAATACTAATAACTCCATTTAACAAATTCTGCTGGTAACAGTTGGATACACTCCTGAGTCAGGGGACCTAAAAATGTCTAATTCCCAGATGGTATCACCAGCACACTGTGAAACAATATGTTCTTTTAAATTTAATTCAATTTCATTTATTTGTAATGACAAAGTAACACATAAATACATTCTTGTGATAAAAATTAAAATTATACAGAGAAAAGTTCCTCTTGATACTGTTTCTCTTGTCTAATCCCCTTGACTTTTCAAGAATGAATTTCAGGGGCACCTGGGTGGCTCAGTCCGTTAAGTGTCTGCTTTCGGCTCAGGTCATGATCTCACCATGGTCCTGGGATCGAGCCCGATGCCAAGCCCCGCAACGGGCTCCCAGCTCAGCAGGGAGTTTGCTTCTCCCTCTCTCTCTGCCCCTCCCGCTTGTGCTCTCTCTCTCAAATAAATAAATAAATAAAATCTTTAAAAAAAATTGGAAAAAAAAAGACAAATTTCAATTTGAAGATACTTCCAGACCTTTTTAAATACATGTATGTTGTGCTGAAAATGTAAATGTACATGGATCTATAGGAACATATTAAAAACTTGACTGGTATTATAATGAATGTTTTGTCCTATAACTTGTTTTTTATGTAGTGTGTCATAGAGATGTTTCTACATTAGTGCATATAGACATACCTCATTCTTTCTAATGTAATTATTTATAGGTCTGGGTTTAGGTATACCATTTCATAAATTTGTTTTTGCTTGTTCCCTCTCCCCCTTTTTTGCTGTGATGTTGTGATACAAGAAATACAAAGTTGGTCATCTTCCCCAGTTCTTGGCTCAGAGCTCCTCTCTTAGAATCTCTATAGTGATAAGTGTCATTTTGTATGCTAATGAGGTGACTCTCGGATGCTGGGGGCTGGTTGCCAGAAGAACAAGCTTGTGACTAGAGGGTTGGAACTTTCAGTTAATTACCAATGGCCAAAGACTTAATCAATCATGCCTACATAATGGAACGTCCATAAAAACCCTAACTGAAAGGGTTCAGAGAATTTTCTGGTTGGTGAACCCCTGGAGGTGCTGGGAGGGTGGCATGGAAGCTCCATATTCCTTCCCACATACTTTGCCCATGCATCTCTCCCATTTGACTGTTCCTGAGTTATCTTCTTTATAATCAACCAGTAATTATAAAGTTGTCCCCTTTGTTCTATGAACTGTTATAGCAAATTACTGAAACTGAGGAGAGGGTCATGGGAACCCCTGATTTATAGCCAGTCAGTCAGAAGTATGGGAGGCCTAGACCTGTGATCGATATCACTGTGGGGGCAGTTTGTGGGACTGAGCCTTTAACCTGTAGGGTCTGCACTTGGAGTAGTTAATGTCTGAATTGACTTAAATTGTGGGATACCCACTTGGCATCCTCAAAGAATTGGAAAATTGATTGGAGTCGAAGACCCATACATTTTATGTCAGCGTGTTCTGGATTTAGAAGAAACTCATTTTCTTACAGTTGTCTTCTTTTGAGTTATTTGAGTATCTTTTAAATATTCCATTTCAATTTATCTATTTTGATTTTTATTATATCTCCTTGTTTCATTTTTTTTTTTTTTTTTTAGTGGTTGCCCTAGTGATTACAAAATATGTAACTTTTTTGGCTCTACTTAGAATCATTATTTTACACATTAATTGGAATGTAGAAAACTTACTGCCTTATAGGACCCCTTGCCCTCCCTACTTTATGCCACAGTTGTCTTATGTATTACTTGTACATACACGAAAATCCCATCAAACAATGTAATGATTGATGCTTTCAACCATCACACATATTTTGCAGAATTTAAAAGAAGAGTTTGATATATTTATTCAGTATTTATCATTCCTGTTGCTCTTACTTCATTCCTGATGTTCCAGGTTTCCTTCTTATATGATTTATCTTCTGTCTGAAGGACTTCCTTTAGTAATTCTTTTAGAGCAGATCTGCTGGCTGTGAATTCTCTGAATTTTCTTTCCTCTAAGAATGTCTTTATTTCACCTTTGTTCCTGAAGGATATTTTCACTGAAAATAGAATTCTGGGTTGATGGTTATGCTCTTTCAGCACTTTAAAAATGCTGTATCACATATTTTGTGATACATGGTTTCTGATGAGAAATCTACAGTTATTTGAATTGTTGCAGCTACATGAAGGGTATCCACCAGTGCATGATGGCTGCAACTGGGCAGTGGCTTCTCAAGCAGCAGGTGGGTAGCAAATTTGGGCAGCTGCACCACACCTCCTACACCCAGTCTGATGAGCAGCTGCAACTTGACCTGCACCAGGATCCACAGTTTTGCATATGTTCTTCTGGTCTATGGCCAGAAGATTCTCTGGGTTGAACTCTAGCTCTAACTTCTCATTTCTGCCTTCTGATGCTCTCCTTATGCCAGGAGATCTTTCAGGTTCTGACTAAACATGGCCCTGGCTTTGCTCACCACTTCTGGACCCAGATAAAGGGTTGTATTGCTGTGCCACTGCCCAGAGGAGCCAAATGGGAAGCAGGGGTGTAGGGAGATTATGTCCTGTGGGACAACCTTTAACCAGTGAGAGAAATGGAAATACAAAATGTAAGCCATATGTAATTTAAAGTTTTCTAGTGGTCATATTAAAAAAATTAAAGAGAAACAGATGATAATAATTTACAGAACTAGTTATATGAATACAAAATAAAATAAAAGAACATATGTTGTTTAACTTAATTTATCCAAAATATTATTTCAACATATAATCAATATAAAAATTTTAATGGGATATTTTACATTCATTTTTTTAATCTTAATTTTTTTGAAATCCAGTATATATTTTATACTTACAGTACATCTCAATTCAGATGCTAAATTTCATCAGAAATACTTGGTATGTGTTTAGATTTAATAAAATCTATGGTTGCAAAAGTAGGTTCACATACCCAAGCTCTTCCAAACATACCTAAAAATTTTCCAATAACAACTGTCAGTTTTAAATTAAAATTAAAAAAAAAAATTTAGTTTCTCAGTCATATTGGCCACAGTTCAAGTTCTCAGTAGTCACCTATCATTAGTGGCTAATATATTGAACAGTACAGTTTTAGATAAAGACTTAATTTCTACTTGTTTGGAAGGGAGTTTAGAACTTTCATATGAGAATGAGGGTTGTTTCTATTGGGAGTCAAATCTTTACCAATAGAAGAATGTGATGCAATAACAATTTGAAATATTGTGTTAGTTTTCTAGAGCTACCATAATAAAATACCATGGACTGGGTGTCTTACACAAAGGAAATTTATTTCCTCGCAATTCTGGAAGCTTAGAAGTCTAAGATCAAGGTGCCAGCAGGTTTGGTTTCATTCAGAAGTCTCTCTCCTTGGCTTGGAGCTGGCTGCCTTCTCCCTGTGTCTTCACATGGTCATTCCTCTGTCTGTGTCTGTGTCCTAATTTCACCTTATAAGGACACAGGTCACAGGAGATTATGACTCACCCCAAAGACCTCATTTAACCTTAATTACCTCTTTAGAGACTCTATCTCCAAATATAGTCACATTCTAAGGTACTGGGGGTTAGGACTTCAAAATATGAATTTGGAGGGGGAATGCAGTTCAGATTATAAAAAATAGAGATCTGGATGTTCTTTTCTTCTCTCTTTGATTATGTCCATTCTGGCCATGAGACAAGATGTTGCCAAATTTCCCCCATGTTATTAGTTATTATTGTTGTATAACAAATTACTCCTAAGCTTAGTGGCTTAAAACAACAAATATTTATTAGCTCACAGTTCCTGTGGGTCAATTTATCTGGGTAGTCTGGCTCATAGTTGTGTTGTTGCAATCAAGATGTCAGCTGGGACTGAAAGGGGTTGGAGTAATGTGCTCCAAGATGGCTTGCTCACATGGCTGTTGGCAAGAGACCTCAGCTCTTACCACATGGGCTTCACCATAGGCTGCCGGAATGAACGACCTCACCATATGGCAGTTGGCTTGCCCCAGAGTGAGAGATCCAAAGGAGAATGAGCAAGAAGTGGCTGTACTTTTCGTGACCTACTATCCCAATTTGCACATTGTCACTTCCACTTTATTCTATTCATTAGGAGCAAGTTACTAAGCCCAGTCCACACTCAAAGTGTTGGGAATTCTACTCCACCATTTGAGGGAAGGTGGGCCAATGAAGCTGTGAACATATTTTAAAACAACCATACCTAGTGAGGAAGTAGAAGGTTAGGAAGGTTCAGTAAATAAAGCACCATATTTTTAGATTCTGAGTGATCATCCAGGTCTTAGATCAAAAAAGATCAGAAAAAGATGTAAGCCAGTAGAACAGACTAGAAAACTCCCATGAGCTGGTGCAAGAGAAGAGTTTGGAGGAGAGATGAAATATGGGGGTGATGTAAAAACACCCTGTCCCTGCCTAGTCTAGAGTGGGGATAACCAATTACCTGATAACATTCCCCTTAATGCTTAGGATCTGAGAATAGAGAGAATCAGGTCATACTTCCTGAACAACAGGAAGAAGTCTTCCTGGCCATCAGGCCTGGAGTCACACAGACAACAAGTGCTTTGCATTTGGGATAAGTGAAGGCCAGAAACAGTTCTACACTTTCCAAGACCCTAGGCCAGGGTGGGAACAGGTGAGGAAAGGTGTCAAGTTTCATGAGTCTGGGGTGAGTCACAGAAATTGATAGAAGAGAGCCAGCAAGCCTTCAAGGGTGTCCTGGTTTGGATGAGGAAGTAAATAGATGTTCATGGAATGGATGCTCCTGCTATTAAAGGGTAAAAACATTTAAAATTTTAATTGATGTCAAAATATTTTCCAAAAATATTGTATTAACTTGTAGCTCAAAACTGCCATCTTTTTGCCAGCATTTGTAGTAGCAATCTTTTAAATTGTGGTCACTCTAATTAGTAGAAAATGGTATATAAATTAGGATTAATTTTATTTTCCATAGTAACTAAGAGTTTGAGGATCTTTTATATTCTTATTTACTGTTTGAGTGTCTACTTCTATGAATTGCATGTTCCTGAATTGCGTGTTCTGGCCACATTTCCATACTGTCTTTTCCTTACATTTGTAGGAGTTATTTGTATATTTGGAAACTAATCCTTTATCTAGTATATATGTTACAAATGTGCTCTCATAGTCTGCCACTTGTCTTTTAAATTTGTTTAGGGTGTCTCTTGCCACACAGAAGTTTTCAATTCAAATATCCTCAAATGTATTGATCTTTTCATTTATGGTTTGTGCTTTTTGCATCTGGTTTAGGAAGTTCACTCATGCCCAAATCATAGAGATATACTTCTATATATTTTTCTTTTTTTTTTAAGATTTTATTTATTTATTTGTCAGAGAGAGAGACAGAACACAAGCAGGGGGAGAGGCAGGCAGAGGGAGAAGCAGGGTCCCCCCTGAGCTGGGACCCTGATGTGGCACTCGATCCCAGAACCCTGGGATCATGACCTGAGCCGAAGGCAGATGCTTAACCGACTGAGCCACCCAGGCATTCCTTATATTTTTCTAATGGGTTAAAATTTTTATTTGCTTTAATTGATTGAAAATTTGTTTTTTTTCTATTTGTAAGGTTACGATCTAATTTTTTTTTTTTTATTCCAAAAGATGAGCTGGTTTTCCAAGTCCTTTTTTGGAGTAGTTTATCCTTTCCTTGCCGTGTTTTGATGCCTTCTGTACTGTCCACCGGGTTCCATGTGTGCAGGGGTCTGTACCTGGGCTCTCTATTCCATTCCACTGATCTACTTCTCTCCTCCCATGAAGATACTACACTGTTTTAAACTCTAGAGCCTCCGATACGTCCTCCCTCACAGCAGACCTCCCTCAAACACACATACCTGCGTTCTTCTCTTTTAATGTTGTTTAAATTATTAGTGTGCCTTTTTTTACCCACTCCATTTTAGAACAGTCTAATTAAGTTCCCTAAAAATCCTGCTGAGGTTTCAATTGGTAATGCATTGAATTTATAGACTAATTTGGGGGATAATTGACATATTTACAATGTTAAGTTATCTCATCCAGAAAACATAAACATCTGTTTACACTCCCCTTTTGTTCTCTCTTTTGATAAGGTTTTTTATTTGTTCCTATAAAGATGTGCATATTTTATTAAGTTTATTTGTAAATATTTTATATATATTTACTGATGTTGTCTATTTGATGTCAGTTTCCAAAAAAATGTGTTAAGATCTCCTCCTATGTTTATGGATTTGCCTTTATTTCCTTATAATTCTATTTTTGATTTATATATATATATAAAAAACAGGATATTAAAATAGAGATTTTGAGTAAGGCAACAAGATGCTACAGATGAGAAATTCCAAAGCCAGGTCACCATATGCAAATATTCAAAGAAAATGTGTAAAAACCTGTTCCATGACTTTTAAAACCTTTCTCCCAGTTTAGGAACATAAAAAAGGAATCAGGGTATGGGGAGGAACATATTCCATTTCTGAAGAGATTTGTGAAAAGTTTTCTTTAGAAAGAGGTGATCCCTTGCTGTTAATACCCATCGCACCCTGAACCTTGGGAAGAAGAAGGAGGTGCTTCATCTCAATTTTCTTTAATTTAAACAAGCACTTCTCTCCCCTAAAGCTCTGGCTTTCCAAACCTATCATCCGGTCCCCTCCTCAAAAGGCTTTGTTTTAAATTGCCAGGTAATTTATGCAGTAGACATCACAGGACCACACAGCTCAACTCCCAAAGCCTCACTGTGGCATTAGGAATAGGTGAAGGTAAACATATCTGATGGTATATGATGGTCTTATTTATTTATTTATCTATTTATTTAGTAGGCTCCATACCCGGCATGGAGCCCAATGCGGGGCTCAAACTCACAACCCACAACCTGAACTGAGACCAAGAGTCGGACACTTACCTGACTGAGCCACCCAGGCACCCTGATGGTCCCTTTTAGTCTGAGTCACAATTTTCTCACTACCGCATCAACATAGTTGAGTTCATAGAAAAATCAGGTTTTCCTCATAAAAGTGTGATGATAAAGGTGTTGGAAAGTATGTCATTGATTTGATTTAGGTAAAAATGGGCTTCTGTCCAGATCATCAGAATACTAACTCACTGTACTCAACCAGGAAGGCTAGAAGTTGGAATGTTTATGATCTTATTCAGGCAGAAAGAAAAAAAAAATGTAGAGTTTTGGTCTTCTTTGCACCTTTGACGAGGTGATTCATGCAGGTAGATGGGGAATTTATGATGACCAAGTCCCTGGGTGGGGTGAGAAGGGCTATCGTCTTCAATGAGAGCTCTAGGGAGACCTGTGAGAAACAGAATACAGAAAGCCCAAGTTCCTTCCTTTCCCAGGGTTCCCCATCCAGCTGAGAAGCCAGGGACAGGTTTCTGAATGTTGGAGGCAGGAAGTCTCCCACACATTTATTCTGGGAATACATTTGAGCCTGTAGCCAAAGTACCAGAACTAAGGGAATGATTCTTAAGTGTGATCTCATGTCCAAATGCCTTCACAGCAACATCCAGACTGGTATTTGACCGAATATCTGGGTACCATGGCCTAGCCAAGCTGACACATAAAAGTGACCATCACAGAATACTAGTTGTGTTACTTAAGCTCTTTTGATTGCAGAAGACACTTTCACCCACTCTGGAATTTGCCCCAGGACCAAGGCAGTTCTCAGGGATGCTGTGTCTTTTGCCACTTTCCTAGCTGGCATGTCCTCTCTCTCATGCGAGAATGTCTGATTCGTAGTGAGAGGAATGGAGCAGAGATGCAAGGAGAAGCAGATACAGAGTTCTCTGGAGCAGTGGTTCTCAGCTGGAGGAGTGTGTCAGAAATGTCTGTGGAGCTTTATATAGATAGACATGCTCAGGGGCCCCTCCCTAGTCTTCCTGAATCACAGCCACATCCTATTTCTTGATGAGGCAGCCCCCATTAGAAGCAGGCTATATTTGGACAGAAAAGGCATCTGACTCAGGTACTGAGACTGGTCTAATTAAAGGTACATGTGTGCAGGAACATTCACTGCAATCGTTGGGCTATAGGGATGAAGAGGAGGAAAGAAAGTGGGGGAGGGGTGCTGTCAAGCATTAGCATTAAGAGATCGATCAGCATAATTCACTATAAAGCATAATAATGGACAAACACTACATTATCTCGATAGATGCAGAAAAAAGACAAAAAGCATGTCTCAATATATACAGATCAAAGGTACCTTGTAATCAAACACATTACATTTCTCTAGCAAAATATACCAGTATTCCCACTGAGTAAGATAGAGACTATAAATAGCCTTAGCATCTGTTCATGTCAAGATTTGCTGCCAAATGAAAAAAAAAAAAACTTTCTTTTTGGATTTCAGAGTAGTGGATAAGGGATTATAGGCTTGTATCAAAATAATAAAGAAAAATAGCAGATTGGGGATTCATAGAAATGCTCA
Source organism: Leptonychotes weddellii (assembly GCF_054177405.1). NCBI lineage: Eukaryota > Metazoa > Chordata > Mammalia > Carnivora > Phocidae > Leptonychotes > Leptonychotes weddellii. The sequence goes on from NC_138377.1 coordinate 64,345,712, forward strand.
CTTAAAAAAAAACCCATAATGCTAGTTCTTGATTTACAGTGAAAAAATAATGTTTATTGATCAGTTTAATATCTTGCTAGAGACAAATCTATAAGGGAAGTTAGTTATAATCAGAAGGTTGTTTGGTGATCCTGGAATCAGATCTTAATGGCTAATGTTGTTAAAGGCAATATATCTTTTTTAAAAATAAATTTCTAAACATAAATTGTTTTTTTTAATTTTTATTTATTTGTCGGAGAGAGGGAGTGCACAAGTGGTGGGAGCAGAGGGAGAAGCAGGCTCCCCACTGAGCAAGGAGCCCAATGCGGGACTTGATGCCAGGACCCTGGGATCATGACCCGAGCCAAAGGCAGACACTTAACCAACTAAGCCACCCAGGTGTCCTGCAGTATATCTTTTGTGACAATAAGGACACTGCTGCCCCAAGACTGGTTGAGGATGCCTTCCCCAGAGATACACTGTCAACACACATACATGTTCTCATTCAGGAAACATGCTGATCTCAATGTTAGCTCAAGTGAGAGACCAGGAGCATGAATGAAGCAATAGCAACGATCCATGTCCACTTGTGATATTTTATAAGATTTATTTATTTATTTTAGAGAGAGGAAGAGATATATATATAGAGAGAGAGCAGGGAGTGGGGCAGAGGGAGAGGGAGAAGGAGAGAAGCAGCCTCCCCGCTGAGTGGGGAACCTGCCATGGGGCTCGATTTCACGAGCCTGAGATCATGACTTGAGCTGAAGTCAAGAGTGGGACGCTTAACTGACTGTGCCACCGAGGCAAAATTATAAAATGCAAATCTGGTCATGCCTCTTGTCTGCATAAAGTGAAGCTACCGGCAGTGGCTTGGAGGTCACCCTCCCACTCGAACTGGATGTCTGTCCCCTTTAGCCTTGTGAAGCGTTTAAAGAAAAACTCCTAAAAATTCTGCTTAATATCTTTTTTTTTAATTTAAATGTAAATTAGTTAACATAAAGTGTCGTATTGGTTTCAGGAGTAGAATTCAATGCTTCATCACTTACATATAACACCCATTGCTCATCACAAGTGCCCTCTTTACTGCCCATTACTCATCTAACTCAGCCCCCACCCATCTCCCCTCCAGCCACCCTCAGGTTGTTCTCTTAACTAGAGTCTCTTATGGTTTGCCTCCCTCTCTGTTTTTATCTGATTTTATTTTTCCTTCCTTTCCCCTATAACAAAGACAAATATGTGATTTCACTCATATGTGGAATTTAAGAAACAAAACAGATGAACATAGGGGAAGGGAATTCTTCTTAATATCTTAAAATATTTTATTATTCTTAATTTTATAGCTACTGAATGAGTTGCAGTTTGGGGCACTTCTTTTTAGGAAGGCAAGCAACATTGCCTGTTTGGTCAACACTGTCACTTCCCTTTACTTTTCTTCTTTTTAAGAACCAGAGTAGCTCCTCATCTTCCATTTTTTTTCTCCTTTAGGTTGTCTTTTTTTTTTTTAAGTTTTATTTATTTAAGTAATCTCTACACCCCACATGAGGGCTCGAACTCATGACCCTGAGATCAAGAGTCTCAGACTCTTCCGACTGAGCCAGCCAGGTGCCCCTTGTTCAGGTTTTCAGCTGTACTGATTTCAACATTCAAAGCAAAATCAGTTACTTTCCTGATGGTATTTGGAAGTTAGTACACATTCGTCAATAAAAATAACTATGCCAGGCACGTTATCTAACTAACTACAACTCAAGTATCACATAGTGCTTCTTTGGGCAGCCTTGGCATAAGGCTGCTGGCTGACCAAGGTTGTGTTTAGACAGTACAAAGCCCTTTCTGTTTCCTCCCCACAAGAAATGTCAACTAGGTATGGTAGGTCACACCCTTGCACTCAGTCTTCAGTGGAAGATACCACCCCACCATCTGGCATTGCTTGTGAGAGGCGGGAAATCCAGAGCGAAGCCCGAGGGCGTGCTCCTTTGAACATGACCCATATTTTCCTGCTTGAAAACGTGTCAGTTTCTCTTTCCCTGTAGTTGAAAATGTCGAAGAAGCTATGTCTTGGAGTTTCTTGTGTTGGTAACTTTTCTAGAGACTCTGTTGGTATGATTTTCAATCGGTAATTGATAGATTGGTTGATTTATGTGCAATTCTAGAGTTTTTCTTTTTTTTAATTTAATAAGTTTTACTTCCTTTATTCTTATATTTTTGTAAACTTCTGCTGATTGAGGATTGGATCTTTTTGTTGTGTTCCTATGTTGATAACATCTCCCAGAATATTTTCGTATCTTAATTAATTCCTTAAAAAAAAAATCTGCAGTGGTCAGGAAATGATGAGACCTGGGAGAATTGTAATGGATAAGCAAGAGACTTTATTTTAAGGATCACTTGTTGATATTTGACTGGCAAAACCAGAAATTAGAAGGGGTTGGAAAACCAACTACCCTGTCTTCTTTCCATGGAGACCCCTAGACTTTCAGTTACCTCTCCTTTAGTGAAGACAGGTGGACACCTGCAGCCCAATGCAGACTAGGAGAGCAGCTCACACAAGTGTGGGGTTTCCAGAAATTCTTTTTGCATCTTGTCGAGTATGTCAGAGGGAGATTTATTTTAAAGAATCTACTCACATGATTGTGGAGCTTGGCAAATTCGGTCAGATGAGGTAGGCCAGCAGGCTAGAGACCCAGGGAAGAATTGCAGTTTAATTCCAAAGGCGGTCTCCTGGCAAGATCCCTTGTTGTTCAGGGAGGTCAGTCTTTTTTCTATCAAGACCTTCAACTGATTGGACAAGGCTCACCCATATTATGGAGAGTAATTTGCTTTACTTAAAGTCCACCAATTTAACTGTTAATCTCATCCAAAAAACACCTTCACAGAAACAGCCAGAATAATGTTTGACCAAATATTTGTGCACCATGGCCCAGCCAAGATGATACATAAAATTAACCATCACAAGCTTGCCTTTTGTCAACTTGGCACCCATATGCATCTCCTTAAACCATACTTAATCTCTAAATAAAGACAACAATGAGGTCATAATTCCACCTAAGATGATACAGTTATCCTGTGTACAATCAAAAACACACTAACCCTTTACCCATTCCTGCATAGCTTTGGGTTTGGGGGACAATAAAGAAGAAAGAAAATCATAGGAAAAAAAACGAGGGAGAAAGGGAAGAAAATGATTGAGTGGTTCAAAAGCCATTTGACACTTCAAAAAGAGATGGTAAAATTCATGCTATCAAAAAAAGAGGCACCTTTTCCCTCCTTCATGCACCAAGTTTATGGCTTTCCTTTCTTTGTTGTGCACGGCCACGAGTTCTCTTTCACCATCAAGGGTATTCAGTTTGTGGGTGTACTCAGGGGCCCTGTGGGCAACTCTGGTATCATCATACCACGAGGGAAGAAAGGGATGGGAGTGGGGGAGACAGCGTCTTTGCTTGTCCTCTGACTCCTAAAGCATTCCCCCGCCTGCCTGCCTGACCAGGGAAAGGCTGCTTCCAGGTGAACAGTGGGGCAGTGTCAGACACTGAGAGTGTTTTATTTGCTCTCTTCCTTCAGGGAACATCCCTTTAGGTTTTCTCTCCACATCCTGTTTGCTGATGCATTAGAGCATCAAAATTGATCTGAATTTTCCACAGAAACCATGTGGTGTTCTTCCCTCTCAGGATCACAGATCAGGAGCCAGGACTCTGCATCATGGAGATGGATAAATCATCTTTACCAGGAAGAGACATGGGGTTTTGTGACCAGAGGGAGTTTGTGTTCTAGACTGTATGCTCATGTCCCTTCCAAAGTCCTATATTGAAACCCTACCCCCAATGTGATCATATTAGGCGGTAGCGCCTTGGGGAGTGATTAAGATTGAATGAGGTTATGAGGGTGGGGCCCTCATGGATGAATTTGTACCCTTTACAAAGGCCACAAGAGAGCTTTCTTCCTCTCTGCCCTTCTGCCAGGAGAGCATGAACCAGGAAGCAGGCCCTTTACCCGATACTGAATGTTCTAGAGACTTGATATTGGACTTCCCCACCTCCAGAACTCTGAGAAGTCATTTTCTGTTGTTTATAAGCCACTCATTCTGTGGTATTGTGTTACAGTAGCCCAAACAGACTAAAACACCTTCAAGTTCCATCAGGGTAGAGGCTGTGACTCTTGCTCACACTTATTCCCAGAGCCTAACACTGGCACATAACAAGGCCAATTAATTACTGATAAATGACAAGCTCTAAGACCCATGAGAAGAAGAAGGAGCACAGGAGGGTGGTATCTGATGCCTGATGAAGAGAATTTTCTTGAAGATAGACGAGAACGAGCTACATGTTCTATGTGCTGGGATGTCTGGCATATGAAAATTTAGGGGTGTGTCTATATTAGGGGTCTCCAGATGTCTGTAATGCTATCAATTAGTTATTTTGAGCATTTACAAGCTTTTACATTTTATGTTTATAGTACTGTACTGATATATTTTGTGTATAATAAAATATAAACAAACATAAATTTTAAGAAGATACAATAAACATAAATGTAAAAAAGGAGTTATATTTTTCTCTGCATTCTAATGGATGATTTTAAGTCTCCCCTGAGTTTAGTTAGCTCTTCTTATTCTAAAAGAAAGTTTGCAAGGCTTCAAGTGAGGTTGGGGAGAGCCCAGCATGAAATATATTAGAGGCCTATGGATGGTTCTATAAAGTCTAACCCATACGCCAAGTAATCAAGAGAATCTCTGACTCACTTCTATCTCTAGAAGGCACTCTTGTAATGACTGTAGTTATATATTTCAGCTAACTACATGTTTATTCTTCTTTCTGCTAGAATGTTATAAAGGTCTTTAAGGAAGGGACATGCTCATTTTCTTTCATCATCCTGTTCATCATATAACTTGTGGATAGTCAGAAAGTTTGTTGTTGTTGTTTTTTTTTTTTGACAGTGTGTATTAGTTAACTTTTGCTGCATAACAAACCATCTCAAACCTAAGTGGCTTTAACCAGTAAACATTTATTATTTATCTCACATTTCTGCATGTTGGCTGGATTGGCCATTCCAGTCTGCACCAATTTGGCTGGGACTGGGTAATCTAGGATGACTCACAACGGACCTGTCAAATGAGTACAGACACGTGAATGAGCCTCACCAAGATCAGCCACACCAGCCCAGACTTGCAGAATCACCCATCCATGCTGTATATTCCTGAGAAATAATAAATGATTGTTGTTTTAAGTGACTACGTTTTGGGATGGTTTGTTACATGGCAATAGCTAACCAATACAATTATATTGATGATTCTTAAGTGGTCAAGTAAGTACTATCACCACTAAGGAGGTAATGACATTGCCTGCTAGGATGGAATCTGGTGCAGACCTTCACTTTGAAATTATTCTTCCTAAAATGACAAAAGCCTCCATTTGGTGATATCCCTGGCTTTTCTCATAGATCCTTTGCTGTTTATAGATATTATAGTTTCCCCCCCTAATTTGTAATTTTTCTTTTGTTGTTATTTATGGTAACTTTTTAATATCAGAGTTTAAATATTTGAGGTCAGATGCTTCCTTTCTGGAGTGAGTCTGTCTGTGCTTGTTTGTTTAAAAGGCTTTACCATCCTGAGATTCCATAAACATTTACTTACCTTTTAGTTTTAGTTTTGTTTTTTCTAAAGATTTATTTATTTGACAGAGAGAGACACAGAGAGAGAGGGAACACAAGCAGGGGGAGTGGGAGACGGAGAAGCAGGCTTCCTGCAGGGCAGGGAGTCCGATGCGGGGCTCGATCCCACTTCACTGGGATCATGACCTGAGCGGAAGGCAGACATTTAACGACTGAGCCACCCAGGCGCCCCTACCTTTTAGTTTTTAATTCGAGTAGCTTTATGGTTTTTATTTCCATGTATTATGAAGCTGTTTTTAGGCTCATATAATTTAGGGTTGTTATATTTACTGAATAAATGGGATTCTTTTATCATTGTGAAATGATCCTTTTATCTCTTATAATACTCTTTATTTTGAAGTCTACTTTATATGATATTAACATTGCCACCCCAGCTTTCTTATGCTTGGCATTTTAAAGATATATCTTTTGCGGCGCCTGGGTGGCTCAGTCGTTAAGCGTCTGCCTTCGGCTCAGGTCATGATCCCGGGGTCCTGGGATCGAGCCCCGCATCGGGCTCCCTGCTCGGCAGGAAGCCTGCTTCTCCCTCTCCCACTCCCCCTGCTTGTGTTCCTGCTCTCGCTATCTCTCTCTCTGTCAAATAAATAAATAAAAATCTTTAAAAAAAAAAAAAAGATATATCTTTTGCTATCCTTTTGCTTTCAATGTATCTTTGTCTTTGTATTTGTGTCTTTTATAAACAGCATATAATTGAGTCTTGCTTTTTTACCTATCTGACCATCTCTGCTTCTTAAATGGTGTGACTAATTCCTGTACATTACACATAATTATAGAAATGACTGGATTCAAGTCTACCATCTTACTGTTTGATTTCTCTTTGTTCCTCTTTGTTCCTGCCCACTTTCCTCCTTCTCCCATATCTTGGGTTAGTGAAGTATTTTTTTAACTGTTCAATTCTATTTCTTCTATTGGCCTTTAAGCAAATGATTTTTAGCAGGGGCTGGGAGGTGTGCCTGGCTGGCTCAGTCAGTAGAGCATGCAACTCTTGATCTAAGGGTTGTGAGTTCAAGCCCCATGTTGGACATAGAGCCTACCAGAAAAAAATGTTTTTGTATTATGTTTTTACTGATTGCTATAGTGATTACACTCTGCATTAACTTATTATAGTCCAACTTGATTTAATATTATTCCACTTTACTGTATAATTTTATTTATAGTTTATTTAACTCATCCTCCCATCCTTTGTGCAATTGTCATCATATATTTTACTTCTACATAAATCATAAGCCCCACATTACATTGTTTTTTTTTTCTTTGAGGGGTTAACTACTTTATAAAGAATTGAAGAAAAGTAAGAAAAAATAGTCTTTATATTTACCCATATATCTGTAATTTCCAGTGATCTTTTCTTCCTGTAGTGCTAAGTTTCCATCTGGTACCATTTGCCTTCAGTCAGAATTTTCCTTAGCATTTCTTGTAGTACAAGTTTTCCAGTGATGGATTCTCTCAGCTTTTGACTATCTGGATGTCTTCATTTTCCCCTCCATTTTGAAGGACGTTTTTACTCAATAGAATTCTAGGTTGATAGTTTTGCTATTGTTTTTTGTTCAGCATTCTGAAGAGGCTGTTCTTCTAACCTCCATTATTTCTGAAGAGAAGTCAGCTTTAATTCTATCATTGTTTCTTTGTACATATGTGTCCTTTTTTCTCTGGCTGCCTTCAAGATTTTCTCTTGAACTTTGTTTTTTTTTTTAAGATTTATTTATTTGAGAAAGTGCATGTGTACACACACAAGCGACCACAGGGAGGGGCAGAGAGAGGGGGGAGTGGCAGAGGGAGGGGGGGAAGGGCAGAGGGAGAAGGAGAGAGAATTCTTTCATTTTTTTTAGAGATTTTATTTATTTATTTATTTGAGAGAGAGAGAGAAACAGCATGAGAGGGAGAAGGGTCAGAAGGAGAAGCAGGCTCCCCGCTGAGCAGGGAGCCTGATGCGGGACGCGATCCCAGGACTCCAGGACCATGACCTGAGCCGAAGGCAGTCACTTAACCAACTGAGCCACCCAGGTGCCCGAAGGAGAGAGAATTCTGAAGCCGACTCTGCACTGAGCCTGAGGCAGGGCTTGATCCCAGGACCCCGAGATCATGCCCTGAGCTGAAATCAAGAATTGGCTGCTTAACCGACAGTGCCACCCAGGTGCCCCGATCTTTGGTATTCAGTAGTTTGGTTACGATGTGCTTAGATGTGGTTTTCTTTGTAATTATTGTGCTTGAGGCTCACCCAAATATTTGGATCTAAGACTTGATATTTTTCACCAAATTTGGAAAATTTTGTCCATTATTTCTTCAAATATATTGTCTTTTCTTTCTGAGACTCCAGTTACAACTACTTAAGATTGTTCCACAGGTATTTGAGACTGTTGTTCTCTTTTTTCTCCTAATATTTTTTCTCTCTGTACTTCAGTTTGGATAATTTATTTTTTTTAAGATTTTATTAATTTATTTGTCAGAGAGAGAGAGAGAGAGAGGGAGAGCACAAGCAGGGGAAGCGACAGGCAGAGGCCGAAGCAGGCTCCAGGCTGAGTGAGGAGCCTGATGTCGGACTTGATCTCAGGACCCCAGGATCATGACCCAAGCTGAAGGCAGACGCTTAACTGACTGAGCCACCCAGGCATCCTAATTTGGATGATTTCTATTGATTTAGCTTCAGGGTTATCAATCTATTCCTCTAGATTGTTCAATCTGCTGCTAATCTTATTTGATGGATTTTAAAAATTTATGTACTGTATTTTTCAGTACTGAGAATTCTATTCGGGATGCCTCACTCAGGTTAAGTGTCTGCCTTTGGCTCAGGTCATGATCCTGGGGTCCTGGGATCAAGCCCCTCACGGGGCTCCCTGCTTAACGGAGAGTCTGCTTCTCCCTCTCCCTCTTCCTGCCACTCCCCTTCTGCTCTCCCTCTAGCTGTCTGTCTGTCTCTTAAATAAATAAATAAAATCTTAAAAAAAAGTTCTATTCAATTCTTTTCTAGAGTTCCCAGTTTTCACCCATTTTATTAACTTTTCCCATAAGTTTTTTTTTTTTTTAAGATTTTATTTTATTTATTTGACAGAGAGAGAGAATGCGACAGAGGGAACACAAGCAGGGGATGTGGGAGAGGGAGAAGCAGGCTTCCGCTGAGGAGGGAGTCCGATGTGGGGCTCGATCCAGGACCCTGGGACCATGACCTGAGCCGAAGACAGACGCTTAACGACTGGGCCACCCAGGCGCCCCTCCCATAAGTTCTTTAACATATTTTTTAAATCTTTTTTTTTTTAAGATTTATTTATTTGAGAGAGAGAGTGCATGTGAGTGGGGGGGAAAGAGGAAGAGGGAGAGGGAGAGAAGCAGACTCCCCACTGAGCAGTGAGCCTGATGCAGGACTCGATCCCAGGTCCCGAAGATGATGACCTGAGCCGAAATCAAGAGTTGGTCGCTTAACCAACTGAGCCACCCAGGCGCCCCTCTGACATATTTTCCATAGGTATCTGAAATTTTTTATCTGCTAATTCAAACACCTGGGTTGTCTGTGGGTCTATTTCTAGTGACTTTTTCCACTTTTTCTTTTCACTATGGGTCACATTTTCCTGCTTCCTCACATATCTGCTAACTTTTGACTGAATATTATTCTACATTATGAGTGATACATTGTAGGACACTGTGGATTCTCATATCTTTTTTGAAGAGCACTGGATTTGTCCTAGCAGCAACTAAATCATTGGAAGGTTACCTTCATCTTATGCAAGTTTAGTTTTAGGCTTTATAAGAATAAGGCTATTTCACTTTTACCCTTTGTCTTAAAGTCCTTAGTCTTTGAGCATATTCTTGAGACATGGCCCTTCTGGAGGTCAATGGAAAAACCCCTCTCCTAGCACCAGACAGCTCTTGAAATCTGTGCCACCAACCCCAGCTATTGATTTCCATTGAATTTCTTAGATTTTTTCCTTGTTCATGCATAGTTCTAGAGATAGCCAAGGATTCGAGGGAAGTTTTTGTTTTTGTTTTTGTTTTCAATGAAAAAGTCACCTTCATTGAGTACTATAGTTTTAGGAGTGAGGCAAGTTTTTATGCCGTGACCCTCCATACAATTTTACTTTCCTCTGAAATGGCAGACTTATTTCAGCTTACATCTGGATTATGCAAATATTGCAAATTATTTTTACAAGCCTTTGATTATCATAGGGAGTTTAAGATATAGCTCCAGCACAATTGCAACCAGTTACACTTGTCCCGACATCATTGTCCAGGGCCTTCCAGATTCAGAGTCCAGTCCATCTTTCCTCCAGAACCCAGGGTCCTGCAGCATGACATCCTCAAGTCTTAGAGTTTTGAAAAAAAAAATGCAGCCACAATGATGCTTTTGAAGCATCTGGAGAACACGATATGGTCAGTCTACCATTGCCTGAACCTGGATGATCAGTGAACAAACTGATAACTGATGAGGTCTGACCTCTGCGTAAGGGTCTAGCACACATCCCACTGTTGGGGTCCTACAGCTCCAGATACCCCATAGCACTGGCTGGGGTGCATGGAGAAACATGGCACTCAGCAGTACCACTTTGGTCCCCCAGTTTCCAGCCTCAGATAATGCTGTCCTGAACTTCAGCAAAAGGAACGGTCAATAAGCTGGAAAGGCTCTCATGTTCTTCCTACTTGAGGTTGTGCCTCGTCCCAACTCCACAGAGACAACTGAAGCTACAAACTCCTACTTCCTGCTGACCCTTTAGTCACCAAAGGACAGGACTCTAGGAATGGGGCTGCATATAGGCCTGTGGTGAGGTCAGCACTCCTGGTTACTGATGCTTTACCAAGGAGGGCCTGTCAAACCTTGTGGATCACCTAGGGTGGATCTGATGGAAGTTTCAACCCATCTGGGAGTTTCCAGATGGGTCTGAGGAGAAGTAGGTAGCCAGGGAGTTCAGTCTTGTAGCTGGGAGATTTCCCTTTGGTATATGGATTGGAGGAAGAGTAGCTGAGTACAGATTATCCACATTTTTTCTCAGGGCTCTAAAATGTAAATCATTATAGAGTCAGAGGGAGGGGATGAAAAACGGAGCTCCAGATTTTCCTCTTCTCCCCATTTGCTTGCGTCCAGACCCAAAAACTATCCTTCCATGTTCTCTGGTCTAAGAGGTTGTTTCTAGTGCTTTCACACCCTGGAGTGGTTGAGACAGAGCCTGAGATTCAGAGTGTGGAAGAAAAATGTAAGAGCCTATTTAACAAAACAAAACCAACCAACAAAACACATAAAATCAGAAATATGAATTTTTCCTTTAAAAAGCCAGTTTTTCTAGGGGGGAATGCTTGCTGGCCAGATTTGTTAAGCTAGAAACAACTCTCAACATTTACACGTTTTTTGTCGCACTCCATTTTCTCTAAGCTCCTGTATTCACAGAGAAAATACAAACTCCGAGTACCCACAACACTGGCTAGATTTTTTTTTTGCTGCTGACATCTACAATAAAGATACTTCTATTTGAATTAGTTTTAAGGTTTGTGAAGAATGTTTATATAATAGCCCATGTTCTAAGACAATGACTATTGTGAAAAGTAATGAATATTCGAAATCGTATGAGTTGATGTAAATGATTCAGCAGTAAAGCTTACCCTGCTTCTTTCTATAGAAGCATTATCTAAAAAGCTATAAAAAGCTCAGTGCAAAATTTCGCTGTTTCAGATGAATGATTTCCTCCTTCTTAGTGTAGCAGGGCTGTGCTGTTCTTTTCATTTTCAAATAAAGTAATATCTGACAGTTTTTCCTTCTGAGATCCAGATGTAAGGCAAGGTTGTTTGTGAATTATACTTTCACAGTGGAAAATGAAGCAGCCTGGTTAGTGTTACCAACTCCACTGTTACCATACTTTTGTTGAGTTCTATGCAGCTAGCCTACCCAACAGCCGTCGCTCCTTGGGGAAAGGAAGCCTGTCTCCGAAGAGTGAGGCATAATTGGTCCAAGTAAATCATGGTAATTCCATTAACTGATTTGCTTAGAGGTAACCCCATGACCCAGTACTGGCCAATGAGACATCAGGGAGTTATACTGGGAGACTTCTAGGAAAGAGTTTCTTCCTAATTTTTTTTTTTTTTTTAAATCTATTTTTTTTTTAATTTTTTTTTTTTAAGAGAGAATGAGAGACAGAGAGCATGAGAGGGAGGAGGGTCAGAGGGAGAAGCAGACTCCCTGCTGAGCAGGGAGCCCGACGCGGGACTCGATCCCGGGACTCCAGGATCATGACCTGAGCCGAAGGCAGTCGCTTAACCAACTGAGCCACCCAGGCGCCCCAAGAGTTTCTTCCTAATTAAGCTTGGAGTTGCAAACATCATGTAAGTAGCATTATTGGACTTTGGGACATTAAAATAATTAAGACCTGATCTTTATTCCACGTGTGCTCAATGGAGGAGAGAAATATAAACAGATGTTTATAATATAATTTGATGACTATCATATATAAAGTGCTAAGGAAGAACAGAACGAGACAACAACAAAAAACTGTCCAGGGATAAGAGTCAGGGCTTCCAAGCGAAGATGATTATTGTAGGCACTCGGGGCACGTATCTAAGAAATCTTTGCCTAACCCAAGGTCCCAGAGATTTTCTCTTACATTTTCTTTTAGAATGATATAGTTTTAGGCCCTACAGTTAGGTCTATGATCCATTTTGAGTTAATGTTTGCATATGTTGTGAGGTAGGGCTCAGAGTTCTTCTTTTTTTTTTTTCCTCATGTAAGTATCCACTTGTTCCAACACTACTTGTCCAAAGGCTCTCTTTTTCCCTCTGCATTGCCTTTACCTCTTTGTCAAAACACAGTTGTCTTCATGTAAGTGGGTCTATTTCTGGACTCTCTATTCTGTTCCACTGATCTATTTGCTTATCTTTACCCCAACTCCACACTGTATTAATTACTGTAGCTTTATATAAGCCTTGAAATCCGGTAGTGTTAGTCCTCCAACTTTGTTGTTTTACCAAGTTGTTTGGCTTTCCAGGTCATTTGCATTTCCATATGGACTTGAGAATCAGCTTGTCAATTTCTACCAAAAAGCTGTTGGGACTCTTACTGGATTGTAATTGCATCTATAGCTCAATTTGGGAAGAAATGACATTCTGAGTCTTCCAACCCAATGAACACGGGCAACTTAAGTAGCAGTGATCATATCCTTCATTGTCTTCTTCCTGCTAGTGTTTCACTGTTAATCTGATGTGGCTTTTGGTGTCTCTTGTATTCTTTTTATTGTAATACAGTAATAGCTTTTATTTAATTAGAAATGCCTGTTAAATTATATTAAGTCCCTTTTTGGCATCTTCGGAAATGGTTTTTTTCTTTTGTAATTTATGAGTATACTAAATTCTTTTATCATAAACTGTATTTTCATTTCAGAAGTAAAACTCCCGGTCATTATTCTTTTTTTAATTTTATTTTCTCATGGAAGTATAGTTGACACACAATGCTACTCAGTTTCAGGTGTATGACCCAGTAATTTGACAGGTCTGTATGTCAGGCTATGCCCACCACAAGTCTAGCTACCATCTGTTGCCATACGGTGCTATTACAGTTTGGTCATTATTCTTTTAACATACTTTTGAATCTGCTCTTACTAACATTGTATTTTTTCCACCTGTATTCACAAGTAAAATTGGTCAATGATATTTGTTTCATTTGCTTTGTCAGACTTTGGTATCAGAATCTTAATATAAACCATGACATTCCCCACTGTGTGTTGCTCAGGATAGTTGGTGAATTGAATTGCATCTGGCCTGCTGGGGTGTTTCACACTCAGTTTCCTGTGTATCCCTCACATACAGAACCCCAAGAACACACATCATTAATATTCCTTTGCCCCAGGGAAGACAAGCCAGGAGAAATACCATCAGATAGATCATGAGCATCAGCGTAAGATCATAGGCTATAAAATACTCCTGGTAGAAATACCTGCTGGACAGAAAATATCCAATGGATTTTTGAAAATCAACTAAGTAGGGCGCCTGGGTGGCTCAGATGGTTAAGCGTCTGCCTTCGGCTCAGGTCATGATCCCAGGGTCCTGGAATCGAGTCCCACATCGGGCTCCCTGCTCAGCAGGGAGCCTGCTTCTCCCTCTGCCTCTCTCTCTCTCTCTGTCTCTGTCTCTTATGAATAAACAAATAAAATCTTAAAAAAAAAAAAAAAGAAAATCAACTAAGTAATATTCCACTGGTAAAAAGAAAGACAAATAGAATACCAGTAAAATGGATAAAAGACTTTTACACAAGCAAAACTTTTAAGGAAGGTAGAAAAATTTAGTGCATGGGTAGGAAAGACAGTGACTTCCAAAGTAGCTCTCAGGGGACACCTGGGTGGCTCAGTTGGTTAAGCCACCGAACCTTGATTTTGGCTCAGGTCATGGCCTTTGTGCTCAGTGGAGAATCTGCTTGAGACTTTTCTCCCTCTATCTCTCCCTCCGAACCCCTCCCCTCAAACTCGCATGTGCTCCCTCTCTCAAATAAATAAATCTTAAAAAACAAAAAACACACAACAAAGTAGCTCTCAGAACACTCAATACACATCACAAAGTACAAGCGGTATTTTGACCGTCTTGTTCATTTTTATACCAAGATTGACCCAGTGGCTCCCACCAGAGAAATGCTCAATAAGTACTTTGTTTTTTGTTTTTTAAAGATTTTATTTATTTATTTGACAGAGAGAGACACAGTGAGAGAGGAGCACAGGCAGGGGGAGTGGAGGGGGGAGAGGCAGGCTTCCCGCCGAGCGGGGAGCCCGATGCGGGGCTCGATCCCAGAACCCTGGGATCATGACCTGAGCCGAAGGCAGGCGCTTAATGACTGAGCCACCCAGGCGCCCCTCAATAAGCACTTTGAATGAACAAAGGAGAGGTAACTGTTCTGTTGGCCTATCAGCAATCACATGGGTGCCCCACGTGTCCACAAGCCACAGCACAGTGCACCAGAGAGCCCCACAGTCCCACCCTAATGGGCTGAGCCTAGACTATGATGCCACATCAACCACTTTTTCAATCACTGCATGAATGTTTGCCCCTTGAGGGGAGGCAGTGCTGGTGAGGGTGGGGCACCTGGGCTCTGCCTCTTCTGGCCAGGGCTGGCGGTCACCACTGTCACGCTTGGTCCCAGGTGGCTGCCGATTCAGGTGGATCAGGAAGGCTGGGCCACTTGGGCTCAGGAAGCAGGACCAGGTGATAACTGACTGTGGGTGCACATGCCAGGGGGATGGGAATTACGGTACTTGCCAGCATGAATGAGTGAAACCTATAACTTAATGACTTAAGTAGGTGAGTATAAACCATGGAGTTTAGCAGGCATGGACATGCAGGTGGAATTCTAGAAGTATTTTGAAGTCAGTTCAGCCTTTGGGGTGCCACAGGAGTCCCTTCTCTGTTTCATGCTCCTTCCACAGCTGTTTGGCAGTTGCTGTTGGGAAATCTGGCACAGGGACAGTATTCAAAGGTCTTTGGAGTGACTTTGGAAAACGCACAGCCTGAGAGAGTTGTATCAAAGTTTCAAAGCCTCCGAGGTAGCCTCTGTGAAGCATTTGTGACCCAGCGGCCCCCAGCTCTTGGACTAACATTTTGTGAAAAGCCAAATGACATGGAGCAGGTGTGTCTCCCGTCCCTTTGATACAGTGAGACATCCAGTCTGTTCTCAACTCCACTCTCACCTCCTAAATATAACCGGAATATGTCTCTTTTTCTCTAAGCCATATCCTGACTCAAGTCATCGTTCTCTACAGACCAGACTTCCTCAGTGGTGTCCCCACCAGAGACAGTGCCATTGCATTGCAGAGCTCCGGGGAGCAACATTGACCTTGTGGTCTGTGTCAGTACACCCCGGCGCACACCTCCACCTGCGCAACTGGTTAGAACAAGAAAACGCCCTTGGAGGTAAGCAATAATGCTCTCCCTCCTTGGATCTACTTTCCCTTTGCTATTTACTATAATTTTTAGAATATTGCAGGCACACCGAAACCTATAAAGAGTAATATAACATATACTCACATGTCCATCACCAAACTTTTTCACATTTCAACATTTTACAAAACTTTTTGGAGTTAGGTAGCCTAAATGTTTATTACGAACTATATCACACATAGAGAAAAGGATATGTAATGTAAATGAACACTTTAAAGAACAAATACTTATGTGCTCACTACTCAGCTTAAGACATGGAATATTTCCAAATGTCTTTAAAGTCTTCCATATGCCCCTTCCAAACCAGGAATTCTGCTGTGTCCCCTCAGAAGTAACCACTATTCTGATTTTTGTGATAACTGTTTCCTTGCATTTCTTTATATTTGTAGCATATATATACAAATCCTTAATGGTTCTTTGTCTTTTTCTTTTTTTTTTTTTGGCACTTTATATAAATGGGGTCAATCTAAATGCATTCTCTTGTGATTTGCTTTTTTTTTGCTTAGCAGTGTGTTTTGGAAACCATATCCATTGTTTCAGGGAGCTGAAATTCATCTGTTTCCACTGCTTTCCAATCCATATTTCATACCACAGCCAGAGCAATCTTTTAAAGATACAAAACCATTATTTGTTATTCTGCTGCATAAAGCCCTTCAGGTGTTCCAAAACTCTTGGAATAGAACCACACATCCCTGACCCTGCACACGAGCCCCCATGTCACCTGACCCCATGTCCCTCTAGGGTCTCATCTTGCTGCTCCCCGGCTGAGGTCCATTTCCTTGATCTCAACAAGCTCTTCCCCTCCTTCTGGCCTTCACACACACCTGGATGCCCCCTTTCATTCTTCACCTGGCTATTCCTGCTCAAACTTCAGGTTTCTTATTAAACATCACTTCTTTAAGTAGATCCTCATTGCGGCACCTGGGTGGCTCAGTCAGTTAAGTGTCCAACTCTTGATTTCAGCTCAGATCCTGATCTCAGGGTTGTGGGATCCAGCCCCATGTTAGGCTCTGCACTCAGCAGGGAGTCTGCTTCAGATTCTCTCTCTCCCTCTGCCCCCCCCCTTTCTCTCTCTCTAAAATAAATAAATAAATAAATCTTTGGGGCACCTGGGTGGCTCAGTCAGTTAATCATCTGCTTTGGCTCAGGTCATGATCCCAGGGTCCTGGGATCCTGCCCCTCTGCTCAGTGAGGAGCCTGCTTCTCCCTCTCCCTCTGCCGCTCCCCCTGCTTATGCTCTCTCACTCTTGCTCTCTCTCAAATAAATAAATAAATAATTTTTCAAATTAAATAAATAAATAAATCTTTTTTTAAAAAAAAGGAAAAAATAAGTGGATCCTCGCTAACCTCCCAATGTAAACTAGATGCTCCTTGTTTTGCTTCCTTCTTGCCCTGTTGCTTCAAGTACTTACCACTGTGTTATTATATATTTATTTGTGCAATTATTTTTATATTTATTTGATGCCTGTCTCCCGTAAGTGTTATTGAGGACAGGATCACATACGTTTAGCCGTGGCATGTAACAAGTTTCAAATAATTATCATTCAATGAGAAGTGAAGCCAGAAAGAGTTGATGCAGTCAGGACCAAAAAAAAAATGTGTTCAGCTCATTCTGGGACAATTCTCGGCAGGATAAAAACTGTTAAAAATGAAGGTGTCAAAGGATTCTTCAAGAAAGCATGGCAGGTTCTGTACAATCAGAGGCAGATGTTAAGCTTTTGTATTTGTCCTATATGCTGACCCAGAGAAAGTGACCGAGAGGCAATTTAGTGTAGCAGGTGCTATGCTGTATCTTAAACATAAAATATATAACAATAACTAAAACTTACTTAGTACTTATTTGTATGGGCACCACTCTAAGTGCTTTGCCTGAATGAATTGATTTAATTCTCATTCCAAAGGGAAGTGTTTCATTATCCCCATTTTTACATATCCCTATGTTTTACCAGGAAACTGAGGCACAGAGAGATGAAGAACTTGCCAGAACTTACACAACTAAAAAGTGGCAAATTCAGACTGTGGACCCAGGCAATCTTACTGCAGTGTTCTTGGCCACTATGCTAATTGCCCTTAATAATTTTGTTCAAAGAATATTTGCAGCATGAGTAAATGATAAGGGCAATGCCAAAGTTCAAGCTAAGTACTGTCAGCCTATAAAATGAGAGCGTTTGACTCTATTTATGGCTGTCAGAGGAACGGACACAGGAGGACGATGCTGTCCATGACTGCAGACACATCTAGAGTCTGAGACACGTTAGTGAAGAGGGGCTGATCAGCAGGTGGGTGTGAAATGGATGGACGGTTGTAAACGTAGTCCTCTGACAGAATGTGGAAGGTCTCGAATGAGACTTTTAGAGGCTCTTAATTTAAAAAAATATATATTATTTATTTATTTAAGAGAGAGTGAGCATGATCAGGGTGAGGGGCAGAGGGAGAGGGAGAAGCAGACTCCTCACTGAGCAGGGAGCCTGATGTGGGGCTCCATCCCAGGACCCCGGGATCCTGACCTGAGTCGAAGGCAGACGCTTGACTGACTGAGCCACCCGGGTGCCCCTAGGCTCCTAATTTTTTAAGCAGGACTCCAACTCAGATGAAGGCATTGTCATACTAAATACACAACAGAATCTTGTCCTGGCAACAACTGGAGCTCAGATGTTGCAGGTGAGGGAGATTCAATGACACGTCTTCCCCTATCGACTTGTAGCCATTTATTTCCATAGGGGCGGAAGGGCTCTGTGATTCAGATATATAGAAAAATGTCTGATGGCTGGAGGAGCCTCAAAGGAGGCAGGTTGTAGGGACAGACATTGAGGAAGGCAGAGGAGAATTCACTGCACAGGATGAAGTTAGGCAAAGAGGAGCAGGCTGATGCTGGAACTCCTCATTATCTGATCACCTTTCCAGAATGTGTGTGCTGCAGGAGAGAGAAGGGCAGTGAACACTGAAACAGACACGCTCAAATACCCCATCGCAACCCGAGCGGGGAAGGTGTTGCAGTGTGGCCCTTGGTATTCCTGGTTTCTCCAGCATTGTGTATTGTGAATTTCCCATTTGGCCAACCGTATGTGTGGAGGGGTTGGGTAAGGAGATCAGTTCTAACCCTGAAAATTGAGGATAGGTTCAATTCTTGGATGCTTGGAAGCATCCCATGAGAATTCCTGGAAATTCTTGGAGACCGAGTAATTACAGGAGAGTAGAATTCCTATAATCATATAGATGGTAGACTTGACCACATGAAACTTGGGAAATAATGATAATGGGACTAAATCTATTCTTCCTGGATGCTGAAACCTGAGACACTGGGATCTATCACTCTCTAGCCCAGATTTCTTTACTAAGCGGTACTCCGAATCTCTCCACTTAGATGTCCCACATGACCAAAAACTCAACAGGTCAGCAACTGAACTCATTTTTTTTCCCTCTACTCTCTTCTCCTCCACTTGGCTTCTTCATCTTAGTAAAGTGGCACCAGCTTTCTCCCAGTTGCTCAAGCCAGAAACTTGTAGCATATTTTCTTCCTGTGTCTACATCAACCCCCAAATGCAATCCACAAGGTCTTGTCTAGTTTACCATCTAAACAGTGCACAGCATTCTTTTTTCATCACCCCCACACCCCATACTTAGCCCCATATAAACCCCCATCATCACCACCAGAGTTATTGTCATAGCCTCTCAATTGATTTTCCAATCTTCAAATCCACTTACTTAACAACCCTCCAGTTGGTTCTCCACACCACAGCCAGCACGATTGTTCTAAAATTCAAATTCGAGCATGAACCTTCCTGAACCCTTTAAAATCTTTTAATAGTACCCTACTGCTCTCACCATAATTTCCAAAGACTTAACAAGGTGTGTATCACTAGCACCTTGGACCATGACTGGCATTTAGCATACACCCAGCAGATATGTGTGCATGGAAACTGGAATGAGTTTAAATGTCTTATCTCCTTTAAAAAAAAAATGATTTATTTTATTTTAGAGAGAGAGAGAGAGAGAGCACGCACACATGGCGGGGGGTGGGGAGAGGGAGAGGGAGAGAATCTTAAGTAGACTCCTCATGCAGAGCCCCACGCAGGGCTGGATGTCACAACCCTGAGATCATGACTGAGCCGAAATCAAGAGTCAGACGCTTAGCCCACTGAGCCACCCAGGTGCCCCTGTCTTACTTCCTTTTAACTTGCTGTGAGCACTAATGAGAATGACTTTCCTATATAGTAACAGTCGCTAACATTTACATGTGTCAGCAGTTGGTCATTTGTCTTTTCACTGTGCCTGTCTATTTTCTAATATGTACCAGTTTTAAATTTTGTTACAATCAGATCTATACATCTTTTCTTTTGTGATTTTGGGAGTTCAGTTTATACTTAGAAATTCCTTGCCCATGTGAAGATTATAAAAATATTTTCCTATATTTTGACCTAGCATGGCTATGATTTTTTTCACATTTAAATATTTAATCCATTTGGACTTATTTGTACATATGATGTGAGGTAAGGATCTAACTCTATTGATTTTTCCATTCAGTGGTCAGTTTCCCCAAAGAACCCATTCCTGCCTCACTGATTTAAAATGCTACTTTAATCATTTATTAGTTTCCCATATACACTTGGGTCTGTTTCCTGACTCTCTGTTCTGATGGTTATACTGTTCTATTTCTCTACCAATATCAGATTGTTTTATTATTTATGGGTTTTTGACATATGGAAGTTTTGAATATTTTAAAAGTTAAACTTTTATTGTGATTTCTTCCATTTAAAATTTTAGCCCCTCAGTCTTACTTATTGAAATTTTTGTATGAAATAACATAATTTGCATTTGCATTTACTGTGCAAGGAAAGATTGATTTAAGCAACTGAATATTTTTACTCTGTTGCATTCACATGCCTGCCTACCTCCATGATTTCTTCAGCATCTCCCTTCAAGGGTACTATTAGAAAAGTCATCTTTTTATAAATGTAAATAGAGGTATTTTTTCAGATTTACTATGGGATAATATGCTTTAATTACTGAAAGTAATTTCATTATTGTGTTGAGGACAGTCAACAATAATTATACAGTGTCAGCTTTTGTTTAAACACGAAGTGCCGCTAATTCTGGATCTGTATCTCCCCCAAATTTACTTACTTACTTTTTTTATTTACTTAATTTTAAATCACCTATGTATAGCTTTGGGAAATTGAAGTTAGAGAAAAATGTTTGAGATCCTCAATCAAGAGGTATTAGAGTTTATTACAAGTCCTCATTAGAGAATTATTTAATTAATGCATCTATAACTAAAGCTGTTATTTTTCTTTTTTCACATTTAAAATTACAAAACATAAGAGACTAAAAGCTTAATACCAAATGACAGATCATATCTGTCATTGTTTTAATAGTCTTGTTTTTTAACTACTTCTTAAAGAAAAGTGAAGTCAAAATATACATTTTGTATATTTTTGAGCATATTATTAGAAAGTTTGTGTAATTCTTTATTAATCAAAACAAAAGTACGGGGTGAGTGAAATAAAACCACTTGTATTTATAGCAGCAAAGTTCTTATATAAACAAAGAATATTTCAAATGCAAAATCCTTAAAGAATGTAAAGCAAATATTTCTCAATTATTTTGTGTCAAAATGTATATGACTAACATGTGACTCATAATCTCTGTTCTTAGAATTGATCCTACAGTAACATGGAAAGATGTGCATACAAGGATATTCCCTACAGTATTGTCACAATAGCAGAATATAGAAACAACCTGAACACGTAGCAATGGATAAAAGGTATCCATATAACCAGATACTATGTAAGTAATTGAGTTGCAAAACAATATGTTTAGCTTTATCCACCACCCCCCCCTTTTTTTTTGTAAAGCTGGACAAACATACCAAAAACCATTCTCTGTGTATACAGAATGTAACAAGCTGGAGGCATCTTGGCCTTGTAGAGGGAGAGACCTCTTCTGCAGGAAAATCTCAGTGGCTCAGGCTGGATGTGTCCCTGTGTGTCCCTGTGTGGCTGGCTCTAAGAATACTTGAACTGCTTTGCATGAGACCTGAAGAGAAACTTGTTATTTATTTAGTTATTTTTAAGATTTTATTTATTTGACAGAGAGAGAGAGCAAGCAGGGGGAGCGGCAGGCAGGAGAAGCAGGCTTCCCACTGAGCAAGGAGCCTGACGTGGGGCTCTACCCCAGGACCCTGGGATCATGATCTGAGCAGACGTTTAACCGACTGAGCCACCCAGGCGTCCCAAGAAACTTGTAATTTAAAAGAAATAACAGTTCTTGGAGTGTCATTCTAGCATATTTGCCATTTCTTTCCAGGCATTGTTGCTTATTCTGTTCTGCTAGTGAAATGATCTGCTTCTGAAAATTCTCACAATAATTTAACAATACCCATTTGTTGTCACATCCTGCTTTCCACCAAAATCATCATCTGTTGGTGCATCAGTTTCCTCTTTCTTCAAGTTTTGCTGCTTTGTCTACTGACATTATAGTAATAAAATTAAGGTCATGCCTGTTGGCTATTTAAAATTTCTAAATAAATTTTCCTTAATTAGTCTCTGTCCTTAACTCTTTACAAACAGTTCCAAGAGATGATTTGATTTTCAGTAGTTCATCCACGATTCATGACAAAGAGAGCTCGCGATCTCATCATTTCTCTGTGCTTCAAAATTCTGCAATTTTAAGAGTTTTCTTAGGTAGTCAAGATCCTTTTCTTCCTAACTGATGACTTCCCTTTGTGGAGGATGGAGAGATAAATGGATATCAGTGTAGAGAGGCAAACGATTATATGCATTGTTTTCCCATAGCTCTTCTACTTCCTTCCTTTCAGAGTCTGGAAATTCAGGTGTTCTGTCCTGTGCGTGCAAGAAAATATCACAGGCATTTTGTTGCTGGTGGTGGTCCATTTTGGCCAAGGCCAAATACTCTTTGAATCTTTTTTGTGCCGGAACCAAGATAACACTCACTGATGGGAAAGGTCCGTCCCAGCAACTTCTGAATGATGGACCTAAATTTATACAGATTTGCTAAGACCGGAATTTAAGTTATTTGGGTAAATTTTAAAGCTTGCCGCCGTCCAGGGTACACAGTATCTGGGACAACCGGCTGGCTGCTGTATTGTCTTACGATTGCAAAGTCACCACACTGTCTGCCAGGATTTATTTAAAATATGCTTTCTTTTTCTTCACATGTATAGCCAGAAAAACCTCTTCAGTATTAGTACTTACTCGATTTATCAGAATCTAGCTTCCTTCCTTTTGTGAAGGAGACTCTTTGAGTCTCTAGTGACAAGTACCTTTTTCACTGGAACTCTGGGTGACTATCTGGTGTCTCCTGTCCAGTGAAGGGAGTCGCACTGGGTCCCTGAAGAGCTGTTTCACATGGGAGGCACCCATTTCTCATCGTTTTAGATGATTTATGCCAGAGCCTGGTAGGAATGGCAGATTGTCCAATAAAGGAGAAAAGCAACAGAAAACTCCTTTTCCTAGGGGCCTTGTTTTGTTTTGTTTTCATCAAATACTGTCATTTTTTCCTTCTTCATGACTTTCTTTTCTTCTGGCTTAAAATTCTTACTGATAGGATTATTTGTGCTGATACTGGTGACTTTCAAATATAGTAACCCAAACCTCTCTTGTGTTTTAAATCCAAATAGCTAATTTTCTACTGAACAGTTAACTTCAAAGTCAACCTGGCCAAAATGGAACTTGATATTTTATTGTCAATTTACTTTTTCTTATTTCTGTCCGTGGCAACCACATCCATCCAATGCCCCAAGCAGGGACCACAGCATCGATATAGAAAGCTCCACCTCCCTCAACCTCAAAATCAAATTAATTCCAAGAGTTGTCAGTGGTTCCAATCTCCTGTATATACCCTCCCCTCCTCCCCCTCATCAGATCCCAGGTGCTTGGGGCCTGAGTTATGGCCTTTTGGCTGCTCTTGTCTTTCACGTCCTCTCATTTCACCCTCCATGTTGCTGCCAGAATGATCCTTCTAAGACACATGCATTACAAAGCTTTCATGCCGCACAAAACCCTGCCACAACTATGGAGGCTGTGCTGCGTGTGGGGCCCCGTGCTAATTGGCCGGCAACAGAATAATAAACATGGCCCTGTCTCTGCCCTCAATTATCTCATCATCTGATGAAGACAAAGACCAACAGAATTCACGGTGATGTAAGGAATGATCTCTAGGGTCTTCCGGACAGAACGAGAAATGCCAAATGCCATAGAGGAAGGAGCACCTAATTCCGCCTGGGGAATCAGAGAAATTCACAGAGACATTCAGGGGAGGAGGAACTGGAAGCATTTCACAAGGGGCTGTCTCAAATATCTCCACAAAGCTGGGGCACACACACGAGCGTAGGGCATCGTGGCCGGGCAGGTGGAGGACTTGAGATTGTAGAGATCTGCTGCAGACCTTGTGGGAAATGGAAGAAAAAGCCATCGATAAGTAAGCCACTTGGCATATTGCCTGGCCCCGGGTGGGTTTCTATGACAAAGTGCTGTTATTACTGCCACCAATGAGGGCTCATTGCTAACACAAGACAGCCAGGACTAGAACCAAGGCTTGGCTTCATAGTCTATTCTTCCATCCTCTAACTTCCTTCTTAGGGAGACGAAGAAAGGATTATTCTGGCAGCAAGAACCTACAGTAAGTTACCAATGGACAATGACTCAGGCCTGGAGAGTTGAGAGTTGGACACCCTTGGGGCAAGAGATTATAAGGACCTTCTTCACTTTTTTCCCTTCTATTTGCCTTCTGGAGTGATAAAGTATGGGGAGAGAGGAAAATTCAGGGATACGCAGATCTATAGAACTCTGAAAGACACCAAGGGAACCCGCCAACTGGGTTGATTATAATTGTCCTAGAACCTAAGCTTTTAGACAGAGGGGAGAAGTGGACTTTGGGGCTTCTTTCTACATTACCTGGCTTAGGTTGAGAGGGTAGGAAAATAAACAGGGTCACAAGCAAAAAGTTCTCCTCTTAAATAGAGTGCAGAACCTTATAAGGGATAGCTTAGTAAGGGACAGGAGGAGAGGCTATTAATTTATATGTTAAAAGGGTAATCGATATACGTGGTAAAAAAAATGAAAACATAAGAAACTATATACAGTGAGGGGCGCCTGGGTGGCTCAGATGGTTAAGCGTCTGCCTTCGGCTCAGGTCATGATCCCAGGGTCCTGGGATCGAGTCCCGCATCGGGCTCCCTGCTAGGCGGGGAGCCTGCTTCTCCCTCTGCCTCTCTCTCTCTTTGACTCTAATGAATAAATAAATAAAACATAAAAAAAAAAAAAGAAACTATATACAGTGAAAGATAAGTCACCTTTTTTCTTACTCCCTATTTTCCCCTTTCAGTGACAAACTGTACCAAATTCTAATTTATCTTCTCAATGATATTCTGTATATTAACCAACATACACACATATACACAGGCTGTTTGTTGCACAAATTTTTACATGTTACTCTCTTGCTTTTTCCACTTAAAGATGTATCTTGGAGATGATACTGTATTGGTAAGTTAAAGCTGCCCATTTCTGTATGGTTTTGTTTTGTTTTGTTTTCTGTTTCTGTTTGTCTCCCTTGTTAGCATTTAATGAACCTCCCTCCATGTGGCTTCAAGCTACCAGGACACAGCACCGCCCAACCCCCTTCATCTTCTCATCAACTCTTTTACTGAAGAATTTGGCCTTCACGATGACAGGCTGTTTGGGGAGCTTTCCCTTTCCTGAAACTTTGTAGTAGCCTGAGTGCACCACGTCAGGAATAGGAGCAGCTCCGGTCTTGTTTCTGGCAGCATTTACCCGTGCCTGCTCACTGACTAAGGTCCGCAGTTTGTCAAGGTTGACAGATGGGCAGAAGCTCTGGTTCCTCAAGTGCTCATGCCTCATACTAACATTTCCGAAGTAACCTGGGTGATATTTGTTGAAGTTGACCCTGTGATGATGCGTGTCTCCAGCATTACCCTGGCCTCCTCTGGCTTCCAGTGCTTGCTGATGTGGCCGTGGCTCAGGTGGCCTGAAGTTTCCAGGTCTTCCTCAGTCTGGATGGCATGTGGGCAGCCCAGACAAAAGCTAAAGCTGCTTCCTTCTTTTTATTATTATTTTTGAATTTTTATTTATTTTTTATTTTTTTAAAGATCTTATTTATCTGGGCACCTGGGTGGCTCAGTTGGTTGGGTGTTTGCCTTCAGCTCAGGTCGTGATCCCGGGGGTCCTGGGATCGAGCCCCGCATCGGGCTCCCTGCTTGGCTGGAAGCCTGCTTCTCCCTCTCCTCCCCGCTTGTGCTCTCTTTCACTATCTCTGTCTGTCTCTCTCTCAAATAAATAAATAAAATTTTAAAAAAATTTAAAAAAAAGATCTTATTTATCTAAGAGAGAAAGAGAGCACAGAGGGAGAGTAAGAGGGAGAAGCAGACTCTCTGCCGAGCAGAGAGACCCACGAGGGGCTCGATCCCAGAACCCAGAGATCACGACCCAAGCCGAAGGCAGATGTTCAACCGACTGAGCCACCCTGGCACCCCTAACTTTCTTTTTAATGCCTACGTAGTATTCTTTTGAATGGATGTACTGTAATATATTCTCTATCATAGACATTCACATTGTTTCAGAACGCTTGATTTTATAAATAGAGCTATAGGGAATACCTTTAAAAAAAAATTTTAATCATGTATTTATCTGAGAGAGAGAGAGCACAATCAGGGGGAGTGGCAGAGGGAGAGGGAGAAGCAGGCTTCCTGCCGAGCAGGGAGCCCGATGTGGGGCTCGATCCCAGGACCCTGGGATCATGACCTGAGCCAAAGGCAGACTCTTAATGACTGAGCCACCCAGGCGCCCCAAGAATATCTTTTTTTAAAAGTAACTTTTTAAAAAAGTTACTTCACATAACGTGGGACTTGAACTCACGACCCTGAGATCAAGAGTCGCATTAACCAGCCAGGTGCCTCTACAATGAGTGTCTTCGTACGTATGTCTTTCTATACATACACATATATATCTATAAGATAAATGCATAGAAGTAGAATTGTTGTGCAAAAGTGCAAGGAAATGCACATTTTTAATTTTCATAGAGTAATAGGATATTAGATGTGACTTTTTCTGTTGACTTAGATTATCAGCAAAGGTCCCAAAGACCAAACTAAGTGACAGACCACCTATTTCTGTCATTTAATGAAAACAAGTATTAATGTAGGTCTTTCATAAAAGTGAGGTGTTGTTGTCATGTGAGCTTCAAAAAAGTGAGGGATACCTGTATCAGTTTTCTCTCTGCCTTTGCCTCACCTCGGCCTCCAGGGTACATAAGACAAGGCTGGGAATTCCTGGAGGGGTGAAGTTAGGAGGAGGGTTCTTTAGAGAGTGGGAGTATGGAGAGTTGGCAGCGCTGTACTCTTTCTCCTTTCCAGAGCTTGTTGTCCTTCTAGTTTAACCTAAGTGAGGGGGTTCATAAGAGCCGCTCAGAGAGTTTGTTTGTTTGCCATGGAATTTGGGGGATGGAGGGACTAGTACTGTGCAAACATCCTAAGACCACAATCTGTGACAAAGCTGTCTCTGTGGGCCGCATGGGAGCAGGTGTACCTCCTCCAATCACATGTTTCCTGTGACCCGATGCGGGCCCTATGGAAGAGAGCGGGGATCGCCAAGGAGCCCACCAAGAACAGGTTGGGGGCGTTGGCATGGGGAGGGAAGCAGAGTCTGAGTGTGAGCGTCACAAACGGTCAACAGGAGAGTGTGTTGGAGGGGTCAGGCATGTTCAGGTGAATGTTCATCTCCAATGAACCCCAAAATCATCCCATAAAAGGACAAGCATTTGGATGCTGGCCACACCCAAAGGGCACCAAAGCCACACTGTGCCTATTCCAGTCCCTGAAGAACTTTTCCACCCTTTGTTTGTCTTTCTCCCCCAGCACCAACCTTCAGGGAGCCAGAGGTCACGGAGTGAGTCAGGAAGAAATAGAGGAAAAGAACAAGAAGAAAATAATGAAACGCTGACCAAGGCCCCTTTCTGGGCTTCAGGTGTCTGAGCCTGAGTCAAGACTGAGCCAGGGGTTGGGGAGAAGGTTTAAACTGAATGAGATTAAAGTTTTGATATGCAACTGGACCAAGCCTGTTCATACCTAAAAATGAGACTATTCAACTAATAAGTGAAAACAACTGGAAAAGCTATTGGATCTACCCAAGATTTCATCAGAGTGGAGAGAATGGAGAGTCAGTGTAGCATGGAAGAAAGTTAGGGTTGTGAGTAAATATCATGTTTTTTTCCCGGGCAGCTTGCACCCCACTATGACCAGCACATTCAACAAACCAGTTAGAATAAATATTGCCAAACACCTCCCCATAAATGCTGTACCAGCTTTCCCCCAGTACCAGGGTGCGTTGCACCTGTTTTCAGGAAGAGAAGCTTTTTTTTTTTTTAAATTTATTTATTTGAGAGAGAGAATGAAAGAGAGCACATGAGAGGGGGAAGGGTCAGAGGGAGAAGCAGACTCCCTGCTCAGCAGGGAGCCCGATGCAGGACTTGATCCTGGGACTCCAGGATCATGACCTGAGCCGAAGGCAGTTGCTTAACCAACTGAGCCACCCAGGCGCCCGGAAGAGAAGCTTTTGATGTTCACATACTAGGAGCCTTATCTCTTCTTTGATACTCTAATGAGGTAAAAAGACAAAATTTGTTCCCAAATATCTCCAATCAATTACTACGGCCTTCCTGATATCACATATTATTTTATTTTTTAAAGATTTTATTTATTTATTTGAGACAGAGAGAATGAGAGACAGAGAGCATGAGAGGGAGGAGGGTCAGAGGGAGAAGCAGACTCCCCGCCGAGCAGGGAGCCCGATGTGGGACTCGATCCCAGGACTCCAGGATCATGACCTGAGCCGAAGGCAGTAGCTTAACCAACTGAGCCACCCAGGCGCCCCTCACATATTATTTTAAATACTTGTCTGATCAGGCTCCACACCTCAAAAATCTCAAGTTACACACACTGTTTTACATTCTAGTCAGGAACCTAAGTGAAAGATGTAGGGGAAGACCTACTCTCAAGTACTAACTTGGGTGACAAAGAAGGTCCATTACAAAAATAAGTATTTTTAACCCAAAAGCTTTTGGACATCCTTTTAAATCTGGTGATTGATGCTACTGTGTAAAGAATTAAAGAGCACAGGTATATAAATTATGTTGTCCAAAGATTATTTATTAGTTAATGCAAATTTACATTGGCTTAAGGACTGAAAATGAACTCAGGATCCAGAAACTACAATTTAAGTTGACACATTAAGTCATTTGTAGAATCATAAAAATTAATCTCTTTTTAGAAGGATATTAGATATTATCAAGTAACTTAGTTGAACACATAATTTTGCAATTTTATAAATATAAAGTGATGTTAGTTTATTTGACCAGAACAACTAGTGGAGGAAATTTAGGAAATTCAGATCAATCAAGCTTTTCATGAGAAAATAAACCCAAGACTTTCATAAAGTAGAAGATTGTGTTAATAGTTTTACACGGTGTAGTCAGGGAGAAGACATAGAACGGCTTTTATTTTTTTAATTTTTTTATTTTATTATTTTTTTAAAAGATTTTATTTATTTATTCATGACAGACAGAGAGAGAGAGAGGCAGAGGGAGAAGCAGGCTCCCGAGGAGCAGGGAGCCCAATGCGGGACTCGATCCCAGGACCCTGAGATCATGACCTGAGCCGAAGGCAGACGCTTAACCATCTGAGCCACCCAGGTGCCCGACATAGAACAGCTTTTAAATCAAAATTTTTGAATCAGTTTAATTTGTCCAAAGAGACATCTCATTTAGGAATATTGCATGCTTTTTTGTGTGCAATTACATAGCCAATATTAAAGCTTTAAAGTTATTTATATTTACTTCTTTTTTTTTTTAAGATGTTATTTATTTATTTATTTGACAGAGAGAGAGACACAGCGAGAGAGGGAACACAAGCAGGGGGAGCGGGAGAGGGAGAAGCAGGCTTTCCGCTGAGCAGGGAGCCCAATGCGGGGCTCGATGCGGGGCTCGATCCCAGGACCATGAGATCATGACCTGAGCCAAAGGCAGACGCTTAACGACTGAGCCACCCAGGCGCCCCTATATTTACTTCTTATAGTAACCAAGACTTTTAATTAAACCGACAGTTAAAATCTCTTTTTTGTTACAGCTTTAGGAAGATAAATTTCCTTAAAGAACTACATACTTAAAGTATAAGAAATAGAAAAGTATTTTTAGAAATCTTTGAATTTCTTGTTCTTCCCATTTGTAGGTGCTTAATATATTAATGCTGTTTTAAAAAGCCAATTATAAGATTTCTAACTTTTTATTTGAAATTATTTCAACTTTTCAGAAAAACTGCAAAACTAGTACAGAATTAACATATGCCCTACACCTACCTTCCCCGATGTTAACATCTTACATAACCATGGTACAATGATCACTACCAAGAAATTGTCATTGATACTATTAACGAAACTAAATCACTTGTTCAAATTTCACCAGATTTTTCCCTCCCAAGATCCTACTCAGGATCCCGTACTGCATTTAGTTGATCTGTCTCCTTAGTGTCCTGCATTCCGTAACAAGTCCTCAGTCCTTCTTGGTCTTTCACAACCTTGATACTTTTGAAGAATACTGTTCAGTGATTTCGTAGAATGCCTATCAGTTTGAGTCTGTCTGACGCTTTCTTATGATGAGGCTGAAGTTATGCTTTTTAGCAAGAATACCATGGAAGTGATGTTGTCCCTGGTCCAGAGCCTCTCACCAGGGGGTGTGACGTCAGCGTGTTTTGTTACTAGTGATGTCTACCTTGATCCCTTGGTTAAGATGGCATCTGCGAGGGGTGCCTGGGTGGTTCAGTTGGTTAAGCATCTGCCATCAGCTCAGGTCATGATCTCTAGGTCTTAGTGATGAGGGAACAGAATGTTAGCTAAGGACAAAGCACAAGCTGATGTCCCGCAACCTCCACCCTGCCCCACTCCTGGGTGGGATATTTGTGATAGTCCTCTAGGAAGCTCCCCAACTACCTTAATGTTTGTTAATGCCTTGCTAGAGGGAAAAACACCCTTAACTTTACAACGGCAAGGGCTCTGGTATCTTGTAGGTCCTCTTTAGCATACAAAAGCTCTTTTGAAAACCTCCCTTTTTCCCTACACCCAACTCCCAAGTATATAATCAGCCACCCTTCACAACCCCAGCGCAGCAGCTCTTTCTACCCACGGGCCCTGTGCTTTAATAAAACCACCATTTTGCACCAAACACGTCTCAAGAATTCTCTCTTGGTCATCGGCTCCGGACTTCACCCCACCGAATTCACCTATATTCCAAACCACATCGAGCCCCATGTCATCAGGCTCTCTGCTCCGCGGGGAGTCTAGTCCGCTTCTCCCTCTCCCTCTGCCCCTCCCCTCGCTCCTGCTCTCTCTTGTTCACTCTCTCTCTCTCAAATAAATAAATTCTTAAAAAAAAAAAAAGATGGCGTCTGCCAGATTTCTCTACAGTAACAAATATTTTTCCCTTTGTAATTCCTAATTGTCTCGTGTAGAGGTAATTTGAGGCTATGCAAATACTCAGTTTCTCTTTGAACTCTTGCTCACTGATCTTTAGCATCTAGAAACAGATCATTCCTGCAACACCTCTGCTGTGCTGCTTGCCTACTGATTATTCTGTTTTCTTTACTCCTCCTACATTTACTAATTGCATTTTTCTGTTTCTCTTCCCTTGTTTACTCAGTCATTTATTGATATCAATAGGGACTCATGGACATTTATTTTTTTCCATGGCTTCTAATCCAATACTATCAACATTTATGTTCTTGCTCAAATTATTCCAGCTTTTTTTTTTTTCTTTTTAGCACTCTCTTACTTACTGTCCCTGTAAGATATTCCAGGCTCATTGTATAATTTCCCTGTCCCAGTCCCGGAATCAACCATTTCTCCTGGGAGCCCTGGTTTGCTTGTTTTATTGGTGTCTTTTATTACCTCTGGATTTTTAATTTTTGTTAGAAAGCCGGCTGTAGTGGTCGAACTCCCTCTCTCTCCGTATCAGTGAGACCCAGTAATAACCGCACAGCTCACTTTGCAAAGGCTGGTTATTCCGTGTAAATAATCACAAGGACTTCTAGGAGCAGGAATTCTAGTAGAAACGTCTGGGTGAGCATTCTCCTCCAAGGCCTCTCCTCCCGGAAGCTCCTGCACTCTGAGGCCTATCTATCGTCTCATTAACGCTAACCACCCCCTCACACACACCCCTCCCAAGGACAGACATTAATCCTAAGACTTTAGAGCCTAAACGGATATTCATAAGCAGAACATTTCCCAGATTGTAGCATCAGCACCTTAGCCCCAGCCCAGGCCAGCCCTGGCTCTTTGTTATGCAGAACCCTGGAGGGCCCTCTTTGTTCGCACTCCTTCTTTCAGAGCGTGCCTCAGGGCTGGATAAATGATGGGTTTTAGGGCTTTGACCCTTTCAAATTAGGAGCAGAGTCATTCTTTGCAGAATCTCTATTCTCCATTAATGGAATGGGGTTGTTCCTGTGAGGATCTATTATTCTTCAATCCAAAAAAAAGCTCCCCAAACAAAAAAACTATGAATGAGTGATACTGTTTTTCCAGTTACCTTAATATTAACTCAAATGAGAAAATTAGTACTTATATAATGATGCACAAGAGAGATTTATATCTAACCTTGTTATTCACTTTGGCCATTACACCAGACTAAACCAGAGTTCATGGAAATACTTACCAAGTTCACCAAAAGTCTGGTGAATATTATCTGAGCAATGATGTGTTTAATAGTTTACATCAAGATTAACCATCTCTGGTCAATGTGACTCCATTGTGGTCTTTATGTGTGTGCACCTCCTGCCCCTCACAACGGTATTGAGGTAGTGTACAAGTTTGCAGAAATATTACTAGCCAAGAATGTACATCTTGTTCATATAATTAATTTCTGTCCATAGTGATGTGGGAAACAAAGGCAGAAGAAAAATTATTAAATTCCTTACTACCTAGAGCCCACTGACAAGCCCTTGAAACAGGCAGGGTGACATTCCTCCAGGGACTCAACTGCCTTGATGTTAATACTCTGTTAAGGGCAAAAGGCAATCCTAACCTGACACCCTCCCTGCCAGGATCCTGTAAGTCTAGTTTAACATATAAAAATTCCTTTGGAAACTTCCTTTATCTCTAAACTCTCCAAGATACATGTTGGTAATCATCCCCCAAGCATATGGCCCACCGATATACATCTGAAGGGTCTCATGACTAAGGTTTTATTAGATGGTAATAAATGATCTTTTCCCAACAATAGCTGGTCCCCTCGAGGTCCTGGAAACCTTGCTTCCAAAATTCCTTAGAGACTTACACTATCCCTAACTTCCTCCCAACTTGAAAGTATATCATGGGCAGCTCCTCATGACCCCGGTGCGGCTCTTTCTGCCCACGGGTCCTATCCCCGTGCTTTCATAAAACCACCTTTTTGCACCAAAGACATCTCAAGAATTCTTCCTTGGCCATCAGCTTGGAACCCTAGTAACGTCTTTCCTACATCACATAGAATCACAGAAAAGGTTTATGACAGACCAATGAAAGTAAAATACAGTCTTTGCTGTGCTTGCTTCAGCTTACTGTAGGATGAAGGAGGATATAGCAATGGGAAATTTCTTTTTTTAAGATTTTATTTATTTATGTATGAGAGAGACAGAGAGAGTTGGGGGAGGAGCAGAGGGAGCAGGACAAGCAGACTCCATGCTGAGCATGGAGCCCAACACAGGTCTCAATTCCAGGACCCTGATATCAAGACCCGAGCCAAAACCAAGAGTTGGATGCTTAACTGACTGAGCCACTCAGGCACCCCAAAATTTCTCTTATTCCTAACATCTACTGTCTTACAGTTCCATTTAATTGGATATTGGTAGCTTTTATTATTGAAATTTTCTATCATGCTTAATCAGTTTTGTTCTCAACTCTATGTTATTAATTTTACCAACTTTAATTTCTTCTTTTCCCTGTTTTTATTTTCTTTACTGTTCTGAAATGACCTATCTTGGACCAACCTTTCTAGCTATAAAGTAATAATTCTGCCTTGTGATTTAGGCAGAAGCAGCCTGTTAATGGTGGGTTTCAATTATTTATATTAAATCTAGTATTTTTGGTATACTTGGCCTTAATCCTTTGAAGTATAGGGGTGTCTTTATTGTCTCTTTAGTTATATGGACTCTATTTTTCCCTTTATCTTTCAATATGGTTTGGAAGACAAAAAACCCTACTTTAAAGCCATCTGGGTTCAATATCTTAAAACATCCTATAAGCACTCTAGGTCTCTTTTCCTAATCAAAAACCTGCTCTACTCTCCTGTACAGAAGAGAAAGGATACTGCTCTTTGTCTGCACTTCTTACTCCCTACTCTAATTTCACATTCATAATTAAATTTGATATTTCTCACTTTTTTTCCTCTTTCATGTTTCTTTTATGCTTTCTGTGTCTTACTTTTCTTCAAATAATTACACTGGTATCAGAAATAATCCTTCCATGGGTATCCTTACTTCTTTAACAATAGTTGGTATCAATAATTACCACGGGTTCATTTTTTTAGTCATTATCCATTCAAATTTCTTTCTCTAATTTTAGCCTTACACTATATATACATATATATGTATATATGGTAGCTTTGAGCAATCTTTAAAAAAAAAAAAGAAAAGGGCCCTGGCTGCCCCATTTTTTGAGACTGGGCATGTCTGAGAACATCTCTCTGGTACCTCCCTATACAAGTGGCTTGATGTGGCCCATTATTCTTGAACGGCAGCTTATTCCTCCCATGGAAGATGTCATCGTGTTGTCATCTGGCATTGCTCAGTGCAGTGGAAAAAGCCCAAGCTAGTCTGATATTTTGCTCTTTGAAAATGACCTACTTCTTCTGCTTGGAAACTTGCAGAATTCTTTTTTTTCCCCCCTTATAGTTTAAAATTTTTATGAAACTATGTCATGGTGTTGCTTTTGTTATTGATTTTGCCTGGGACTTTGGACATACTCTCTATAATTTTTTCTAAATATGATATGTTTTCTCTGAGTATTGATTTTGATCCTTTTGTTTCTTTTTTTCCCCCACCGTTGGAAACCCCTTTTATTTGAAAATTCAATCTCTAAATTTAACAACTTCTCTCGAATTATTTTTTTACTTCTTCATTCCTTTTCAATTCAGAATATTGTAATTATGGATAAGAGGAGAGGGGGCAAATGGATTTTTTAATAGAAAGAAGTTACATAGAATGACGATTGTCAAATAGGGAGGCCTTATTTTATTTTATTTTTTTTTAAAGATGTTATTTATTTATTTGACAGAGAGAGACACAGCAAGAGACGGAGCACAAGCAGAGGAGTGGGAGAGGGAGAAGCAGGCTTCCCACAGAGCAGGGAGCCCGATGCGGGGCTGGATCCCAGGACCCTGGGATCATGACCTGAGCCAAAGGCAGACGCTTAACAACTGAGCCACCCAGGCGCTCTGGGAGGCCTTATTTAAATGAATACCAGCTGACACCTGTTTGGCTCAATCCAGAATGACATGGGCAGCTGGGCCATTTTATCCATTTTTCAAACAGGGCCGAGGATTTATAGGTTCCTCCTTTGGTGAAGGTGGTAAACAACTGTAGCTAAACAGGGAGCAGGTGAGATCTGTTGCAGATCACACTGCTCCACAGTCTTTGAGAAATTCTTCATGAAACCTGCAAAATGCATCAGATGTAATTAGAAGACAATGGTGGGTAAGCTCTTGACATGACAGAACTACCCAAAGAGGACTCCAGAAGTTCAGCCCAGTGCGTGAAGTAGAGTGTGCAAAGAACACAGCAAATAAAGGTATGAGTCAGGCCAGGACTTGCCATGGCATTTGTGGGGAGAGGGAGAAGTTCATCAGTGGGGATTATCCTGAGCGTTTTCATTGTTTCATGGGTCACGTGATTGTGACCTAGGATATCTATCCATGGGCAACAGGATCTTACCTAGCTATGGGGGTTCAGGTCAAGTCCTAGATCTTGATTCTGGACCAGTGATCTGTTCAGATCCTAGAGGCCCTGGCTGGTGGCTGAGCCAACCTGGAAAGATGAGGGATGGTGGGAGGGCTGGCCACAGGCTTCCGTAGACCAGCAGGGTGGAGATGTGGGAGGTAAAATGGGAATGGTTGAGACTGGGCAGGGACTGACAGAAGCACTGACTGACCGGCCAGAAGGAGCTGGGTAACAAAAGTCTTGGGGAGCACTAGGGCCAGTTTTATGAGTGTGGAAAGACCCCATCTGGGAAAGATTTACTCCATCCCCTATTTTATCTCCCTATCAGAGTTGTTTGACAAATGCCTTTAATAAGTATATGTTTTTTCTACGTTTAGACTTCAGATCTGGCCTTTCTTCTGTGATCAATCAGCAGACTGGGGGGGACGAAACCAGATACTATATTTCTTGTAGGAATCTTCTTGAGGACATTGTCAATGACATATCTCTTTCCATTGGTTGAGTCATATGATAAATTCTTTCAAAGAAAAGTATGACTTCAGAGGAAATACCAGCCTCTGATGGTCCTATTTACTTTGCATTTACTGATGCTCCCAGCATATAAATTTGTCCATTCTTTGCAAACCTCAAATCCACCACACTCTTCTTTCTTATCTAAGATCCTTTCATTGGAAGTACAGAAAATGTAGAAATAATTTGAGCCCAGTTAACTATGGAGCCTTGGATTTCTAGTTCCCACAACTTTCCTGTGGACATGATATCTTAGATGATACTGCTACATTTCTATTCACTGGAAATGCATTCAACGTAACTACAGTTCCTTTCATCAGGGAAAGTGGTTTGCTAAGTTCATCTTTGTGTACTTATAATTCTAAGGTCCCCACTTGCCACTAAGTTATTCGAATTCAATCTTTTTTTAAAAAAGATTTTATTCATTTATTTGAGAGAGAGAGCATGAGTAGCGGGGGTTGAGGGTTGGGGGGGATGGTGTGGGCTCATCCCAGGAGAGGCGGGGGATGGGGGGCGGTGCGGGCTCATCCCAGGACCTAGAGATCATGACCTGAGCCAAAGGCAGACGCTCAACTGACTGAGCCACTCAGGTGCCCCTCGAATTCAATCTTTTCTAAAATGGACTTCCACCTTCCTAGGAGGCTTTTTGCATATTCCAACATTAATTGTGGCAAACTGCTGTTTGCCACACTGCTGGGCAAACTGGGAAAAATTATTTTGACATCTCATCCTTAATCAGAACATTAAATTTCCTCCTAACCATAAAAAGTGGGTCTTAGTTACTGGTACCTTGCCCTCGTACACTCATCACACTTTCTCCTCTAGACCCACAGTGAAAGTGAGAAATTGAAGGTACATGAGGGAGGCTGGGACTGCACATTAGAAACTCATTTACCACATCAGTCTGAGATACATGTTCCCTCCTGTCCAGAGACCCAGAGACCATTGGGCGTCACCAGTGTTGACCTAAGGGAACTGTTCTAGAACCAAGAAGGTATAGCATGATTTGATTTTATTTTAAAAACAAAAACAAGAGCCAAACGTCAGCCCATTCTGAGATATCACTGACATTTATGGGAGCACTTGCCCCTATTCCTAAGGAATTCTGCTATACTGCTTTAAGATAATCTTTGAAGGTGAAATGTCATATAATTCTGAGTTTCTAGCAATCAACAGCTAAAATTACCTGAGGGAACAGAGGTCTCCTGGGAAGTGAGAGAGGTTGAGAGAAGCTGGGAGGTGGGGGGGGGGGATGAAGCAGGAGCAAACCAAGCTCAGCAAGCTTCAGTTTGCTTCTGTCTTCAGTGGATTCACCATCACCATCTTCCCCAGCAGTGAGTGGAAGAGACAGTGCAGCAAAGATATGGCCAAATGCCAATTGAGTGACATCTCAAGTGCAAACTGGAATTCAGTGAGTCCTTATAATTCAGTGTTGTATGGCATTCTCTGAGATTAGACTGATCTTTGATGAAGTTGTCCCCATTTCTGCATCAGGTCCCAAGTACTCTTTCCATGCTCAAAATCTGTGGAAGGACACAAGCCTGTCCTCAAGTTCTGAGTGGCTGAAAAGTGTCTGACAAGTGCGTGTACAGGTGTTTCCGTCTGAAGACAGGACATTAGAAATTACTTAGCTCAGTCCCTCATTTGATAGATTAAAAGACTGAGTGAGGCACAAAGAAGTTCAATAACTTGCCCGAGGTCGCTACTCAGTGAACGTAGAACCACTGATCCTGGTACTATACCAACTGTCTCCAACATATCCCAGGTAGACACTTACTTTTTAAACTCATGTTAAAACCTGGACCACTGCATTTCTTCTGGCTGCCTGGAACCTTTTGAAAACTCTTCTAATGTTTGGAGAATTTCCGACCAGTGAGTCTGCACCCCTCTACCCTTGTCTCTCCAGCCAGAAAATGATATCCTTGCCTCCTCCGCATTAGGACATAGGCATTGGCTCCGCCAATCAGAGGACCCCCACGCAAGACTTCGATCTGGAAGTAAATGCAGTAAGCACCGAGCAAATTCCTCATGTTGCCACTATTGTGGTTGCAGAGACAGCCGGCTTCCGGAGGCTGTGCTGGTTTCAAGGTGGGGCTCCGGACAGGGGCACAGCCTTGCTACTGGATGGGATTCCTCGTAGACAGGAAAAGCCCACCAGTCCCCTTCAGTCACAACATAGTCTCACCTTAGTAATTAACTGGTTCTGTCCAATATAATAATAAAAATTCCGGAATCTATTCCAAGTGAAAGCTTCTTCCCTTTCCAGCTTGACTCAGCTTCACCCCGAAAGTACATATCAGAGGAGGGCCTATAAAACCTTCCTGTGTCATCCTCCATACCCCACCCCCCCCTTGGCTTCCCAGATGTCAGCGTCAGTGTTAGCTTGGAGGTCACATGTTGAAGATGGCAGAGCTTCCATCGGCCCCATTGATCTCTGATTCTGTGGAGCAGAACTACTCTCTGCCTCCAATTGGACTTTCCATAAAAGAGAAATAAACTTCTATCATATTAAGTCCAGGGTCAGCAACCTTTTTCTGTAAAGGGCCAGAGAGTAAATAGTTAGGTTTTGCAGGCTATATGGTCTCTGCTGCAACCACTCAACTCTGCCAGAGTGGTGTGAAAGCAGCTGTAGACACTACCTAAATGCGTGAGCGCGGCCATATTCCATAAATATCTACAGAAACAGGCAGAGGTTGGATTTGGCCTGTGAGTGGTAGTATGCTGACCCTGGTAACAAGCCACTACACTTTTGGGGTTTATGCGTTATAGCAGAATACTACATTAATCAATTCACTTTTCATATTCAATCTTCTATCATTACCCAGTGAGGTGCCAAGCACAAAGTAGATACTCAATGATGAAGGAATGGAGAGCCTTGAAACATAGAGGCTGGAGTTTTAACAACCCTATGGGACAGAAGATCATGTTTCAGGCCTGGACATGGCCAAGAACTCAATCTGAGCTCCTTGAGTAAAGCTAGGAGCCACAGAGGGTTGTCTCATTCAGAAAACGAGGATAAGAAAAACCCTCCATTGGCTCTTCATTGTCCTCAGGACTGGGTCCAACATCCCTGGCTTGACATTGAGGGATTTCTTGCTCTGGCGTTTGCTCTTATCTCTAGCCTTATTTCCCACTGCTCCTTTTTCACTGTGTCTGAGCCCCAGGGATACCAAGGCAAGTTCCATAAATGCCTTGTGATTTCACAAATGATGCTTCCTTGTTGAGAATGCCATTCTCTGTCTTGTTTCCCTGGCTGAAGGCCTGTGCATTTTAGCTTCCAATTCTTCTTGTCCCACCTGGACTAGGAGGTGGTACTCCTCCTATGTGCTTAGCCTCCAAACCCAGCTTACTCCTCAGTTACAGCACTAACCATGCTCTGATGTGCCAAAATATCTGTTTACCTCCTATACTGGGTGCACACTGAGGTCAGGGACTAGTCTGGATTCCATATCCCCAAACCTCATGGCAGTACTTGGCACTTACTTGGTTCGCAATAGAAACTGGTAAATGGCTCCGTGAATTAATAAGAATCCAAATCCTAATGAATACAACAACTACCTGTGTGGAAGAATTGTTTTACTCTTATTTATGGATGTTCCATTTAAAAGCACTACTAATTAGGCACGCCTGGGTAGCTCAGTGGGTTAAGCATCTAATTCTTGATTTCGACTCAGGTCATGATCTCAGGGTGATGAGATGGAGCCCCACATTGGGCTCCATGCTGGGCGTGAAGCCTGCTTAAGATTCTCTCTCTCCCTCTGTCCCTCCTCCTGTTCATTTTCTCTCTCTCTCTCTCAAAAAAAAATTAAAAATAAAAATAAATTAAAGCACTACTAACTAAAAGTGATACAATGGATTTGAATTTTTAGTAGCTGGTAAAGAATATTCATTTCTTTTGCCTCTGAAGCCAAACCCCCATCAGGTGCACCTTAGCCCAGAGCAGCAGAAGCACTGGGTCTGCCCAGCACAAAGCAAAGTGGAAACACTCAGTTCTTAGACAGTTTGGGTTCTGCTGATGTCACCTGGATCCTTTAAAAAATACACAACTATATGACCCAGATTTCCCAGAAAATTCCACTTTCAAGTGTTTGTTCCATTTTCCCCACAAATAAGCATACATTTTTTGAATGCTATGTTTCTATTTTGTTTAAGAAAATGTGAGTGTTGTTAAATATCTAATTTCAGCCCTGAATGGTATGTTGGGTTCATGATAAGCAGCCTTATATTTAACCAGGCATCTGACCTAAAAACATTTAAAAATGTATCACTATTGAAAGAATTTAGAAATGTCACAGCACCTACAAATTTTAAAAGTTGGTATCTTCATTTGACTACATGCAAGATTTAGCTGCAATTGTTAAAGTTGTACTAGTAAAGATGAGTAAAATGCCTTCCTTAAACATGGGGCTTGTCAACCAGCTATGCATTTTGACCAGTTTGGCCCAACTGGGCTAGTCTTTTGCCTCTGACTCAAATCATAATGGAATATTTGACCTCACTTCTAGCAAAAAGGATAGGAAGAGGGTTAAGATTGAGGTATCCTCACCCCCAAATGTTGTGACCACAGTACTCCCACAGTGCTCATCTGATGGGAGCCCCAGGTCAGGATAGGAAGATGGGGGCTATTTGGAGGGGGGAGATGGTGGCTCCTGTTAATTTTTCTGGCTGCTGTGGGGGATGTGGCTGCTTGGCCCCAGGAAGAGTCAGCAGCAGAAGAGAAGGGAGCAGAGAGCCTCTGATTAGGACCTGGTCCCCACAGGGTAAGCCGTTCAGGAACAGAATTGAAGTTTGGAGACATTCCCACCTGCCCCTTTTCCTTTCATGCACACCCTCACTTCCTCTTCCTGGAGCCATCCAGCCTGTGAACCCCTCCCCGCTTGTTCTGGGTACTTCTGGTGGAGCAGCCGTCACCCTCAGTGCCAAACACATGTTCGGCAGGGCGAGGTATAAAGACGGACAGGTGGAGCAGCCCCGGAGCTCAGACTCAGACAGGCCTTCACCACCC
This sequence comes from Leptonychotes weddellii, assembly GCF_054177405.1. Classification (NCBI taxonomy): domain Eukaryota; kingdom Metazoa; phylum Chordata; class Mammalia; order Carnivora; family Phocidae; genus Leptonychotes; species Leptonychotes weddellii. Next base: position 64,386,745 of record NC_138377.1, read on the forward strand.
TCTACAGCCCCTTTGTGTGTGTGTGGGGGGGCGGGGATGAGATGGGCTGTTTGGAGCAGGTGGATCTTAAAGGGAACAGATCTCATCTGAACAGATAGCAGGATGGATGAAGGATAGACATTTATTTATTTATAGAGGGTTTTTAAACCTATTTGAGAGAGAGAGAGAGAGCACACACACAAGTTGGGGGAGGGACAGAGGGAGAAGGAGAAGCAGACTCGCCGCTGAGCAGGGAGCCCGATGTGGGGCCTCATCCCAAGACCCTGGGATCATGACCTGAGCCAAAGGCAGATGCTTAACCGACTGAGCCACCCAGGCACCCCAGGGATAGATATTTAGCTGAACCATATGAAATTGCCACTTATCTAGCTAGATAAATAGATAAAAACATAGATATGATTGATGGATAGAAATATGTATAGGTAGGTAAATATAAAAACAATAATAGAGGTGGTGAGCTAGGTATGTACAGATTAATTATGACATTCATTTTCACAACACATCAGTTACTTGAGGCTCATGTGCCTTTTTCTAGTAGCAAAGGATGGTCTGAGGGAGATCCAGGACAAAGGAATGTATGTATGTATGTATATACTTACTTACTTACTTTTTAAGTAGGCTCCATGCCCAATGTGGAGCCCAACGTGGGACCCTGAGATCAAGACCTGAGCTGAGATCAAGAGTCTGACGCTTAACTGACTGAGCCACCCAGGCGCCCCAGCACTTATAGATTATATAAGTCTGTGGGAACCATATCAGACTCATGACAGCCGACCCATGCCACAAACCCTATTCTTAACCTGCTCTCACTTCAACCTTTACAGCAAAATCTCTAATAGAACAGAACTGTTAGTAATTGAACTGTACAAAATTGTATATACCGCTTAAGAACAAATAGGATATTTTATTTTAAAATAATCCATAAGTACATCTTAGGGTTTTATAAAATAGCTCATAAATGTGATGGCTTATAAACTTGCCTGAGTGAATCTCCCCCCGCGGACTCACAGTTATTATTTATCACTTTCTCCCAATGTGAAATGTAAGAAGTATTCCGGGCCATTAGTTAAGATGTATAAACAATTGATAACAGTCCTCTCTTACGAAGTTTCCTCTAAACACTGTATAAACATGATATGACCGGAATAAAGACACAGAGGAATTTCTTTTTGGTCAATGGCTCCTAATGATGTATCGCAAGTATTAAACCCAATCAATTCACTCTCTTTCCATATCTACTTTATACAATTTATCATGCAGGACAAACATGAAAGCTAGCGCATACTTCCAAGAATCCTAGACCATGCAACATTTAAGAATGATTTACCATCTTCATTTTTAGCAGTTTTGATTTCGAAGTCAATTATCTCAGAGCACTGGATCTGAGGTCCAATGTAAACTAACAGAATCAACATTTGCAGCCGTGCTATATCACAACAAATGCCCAGGTCCATACATGGCTATTCTTTGGCTCAGGGAGGATAGCTTTGGTTTCTTTACCAACTCTTCGGAACAGCATTTATAGATTCTATGTATGTATGTATGTATGTATGTATGTACTTACTTACTTACTTTTATTTTAAGTAGGCTCCATGCCCAATGTGGAGCCCAACATGGGACCCTGAGATCAAGACCTGAGCTAAGATCAAGAGTCTGACGCTTAACTGACTGAGCCACCCAGGCGCCCCAGCACTTATAGATTATAATGCCACATCTAGAGAACTTGAATCCTTGATGTATACTCTGAACTTGGTCAGGATGGATGATTTTCCTTAGGTGGATAACCAGGTCCTTGAATTCTCTTTCAGAGCCGGATTTCCCAGCTGCAAATGGGTGCTAAAAAGTCCCAACAGAAAGATGGAGGAAAGAAAAGTGACTCCAACTGCAATACCAAAGAATAAAGTGCCACCACTTTCACCCACCAATCCACAAGAAACAACAACAACAACAACAACAACAACAAACTACAACTACCAGAGTTTGGTAAGCGGGTCCACTCCAAGTATCTGCATTTCCTTTGCTATTAAGGTAAGGGAGCTTTTTAACTTTTCAATTGTAAAGTGGAGCACCCATACAAAGGAGAGCCCCAAACAAAAATGTATAGCAAGCACAGTGAATAATCAAGGTCAATACTCAGATAGCTACCACCCGGGCCAATAAATGGACATTGCCAGCACCCCAAAAGTCCTTGAATCTTCCCTCCTAAACACAATGCACCCCTTTTTCCCCACTACCACTCCCTCAGTATTCTGACTGCAGTGGCAGCCACTGCCTTGCTTCCCCTTATATTTCCACCATCCAAGCACTCCGTGCGTCCCTAAACACTATGGTTTTGTTTTTGCATCTTTTGTTTTACCTTCACATACATGGAATCATACAATATGTGCTCTTTTGTGACTGGCTAATTTGACTCAGTGTTACATTTGAGAAAATATAGAGCCCTTGTTACTGTATGTTCTTTCCTTTTTCAAGAACGGTCTGTGTTCATCTCATTTCTTTTCATGTCTGTGGAGTATGCCATTATATGGGGAGACCACCACCGGCTTATACATTCTACTGTTGATGGACATGGGGTTGTTTCGGTTTAGGCCTGCTACAAACGAAGCTACAGGAGTGCCCACGTTTCTGTAGTTTATGTACCTAGACGTGGAATCGCTGCTCCATAAGGAACTGGGGACAATGTCATTCTGTTTTCCCTGGTGGTGGCATCAATTTAAATTGGCCCAGATGTGTATTTGCACTCGGGTTGCTCTGCCAACACTTGATGTCGTCAGTTTTTGTCTACCTTTTATCTCATTGTCTTTTTTATTTGAATTTTCCTGATTACCAATGTGGCTGAGCCCCTTTTCACATGTTTGTGGGTTATTTGGAAATCCCAATTTGTAAAGTGTTTGAATCTTTTGCCCATTTTCTTTTGAGATGGTTGCTGGTTGTTTTTCTCCCACTCAGTGGCTTACTTTTTTACCCTCTTACTAGTGTCTTTCGATAAAAAGAAGTTCTAACTTTTAATGTAGTCAAATATATTACTCTTCTGTATGGCTGGTATTCTTCTATCCCATTAGGGAAATCTTTCCCTACTAGGAGATCATGAACACATTCGCCTATATTATATGCTAGAAGCTTTATTGGGCTTTGGTCTAGTTGTCCTGGGGAACCCTGATTTTAAACCCATCAAGAAGGAATGTGGGTCTTACTCCTCTCCTCCCAGAATGCTCCTGGGCTCCTTATGCAAATGTACTGGCTCTCCGGGGCCCCCCAGCAACCTTCCCGGGCTGGTCTACGTATCAGTACTTTCTCACATATCCAACTGAAGGCGACTCTCTCACTCTCTCTCTTCTCTCCCCTGCCCCCACAAACTTTTTCCAACTCCTGGAGATTTACTTGTATTTCTCCAGCAGCTCCCCGCCTTCCTCTCGTGGAGCAGTCTGTCTCCTCTCTCTTCAGAGTTCTGCAAGTCCACCCTTTACCCTCACGCTACAGCAGTGGCCCCACAGCCCAGCAACAAGATCCTTCCTTCCTGAGAGACCGAGGGGAGGAGTTCTACAGTTCCAATGTTCGGGACCTCACTTGGCTGTACCGTCCAATCCCAGGACCCAGGGCTTATTCCATCTCTAACTTTTTTAAACCGCGGAAGAGAGGGGTAACATTCCTTTTCCTGACGTCGGGGGGCGCTCTCCCCACTGGTCTGTCCAGGGCTCCACTGTTCTTTTACTTATTTATTTACTTTTTTTTTACTCCCCAACTTCCACTCCCATTTCCCTCCTCTCAAAGGATTCCATTCTAATAGACTCGATTTATAGCTCTTGATCTGTGTACATTCTTATTGCGTACCTTTTTATGACATAAATGATCCTGTGATACGGATTTCACTCTGCCTCCCACTCTGCTCAGCACGTGTGTTCATACCTGGCGGTGCGACGTCTCTGCAACTCATTGCATTTCATTGTCTTTTACGGCAAGAGCCACAGCTTCTCCACGTGCTGCCTTACGGGGCAGAAAAATCAAGATAGAGCCGGGACAGCTTGTGTTCGAAACAACGAGACATTCAGATTTCCGTATAATTCTGGAAAAGCAAGGAGGCCGGCCTAAAGGAAGCAGACTCACCCATCATTGTTTAAAAAGCCCAGTGTGAACAAGCCCAGTTGGACAAGCAGTCTTAGAAGAATCTTGACTTCCCAGTGCTCCTGCATGGCACTGTCCTTAACTTTCCTCCAGTCTAACTCCAAAGAGTCCTGAGTACTTAAGGGAATCACAGAAATGAAGTTATGTAAATTTTAAAGTCATGTGATAATAAATAAACAGTTCTTACCATGTCACGGAGGAAAGAGGAATGTTTCCTACCACAGGATAGTCACAGAAGGAGCCCGTCACTTATCTCCTTCCCCAGTGGGTTCTAAGCATCTGAGAATTATATGGAAGGAGACAGACAGAATCAAAGCCAAGGTCACCTTCACACTGTTAGTGCTGATTTGGAGAACGAGCTTGCTACCACCTCCTCTCTAAATTGAAGGCAACTGGCAGAGTAGAGCTGACTTGATGTATCCAGCAAGTTTCAGGTAAAACATCTTTTTTCCCCCCAGAGCAGGGACCTGGATGGATAGAGCAGAAGCCAGCCCTGCTTCCTAGAGACGAGAGACGTCACTTGAACCTGCCACGTCTCAGTGCATTGCCTTGCTTGTGTAAGCCACGGTCAGTAATGTGCACTCATCGGTTTAGCTATTCCTCTGGCTACAGGGAGAGGTAATAAGGCAGTGGAGTAAAGGGTGGGTTTTTCCCCACCAGCACTTTTGAAAGGGCTGAACTATTGTACAAAGTGTCCTCTTCTATGAGCAGAAGCAAGAATGTGTAGAAAAGATAAGAAAGGTCCCACTTGCAAAAGTCTGTGAGGCCCATGGAGCTTCTTGGGAGCTCATGGGACAAAGCCAAAGAAATAATGATTTGTAACTCTTGTTATGACCCTTCTTCTACACATAGGCATATGGATAGCATGGAAATCCTGATCCATATTTTGGAGGCCATCCTAAAGGGATTCTAATATTGCAAATTCCGATGCCCCCCAGGGGGGTGTGGGATTTCCCACTTCTCGGTTTCAGGCATGACTCAGAACCATGGTGACCAAATGCTTCATGGCTGGGATCCTGGGTTATAGACTGCCCTTTCATGAGCCTTGAGCTACCAACCAGGGGAAAGGAGATGAAACCTCTTTGCCTAGTTGGAGCCCTGGGATGGACCCCTGAGGCCCCAAAACGTCAGGCAGAGAGAGCCTATCTATTTCCTTTGTGAGCTCCCTAGGGGGTAGCATGACTTACATTCTCTTGAGAAGGATCATGGGCATGTCTTGGAAGGTCATCTGGAAAGCAACATTTATGGACACTAGCTTGTTTCCAGAACCACAGAGGAAATTCATGGCAGATATCATCTCCTCCTCTCCCCAGAGACCTAGGAAAAACTTCCCTGGAGCAGGACCAAAATGATAGAATAGGTGATTGGGCAGGCGGTGGAGCCCAGGAGAGTGGCCACCTTGTAGAGCTGGTGCAGAAATGGCCAATTTCTGAGACAGAAGAGAAAAAAAAAATGAGAGAGCAATGGGCGTGGAGGCTGGGTGGAGGCTGTGACTGGGAAAGAACTCTAGACAGGCCTACTGAATATTTAAATATGTGGAGAGCAGCAAGGATCTGCACAGTAAATTCCTAAATGCCTAAAAAGGCAGGAAAATAAAACCTCAGCATGTGCATTGATAATAAAAAAACAAACCCTGCAGAGGCACAGGAGAGAGGGACTCCTACAGGAAGGAGGGAAACATTATAGCGGCTCTGGGAGAGATATGAGAGTCTGAGTTTGTTGGATGCTTTTGCGTTGTCTTTAAAGCTGTAGGGAAGGGAAAAGACGGTTTGAGGAAGGAGGTGCCCAGCAGGGGTGGGAGAGGGTAAGATCCCCAGGGGAGATGGAAGGGGCCCCCGGGAGAGGAAAGATACACCTATTCCACCTTGCCTTCCAGGGAAGAAGAGAAGCAAATGACAGTACACCCTGGACAGAGTGGGGAAAGTCGACGTGTTAGCATCTTATTGTCACCCTTCTCTCTGTGAAGTATGCAACAAGGTCATTGCTTAGAGTGAACAGAAGTGAAGCTGTGGGAAGTGGTGGCAGTTTTAGAAAGCTACTGGGGAAAACAGTGAGGGACCTGAGGGACTGGGCCAGCCAAGGGAAGGGTGTGAGGGAAGCATCATGGGTGGCACTGACGCCAAGTGGCGGAGCCGGTGGTGTGAGCTCAGGGGAGGAGGTGGACAAGGGCTGGAGAGTCACAGTGACTGGACCGGAGGGGCAAACCCTATGTGTGGTGAGGCCGCGGGTCTGAGCCACTGCCCTTTGAGGGCCCCAGATTTCCCTCACGTTATTTGCTCCCTGACGGGAACCTGGTTCTGAGAGAAGGTGGCAGGACTGAGAGGCGCATGCCCGAGGGAGCTGGAACTGAAACCATTGTGACCCGGAGGTTAGAGGATCAGGAAATACTGAATGAGTCTCACAGAAAGCCAGAGAAGAGGGCGTGGGGGTTATCAATCCAACACCTTATGTGACAGCTGAGGACACTGAGGCCCAGAGAGATTAAGACAGTGGCAGAAAAGGACTCTCAGCGGATGGCCCATTCCTAATCCAGGATTATTTCTATGGCTCCTGGGTGGGAAAGTGGGGAGGGAGACAACCAGATGAATCTCCTCTTAGAGCTACCAGCCTTCTGAGGGATGAGATCTTGGCCAACCTCCTGGACCACTGGGCATGACCTTTACCCGCCCACCCCCCAACTCCTGAGGCAAAAAACGCTCTTCTCCTGCTTCTCAGGATGCTCTAGTGCTGGTGACAAACATGGAGGAAGAACCTCCAGGGGATGAGTACAGTGGAGGAAATGGACCCCAGGGATGGCATTTGTAGGCAAAGCGCTGCTTGTATGTGCCAGCCTCACAGGAGGCCAAGGTGAAGAGTTTCAAAACAAGTTTGTGGCCAATTAAAAAAAAAAAAGACCAAATAGATTTCAGCTCAGTAACTGCTCAGAGCCACTCTGTCCCATAACCTATCATGCCCTAAGCTAGAGCTGTCTCAGAATTCTGTTTGTCAACCAGTGCCTAGAAGCCTGGACTTTGTTCTCCTAGCCAATCACCATCTGGTTCCCAGGGCATCCACCCAGAGTGACAGCCCCCAGGCCTGGTGGGGGACATCAGAGCGTCAAGGAGAAGCCAGTCACCACAGTGTCCCCCCGATGATGTAGCTGGTGCTGGAGAGCTGAGGAAGGGCAAAGTCCCGGCAGTTCTCTGACTGCCCTGCCCCCACAGAAGGAGGACAGAACAGAGGTCTTGGCCCATGTGGTAATGAACTCTGACCTCTGGCCCGGCTAACTTGGCTGGAGGCCCAGAGTACCCTCCACCCCTGGATCCCACCTCCCAGGCACCTCAGGGGATATAGTGGGGCCCTTCCCACCCTCCAGACCCCAGCTCCCGGGCTGTGTGACAGCAGACACAGTAAGAGCAAGGGCCAACGGACAAGGATGTGGCAGGCAGTCCTGTCTCCTCTGGCGAGACCACCTACCACTGCCATCCATAGGGATTTTTTAAAGAATTTTGCAAAGCCAGATTACCTTCAACCTGAAAAAATTCAGAGCGTCAGTACCAGATAGGATTGTCAAGGGGCAAAAGAGAGGCCGCCCCTTGGCAGGTGGGTGATTCTGTACTGAGAAGTGAGAAGCGGCTGGTCTCGGCGTCCGCAGGCCTGGGTCTCAGTGTGGGCAGCCTGAGCGTGTGTGCCTCAGGGAGCGTGGCTGGGCTGGGAAACGCACAGGGTGGGTGGCCTGGGAGCTCCTGAATCCTCACCACGAGGCTGGAGGTCACCTGGATGCCATGTGGTGCCAGCTCCACAGCCGTGGACTTGGTGAGCAGCAGGGCATTTTGCTGGTAGTGCTGGCCGCCAGCATCTAGGAAGGAGAGGTGCTCTGCAAGTGGGAGGAGGGGCTCCGGTCAGCCCTCCTGAGCTCCGGAGGAGGGACATGCTTCCTCCTGGGCCCCCCCGACCAGACGCGTCTCCCACTCTGCCCCTAGGAACAAAATCTGAGCAGGAGATGGAGGAAGCCCGGGTTTAAAAAGAAAAGTCAGGCAAGCAGAGGCCACGTCTGCCCGTGCTCACTTGACCCAGAGAGAGGAGCTTCAGTGCCAGGTCCGGAAACTAGACTGAAAGGCCCCGAGGCCGGATCCCTGCTGTACCGTGAACTGGCCCACCTCGGTCTCCATTCCCTCCCCTGGCACGTGGAGTGTAGACGCTGTGCAACAGTCACAGGGGTGTCCTGGAGGGACACTGAGGACCTGTGCTGCCCCCGGTGTGAATTTTATTTATTTTATTCTATTCTATTTTATTCTAATTTTTTTATTCCCCCCGCCCCCCCAGTGTGAATTTTAAAAAGAACTCTCCAGTGAGCTGATACAGCCCCACAGAAGCCTGACTTGGTGAATACAAACGTTAAAGACCTCTCCTTCCTCCAGGCCCGGCAAGCAGGGCACGGGCTGGATTTCAGCCCTGACTTGTCTCTGGATTCGATGCCCTTGCACAGTGAACAGCCTTACAACTGGATGCGGTCACGGTGGGGTTGTGGGCACTGAATGAGACAAAGGCAATGAGCATAACTGTAAATGCGGACAGGATGGCGTGCAATGCTGTGCATTTGAATTTTATAATCACACAGGATCAATACTCACTTCCCCTATGCCACACCACACCGCCCTTTCCATGCTCCCCACTGACTGAGGGGCGCGGGCAGCAGCCGTGGCCCTCGGCGCCACAGGGCCTTCCCTGTGAGGAGACAGACAGGTGTGACCAGGTGGAAGGTAGGCACAACCGAGAAGCCAGATGCTTCCAGAAAACGGGCTTCCAAGGGCTGAGGAGGCAGAGCTGAGGCATAAGGAGAGAAGGGAGAGTGCAGACGGTGCCGGGGGCTCCAGGCAGGTTGGACCTGGGCGGATGCTGCCACAGTCTCCCCAGTACTCGCTGGAACCAGATTAACCAGCAGCTAGATCTCTGGAGAACAGAGCCGGGAGCCTGGAGCGAGCCAGGTACAAGGTCAGAGCAGCCCCGGGGAAGTCCACTCCCATAGGAGGGAAATGCATCTAGAGTCACCTGAGTTCCAAATCCACAATCTAGAGCCCGAGTGGGAATGCCGCAGGAAGAGATGAAGAGCAAGAAGGGGGAGAAAGCTGGAGAGAGGGGGAGGGACCGAGGGGCTTCCTCCGCCTCGCTGGAGGGGTTCAGCCCTCTGGGTTATCCCGTGAGGCCCCTGTCTCTTGCAGCTGCCTCTGCCATTCGCAAGGACAGAGCATGTCAGAGCTCCTCTGTGGGTTTGGAATGCACCTTCCACATTCGCTCCCAATGTGCCCTTTCACTGTGTTGGCCACATCCCCCGGGGACCAGGGAGCCTGCAGATGTGGTTCAGGAGGCGACAGGAGACAGGGCTGGCATCCAGAGCACACTCCTACCTGCTGCCCTGGGGATATTCTGCTTAGGGGCCCCTTCTCCAAGTGTCCTGTTGGCGTAGGGCAGAACAAGGCAGTCACCCCAACTCCAGGGGCTCTCCCTGCCCTTACCCTCTCTTCTCTGTGGAGGGCAGCAGCTCGCTCAGCAGCAAGCCTGGGTCTTCACCTTCATGGCTGAGACCTGAAATCAGAACAGGGGCAGTGGGCAGCTGTCAGGGACCCCGGCACCTCTGCTGGCCTACAGTCCCATAGGCCCGAGCGGCTTTGGAGGGGAGCTGGGGGTGTGCACTGCTCTTCTCTGTGTGGCCCCAGGCTCGAGGAGGAGAAGGGATCTGAGGGGTCTGCTCTGCCCAATCCCTAGCCTAAGAACCCGCTCACTGTCATTCGCTGCACAGATTCTCCGCAGGGCCCATCGCCCACCAGAAAAGCACAGCAATAAAAATAGTATCGGAAAAGGACGCTAGGAAAGCTGGTGCCGTGGTGTCTGCGTTCGTAAGGAGAGTGAGAACTCACACTGAGTAAACACCAGCTCCGTGTGGGGCACTGTTCAGGGGTGATGCTGAAATGTGAGGGTCCTATAGAAGCTGGAGGCTGGGCTGGGGAGGGTGAGCACGGAGCTAAGCCAGGAAGGCCAGGGAATGTGAGAACCGAACAGAGAAGGTGGGGCGGGGTCTGCAAGGACAGATGGCAGGAGCTGGTCAGCGGAAGACTCCATGAGGAGGGAATGGCTCACCCTGGCCACGGACCCATCTCTGCCGACAGGGTCAGGAGAGGGGGTGGGTCAGGACTGTGCCGAGCCCTCTCAGGGGGCCTTCAGGACAGCAGGGGCAACAGGAGCCCCGAGAATGCTTGGTGGGTTCCAGCGGGGACGGCGAGTCTGGATGGGGTCCCTCTTCTCAGCTGGGTCTGAGGACAGGTGAGGTACCCCTGGGACAGCCGGCCAGAAGGGAGCAGAGTGGGTGCCCGTGAGTCCAGACTGGGACGGCCTCAGAACCCTGAGCCAGCAGAGAAGCTCTGGGCCACGGCAGGGTGTGGCCCCTCAGCTCTGGGGCTTGGAGTAGGGCTCCAGTAGGGCTCCAGTCCAAGAGGACTGACCCAGGTGGCTGCACCCCATGGAACCAGGGGCTGTGGCCTGAAGGTACACAGGTGGCCGCTGAGAACACATGCAGGTGTTCCCATGAGTAGGGATGGGAGGCCGGGAGAACCTCACAGCTCCGTGCTCTCCGGGCCTCACCTTGTCCCACACCTGCTCATGGCCTCCAGCATGCTGCCCACCAGGGCACTGACCTCAGTGTCGCACACAGGAAGCCGACACCCCCAAGGTGCTCCAGGGCCTCGGGAGGCAGAGGCAGCACAGAGGGCGAGGAAGAATCGACGCCGTGGGCCAGAAACCTTCTCCTTCCCTTCACAGTCATCTGGGAAGGCTCCCTGCGGGATGGTCCTAGAATACGCAGCAGCATTTCTGGAGGCTTCACTGGGGCCCCAGGCTGATTTCTCTCACCCTAAGACTTTACTCTGAGAGAAAAATGGACAGTGCCAAGTCACAGCCCTGCACTTGACCTGAGCTCAGTGCTCCCAGCCCTGTTGGGCTCTCTTCTCTCCCCCTTTGTACTTCCAGGCAGACCCCTCTGCTTAGCCCTCCCTTGTTTCTGAAAATCGTCACTCTCCAAGCCGCATATACCTGGAGTCTCTTCTCTGGAAAACATATCTGGCCAGTTCCCACTCCCACAGTGGCCACGATGGGCTCCCCAGCCTGGTATCTCCTTGTTGGAGCCCACAGACCTGCCCCTGTCACGGGTGTTAGCCCGGCATCACTGGGCTTTGAGTGTATGTCCCTGCAGGGTCCCCCAGGGCAGAGCCACAGCTGTGGTTAGGAATGTGCGTTTGGGAGCCAGGCAGATCCTGGTTCAAAATTATCCCTACCACTTAACCTCTCCAGGTCTGTTTCCCACCATAAAGCTGTTATAACAACATCGAGTGCCTCACATACTAATGTGACAGGGTGTTAGTGTATGCCTGGCACATAGTAAATATTCAAAAATATGTTAAGGAGAGTAGCATTTTAACTTCCAGCCCTCCTCCCCTGGGCTGGGTCTGTATGTTCTCTTCTCAGCCCCCACGCCCCCTGTGGCCCCTCACCGTGGCCACCAGCCGCTCCTGGTCCTCGGCCTTCCCCACGTGGCACACGGTGCCCGCCACGCTCAGCCCCTCCCCCTGCAGCGCGGCCACTGCCCGGTCCACGTTCTGCTGCTTCTGGCTGCTGATGACCACGTGGGCCCCGTCCCGGGCCAGGCGCCGCGCGATGGCGAAGCCTCTCCCCACCCTCCTCCTGGGAGCCAGATCTTAATACATCCCCAGTGTCCCAGCCTCCAAATCTTTTGAGCAGGAAAGGCAAACTAACATTTACTGAGCACTCCGATGTACCAGGCCTTCACATTGTCCTATTATGCATTCTACCATAAAGGCATTATTATCCATCATATTTTACAGAAGTGGTTCCGTAAAGCCACACACTGCACCAGTAAATAAATGTGGAGCCCATATTCAAACCCAGGTCTGAGTCCAAAGCACCTGCTCTCTCCACCTTCTTACTTTGCTCCTGGAATATAGGAGAGTTTAGGGTGCCTGGGTGGCTCAGTCAGTTAAGTGTCTGTCTTCGGTTCAGGTCATGATCCCAGGATTCTGGGATCGAGTCCTGCATAGGGCTCCTTGCTCAGCAAGGGAACCAGCAAGGGAACTTGGCACTGTCCATTTTTCTCTCAGAGTAAAGTCTTAGGATGAGAGAAATCAGCCTGGGGCCCCAGTGAAGCCCCCAGTGAAGCTTCTCCCTCTCCTCCCCGCTCGTACTCTCCATTGCTGTATCTGTCTCTCTCCAATAAATAAATAAAATCTTTAAAAAAAAAAAAGGAAAATAGGAGAGTTTAATGATAGAAGCTCACCCTTAGAAAGATCATAATTACCAGAGCTGGGTAGTGGGATGGGGGATTGGGCAGGATGTGGGAGAAGGGAATTGATGGCAGAGCCCACCCTGGCACATGCCAGCCGGGGACTCCCATTTACTCATGCCTCTGCGGGCCCAGTGATCACAGACATTTTATCAGCCAGCACACCACTCCTGTCTGCCCTGCTGCTATGCATTCTCACTGGGAGAGGGCCAAGGAGCAAAGAAGACCCCTAAAGGCCATGACACAGCCCCAAGCATGGTGCCAATTGTCAGGCCTCCCTCTTGCTGAACCCAACCCTGGGAAGACAATTGGCCCGGTGGAAGCTATGGGTCCATGGGTTCTTCATGGTCGTGTCTCTGTGGTATCTCCACTAGCTGTCCTAACATCACTTCAGTCTTGCAGGGAATATGCAGAGTTTTCCTCAACCCCTTCCCCAGACCAGCTTCCCATTTCTCAGTGGGCCACTCCATCATCCCAGCAAACATGGTCACACCGAAGTGGTTCTTGTTTAGAAGATCACCAAAGTCAGGTGGGCTAGGGTGACTCAGTGGGTTAAGCATCTGACTCTTGATCTCAGCTCAGGTCTTGATCTCAGGGTTGTGAGTTCGAGCCCCGCATTGGGCTCCACGCTGGGTATGGGGCCTGCTTAAACAAACAAAAATCACCAAAGTCCCATGCAAGGAGCAGAACTCACTTCTCCATTCCTTGCCTCCTTTATCCATTACCTGACCATGTCCCTTGTTTCTGCTTATGTCTAGTCTCTGTCCCTCCCTTTATGTTGTTCAGCCACCACCATAGCCCTAGTCTTCATTTTCTCCTCAGTTTATGGCAACCTCCTCTGCCCTCAGTCCTCACCTCACCCTGGACCCCAGACGTGTCTTCACTATTAGGGCCTCATGGGCCACGTTATCCCCTCCTCTCAGATGGCTCTCATCCAGTCTAGACAATGCCCAGTGGCTCCCCTCTGGCTTGGAGACTTTCCGAGGGTTACTCCGCCAGGCAGCCCTCCAGCCCTCTCCCTCCATTAACCCCAGGCCATGCCGTAGGAACAGCTCAGGCCCATCTGCTCCAAAATCCCACTGGGAGTTTGTCATGCTTCTCACAGCCTCATCTCAAAACAAGTCTCCCTCCTAATGCAGCCTGGTTCTGCCTCCTGTCCTTCCAGCATCCCCTGCCTTCTGGAGAAGATCGAAAAATAATAATAAGGATGATAATAGCCCCCTTCTATTGAGCGTTTCTGTGGAAGGGGCCGTACTAAAGCATTCCACATGCACTGTCTTCTTTCATCTTCTCCTTTTTCCTGTGAGGCAGACACTGTTATTTTCACTCTCATTTCAAAGATGAAGCTACTGAGGGTCAAGCTCTCAAAGCCATAAGGGGAGGAACACTGGCTCAGCCCGAGGCCAGTCAGAATTCAGGTTCAATATTTCCTCTCACTTCTGGCTGTGGAGTCCTTGGGTTGACCTTTCCTGAAGCCCCACAAATGATCTTTCTATCCTCATACCCTAAGAAGTCACTTACCTTTGACCTGTAGAACACTTGTGGGTAAAACAATCTATAAAAGAAAATAATTATAAAAATTCATTAAAAGAGTGGATTGATATTTCTAAAATCTATTTAAACTGTTCGTTTGTTTGATGAAGCATCTACTCTTTTGTACCTTTCACTCCTGCGTCTTAATAAGCCAGGCTTGTGCTCAGCCTTTGGTCTGTGCAATTCAACAGGTGGTACCTGGGGACAGAAAACATATAAGGCTTCTCTCTGCCCTCGGGACATGTATGGTTTCATTTTGGAAAATGATCCCACAGGAAGTGATTAATGACAACATAACAATAAGTAGTCAGATGTCCAGCTGTCTAATGTAAGGACTGAGCGTGGTCCCCCTGGAATGGAGGGCAGGGAATGCCCTATGCAGGAAGAGGTTTGAGCAAGACGAGGATGTGTTTCGGCGGAGAGGGTTGCGGGGCCCTCCACACACTGTTCACTTGTGGAATGGTGAGGTAAGAATGTGCAGCAGCTAGAACAGAGGGATGGGTGCTGTGGGCCGAATGTTTGTGTCGGCCACAAGTCATAGGTTGAAACCTACCCTCAATGTGATGGGATTAGGATGTAGGGCCTTTGGGAGATGATTAGGATTAGATGAGGTCCTAAGGGTAGAGCTCTCACGAATGGGGTCAGTGCCCTCATAAGAGTCACGAGAGAGCTTGCTTCCCCTCTCTGCTCTCTGAGGATACAAGACGCCAGCAGTCTGCAATCTGTAGGCAGGCCCTCACTGGAGGCCAACCACGCTGGCACCCAATCTCAGACTTGCAGCCCCCAGGATGGTAAGAAATAAATTTCTGCTGTTGTTAATCAGTTCAGTTTATGGTATTTTGTTATAGCAACTTGAACAGACTAAGGCATGATTCTTGTCAGGAAAGCACAGATCTCCTTCAGTGTGATAAATGACAAATCATCATACTCAAAATTCATTCTAGGTCCCAGTTAATAGAAGTGGCTAATCACTCTTCTTCTATTGTCCATCTTTTATAACAGTTTAATTTTCTTCCGTATTCTGGGGGGTCTGTCCCAGTCTTTTACGGCACTCTTGAGAACCCTGCCCAAGTGGAGAGTTATACTTGTACTGTAATAAGTTCATTGTTTGAAAATGGTCATGGGGCCTCACTCTTGGCTGCCTGGACAAAGAACCAGCTGGGACCAGGGACTCCCCCTTCTCCCAGGGGGAAATGTGCAATGTTTTCTGACACTGAACGTGTGGTTTTTTTCCAAAACCAAATACTTGTCATTTCCCACAGCAATTTTCCAGTTCTCTGACACCAACTGGGTTTCCAACAATTCAATCCACTTTTGACACTAACTGGAGTTAACATAGATCCTGCAGGTTAAGGACTCACCTCTACATGTCTGCCCCCCCTTAGATGCCAGCTACAAAGAAAGGACTCAAGAATGACTCCAAGGGCACCTGGGTGGCTCAGTCCGTTGGGTGGCTGGCTCTTGATTTAGGCTCCGGTCATGATGTCAGGGTTGTGGGATAGAGCCCCGCATGCGGGGCTCTATGCTCAGCAGGGAGTCTGCTTGAGATTCTCTCTCTCCCTCTTCCTCTGCCCCTCCCCCCCACTCTCTCAAATAAATACATAAATCTTAAAAAAAAAAAAAAGAATGATTCCAAAGTCTGAAGCCTGGGCAATTGGAAGGATGAAGTTACCATCATCTGAGGTAGAGAAGGCTGCTGTTGGAACAGGTTTGGGGAAAACAGGAGGAGTTTGGTTTGAAGGCTGTATTAGTTATCTAATTGCTACATAACAAAATACTCCAATATTTGGTGACTTCGGACAATGACCATTTATTAGCTCGGCGTTTCTATGGGTTGGGAATTCAGGAGTGGCCAACCTGGGTGGTTCTCGCTCAGCGTTTCTCACGAGGTGCCAGTTGGGATGTCACCAGCCTCTCTGTCTCATACCTCCCCTCCACTCTGTCAGGAAATCCTACTGATTCTATCCCTCTCTATAAATCAAAGCGTAATATTGTCACCACCTAGTGTGAGCCAGTACCAGCCCTCTCCCTGCTTCCATCCTGCCCTGCCTAAAGTCTCGCCTCAACATAGGGGTCTGAGTAATCCTTAAACACTTCAGCTAGAGCAGTGATTCTTTTTCTTAAAAACTTGCAGTTTGGGGACTCCTGGGTGGCTTAGTCGGTTAAGCCTTCGGCTCAGGTCATGATCCCAGCATCCTGGGATTGGAGTCCTGCATCGGGCTCCCTGCTCAGCGGGGAATCTGCTTCTCCCTCTGCCTGCAGTTCCACCTGTTCGTTTTCGCTCTCTTTCTAAGGTTTGGGTTTTTTTTTGATAGAGAGAGAGACAGCGAGAGCAGGAACACAAGCAGGGGGAGTGGGAGAGGGAGAAGCAGGCTTCCCGCTGAGCAGGGATCCCCACGCGGGGCTGGATCCCAGGACCCTGGGATCATGACCTGAGCCGAAGGCAGACGCTTAATGACTGAGCCACCCAGGCGCCCCGCTCTCTGTCTTTCTGACAAATAAATAAAAATAAAATCTTAAAAAACAAAAACAAAAACTTGCAGTTTTTATCATTCAGAGTAGAAACCTGTCTTAGTCCACTTGGACTGTTGTAACAAAATTATCATTGACCAGTGGCTTCTAAACAACAAAAAATTTATTTCTCACCATCTGGAGGCTGGGAAGCCCAACAAGATCAAGGTGCTGACAAATTCGGTGTCTGGTAAGGGCTGGCTTGCTGGTTCATAGCTTTTTCTTGCTATAACCTCACATGATGGAAGGGGTATGGGAGCTTTCTCAGGGCTCTTTCATAAGGGCACTAATCCCATTTGTGAGGGCTCTACCCTCGTGACCTGAGCACCTCCCAAAGGCCGCACCTCCTAATAGCATCAACTCGGGGTTCATTTTAACATATCAATTTCAACACGTGAACCAACATTCACACAATAGCCAAGTCCAAATCCTTACCATGTTCTAGAAAGCTCTAAATGATCTGTGCTGCCCCCTTCCTTCTCTGGCCTCATCGCTATCCTCTTCCCAGCCACACTGGCCTTGTGTTCTTCAAACATGCTGAACATACTCCTGCCCTAAGGCTTCTGCATTGACTGTTCCCTCTGCCTGAAATGCTGTTCCCCCAGATATCTGCACACTTATCACCTTCCCTTTCTGCAAGTCTTTGCTTAAGTGTCACTTCCCAATGAAGCCAAACCTGGCCACTCTCTACTCCTCCTCTCCTTCCAGCACTCTGGATCCCTCTTAAACCGCTTTACTTTTTCTTTTCCACCATACTATACTTCCAACATACTATTTAATTTACTTATTTATAATGTTTCCTGTTTATTGTCCATATCACCTGCTAGAAAGTAAACTTCAAGAGAGCACTGATCTTTGTTTTGTTCACTGATGTGTCTCAAGTGCCAAGAACAGAGACTGACCCACAGTAAGTACTCAATAAATATTTGTTGAATGAATGAGTGGATGAATGGTCAATCTATATGTTCCTACTCAAGAGCTTTACTCATTTGTGCATTTTTAATCTAAAGCTCTCAATTTCAAAGTTATTTCAAACTTGTTTACCTAGGGGCGCCTGGGTGGTTCAGTTGGTTAAGCGTCTGCCTTCTGTTCAGGTCATGATCCCAGGGCCCTGGGATTGAGTTTCGTATCTGGCTCCCTGTTCTGCGGGGACCCTGCTTCTCTCTCTGCCTGCTGCCTCCCTCTATCTCTGTCTCTCATGAATAAATGAATTTTAAAAATCTTAAAAAAAAAAACAACACAAAACTTGTTTACCCTAAGGGAATAAAAAGATTAAGAATGCTCCTTAGTACCTAACATTAGTACCCACTAAGTTCCTGCCCTGACCTTCAGCAAGCAGGAATGCTAAGAAGTCGTAAGCAAGAGGGAAATCATGATCTTTAGATTCTCAGATTCTCAAGTGCTCAAGTTAAAGTCTAGCTGCTGCTTATGCAGGTGACATAGACTATGTGGACTGGGAGTCTCAGGAAATCAATAATAAAGTGTTACAGCAAGACAAGGTAAGAAACAGCTGTATCCATGGTTTCATACATCCCTGATCCAAAATGGCATGAGATAGTACAACGCCATCCAATGGAACTTAGAATGTGAGCCACATATTATCATTTCAACAAGTAATTAATGTAAAAAGTTATTAATGATACATTTTTTTTCATACCAAGTCTTTGAACTCCAATGTGTATTTTACACTTAACAGCAGTTCTCAACTTAAGGTAGCCACATGTGATTAATGACTTTCCTATTGAATAATACAGATATAGAACATTTGTCAGACCAGGACAATATATGAGATGTGGTCCAGAAACTGTGGCGAACTTTGCTATAACTTACCTTTCTCAGAGTTTTGAAACAGAAAATACTATATCAGTATCCGTGGGCATCCACATAGAATACTATACCCTAAATCCAGATCTATGCCTATTGAAGAGTTGTTCTAGTCTTCTGGTGTTCAGTGACATATGATCCAAAAGAACTGCAATAGCACAGAGAAACCTGTATGCTCTAAGCACACATATATATTGTCTAATTGTTAAAATTAGAGTAAGTCTGGGGGCACCTGGGTGGCTCAGTCGTTAAGCACCTGCCTTTGGCTCAGGTCATGATCCCAGAGTCCTGGGATCGAGCCCCGCATTGGGCTTCCTGCTCTGCGGGAAGCCTGCTTCTCCCTCTCCCACTCCCCCTGCTTCTGTTTGCTCTCTCACTGTGTCTCTCTCTGTCAAATAAATAAATAAAATCTTTAAAAAAAAAAAAATTAGAGTAAGTCTGGAATGACCTAAACTTTTTGCTCACAATTGTAAGAACCTCAACACCCCACTCAAGACTACAGTTCAAAATATAAAATATAGCTAGTAACTTTATCAATTTTTAACAGCAAAAAAATGAAAATAACCTAAATTTCTAAAAACCGGGAAATGGTGGATATTTTTCCTTAATGGGATATTATGCAAGCATTTAAAACAAAGGGTTTTTGTTTGTTTTTAAAGATTTTATTTATTTATTTGAGAGCGTGTGTGCGAGTGAGTGGGGGGAGGGGCAGAGAGAGAGGGAGAGAGAATCTCAAGTAGACTCCACACTGAGCACAAAGCCTGAAAAGGATCTCAATTCCACAACCCTGAGATCATGACCTGACCTGAACTATGAGTCAGCTGCTTAACCGACTGAGCCACCCAGGCATCCCTTAAACAAAGTTTTAAAATAAATATAATAATATGAGGAAAATACTTAACTTAAAATGCTAAGTGGAAAATCAGGACACAAAATTATGTATGCAAATATTGGACTAAAATTATATTAAGATAAAAAATACATATAGGGAAAAAAAGCAGAAAGTAAATATATCATAGTGAGATGAAGATGATAAATTAAGCCATATTTCTTCTTGTCTCTCCACACTAAATCACTAGATTTTATGAAGAAGATTAAGAGAAAAAAGAAAGAAAAAGAAAAAGAAAACTGGGAGAATTAATAAAAGAAAACCTCACTGAAGTGGGGTCAGGAGGCCAGAAGGAGGAACTGTCATCTCTACCACTCACTGTTCATTAAAGACTCCAACAGGAAAAGACTTAACCTTGTAAGTCTATACTACCTTACAACCCCACAAGGAGGAAGAAAGGTTTTCTTCTCCCCAGCAACAGCCCAGCCAATGAGAGACAGTCACAACTCAGCCAATGAGAAGCCAGGATACTCGGACCTGCTCCCAACTACCCCCCCTTTCCTCTATAAAAGAGTGTTCCTCTCTTTTGTTCGCCTGACTTGCCAATGGCTTTGCAGTAGCTCGCATTTCCCAAATTGCAATTCTCTGCTGTTACAGGAATAACCCCATTGTTGCTGATAAAACAACTGGCAGTTTTCTTTTTAAGATTAACAAAATCAATAGCAGCATGCATAAATATGAAGTGGTGTTCTTGATGAACTAGAATTTGTGAGGAATGAGGAGCCATCTTAAAGATGGAACCATAGTCCCAAGTCCTGGAAGAGAGGACTCTGTCAAAATGCGGGACCGGTTATGGTGATCTGAGCCACGAAGCAGGAGACACAGGAGGCAGCAGGAGGGGACAGTGGTCAGGGTGACTCTCTGCAGATGCTGCACTGGAGGGATGCCTCTTCTTCAGTCTCTGCCCTGCTGCCAGGCAGCCAAGAGCAAAGGTGTCAAACCCAATGTGAGTAAGGATGAGAAAAACAGAAGGCCACTGATCCAATAAATCAGAAGTCAGGGAAGAGAGAACAATACCCTTGTAATCAGAAACACAAAAGTGTTGAGGAACCAGTTGTAATAGGTTAATAATCACAACAAAGGCAAATGAATTAATATATTTAAAAGAAGAGTCTTTCAAATTGTATTTTAAAAAATAATTGCGTGCAGTTTACAAAAGATATACCTAAAACAAAATGATGCAGGACATTTGAAAATAAAGGAATACAGAAAGATACTATGTAAAATGCTAATCAAAAGAAAGCAAATGTAGGAATGTTAGAATCAGAGAAAAACAGAATTCAAGGCAAAAAGCATTAAAAAGGGGCAAATAAGGATAGTTTTTTATATTGATAAAAGGTACACTCCACCAAGGTAATATGTTATGAATCTTTTGGGAACCTAGCAGTGTAACTGCAAAGCTGTCAAATCCCAATCTTAGCAGACGAATTTTACAGACCAAAATTAACAGTTCAAATGAAAAAAAATAAGTCTATATTGCGATTGGATAAAAATATAATGTGATCCACAAATGCAAACATGTACATAATTTAAATTTTTCTGATAGCTACAGAACAAAAAACACAGGTGAAATTTAATGTTTTATTTAACCAAATATATCCAAAATGTTACCATTTAAATATGTAATCAATAGGGGCGCCTGGGTGGCTCACTCAGTTAAGCGGCTGCCTTCGGCTCAGGTGATAATCCCAGGGTCCTGGGATCGAGCCCCACATCAGGCTCCTTCCTCAGCGGGGAGCCTGCTTCTTCCTCTCCCTCTGCCTGCCGCTCTCCCTCTCTCTCTATCAAATAAATAAATAAAATCTTTATAAAAAATATGTAATCAATATAAAAATAATTAATTTTTCATACTGACTCTTTGAAATTAGTGTATATTCTACACTTAAATCCTATCTCTATTTGGACTAACTGTATTTCAAGTGTTCATTAGCCACGTGTGGCTAGTAGCTACTGTATTGGACAGCAAAACAATTTTTGTCAAAATACCCTCATTAAAAATTCTTTAGTTAAAAAGGAAATTCAAACACAAATTATAAATTTTTAGAGATGAACAATGAGAATATACCAGAACTTTTTAAGTGTATTGGATACAGTCAAAGCAATACTCAGAAAAAACACACAGATATACAAATTTATATAGAGTAATCAGAAATCATTTAAGAAAGACTGAAAATGACAAAAGTATCTTTTCAACCCAAGAAGCTCCTAAATGAATAGCAGATAAAGTCAAAGTAGAAAGAAGGACATAAAAAAGATATGGACTGAAATTTACCAAAACATCAAAACTAATTTTCTTCAGGTATTTCTTTTTTCATTAGTTTCAGAGGTACAATTTAGTGATTCATCAGTTGCATACAACACCCAGTGCTCATTACATCACGTGCCCTCCTTAATGCCCATCACCCAGTTACCCTATACCCCCGCCCACCTCCTCTCCAGCAACCCTCAGTTTGTTTCCTAGAGTTCAGTGTCTCCTATGGCTTGCCTCCCTCTCAATTTTCATCTTATTTTATTTTGAAGGCTAATCTTAAGATTAAGCATTGCTTTTATAATACAAAAATCCTGTCTTTAAAAAAAAAAATGTCCTATAACATCACAGATAACTTTGAAAGACCAATCTTCAAATGGCAACACATTAAAGTTAGAATAGTAAAATTTGGTAACTTTGAATAAGTTGCACTCTAAAAACAATTGGGTGAATTGTTTGAAAACTGGGCTGTTCTTAGATCCAAAGTGGCAAAGTTCCTAGACAAAGGCATCAATAGAACTCTGGAAGGAGTTCTTTAAGCTTTCTCTCCGTCACAGCAGAATCCTTATGGAAACCTTATGACTTTGTGTTCTGAGTAGAGGAAAGCCAGGGGCTTCTGAAAATAAGAGTAGCTAGCTCAGAAGTGCCTTGGGCAATGGCTATTGATGGCTATAGCCTGGACTAGAGATCCTTTTATCCTTAGGAATAAAAAAAAAAAACAAAGGGGGGCGCCTGGGTGGCTCAGTTGGTTAAGCGGCTGCCTTCGGCTCAGGTCATGATCCCAGGGTCCTGGGATCGAGCCCCGCATCGGGCTCCCTGCTCGACAGGGAGCCTGCTTCTCCCTCTCCCTCTGCCTGCCTCTCTGCCTACTTGTTCTCTCTCTCTATCTCTCTGTCAAATAAATAAATAAAATCTTTAAAAAAAAAAAAAACACAAAGGAAGAAGAGGACAAAAATTAACATTTCCTCTGGTAAAGACCTAGGACTCAAAGAATAACAACTCAGGGCCAGAACCGAGTCCTTGGAAAAGTGTGAGCACACACACACACACACATACACATGCACACACACTCACACCCTGGGCTGGGCTGTGAGGAGTCATGTGTGGCCACAGTCTGGTCACCCACACATGGTCATGATCAGTACAAGTCACTTACCCTTAGGGTCCCCCAGCACCATCCCGGCATCTTGCGGGGCAGGGAGTGAGCTAGGCAGAGGATAATTCCTACTGTAGAGTCCTAGCCCTAGAGGGGATATTCCCACCCGTATTCCCTAGGAGAAGAGATGCCCTTCTGGAGAGGTCAGACCCTTAACCTGGGATGTGGGTCCCAATGACCTTTCTCTGATTTATGGAAGGAGAGCTTTGTGACCGCTGCAGTTCCCCTCTGTAGATTCTCAGATGTTCTCTCCCATGGGCACAGACATTTAAAAGTTGGGTTCAGGGATGCCTGGCTCAGTTGGTTAAGAATCTGCCTTCAGCTCAGGTCATGATCCCAGGGTCCTGGGATAGAGCCCTGCATTGGGCTCCTTGCTCAGCGGGGAGCCTGCTCCTCCCTCTGCCCGCTGCTCCCCCTGCTTGTGCGCGTTCTCTCTGTGTGACAAATAAATATATAAAATCTTTAAAAAAATAAAAATAAAAAAATAAAAGTTGGGTTCAGTGCATGTGTGTGCACCTAATCTCAGCTGGTCTGCCTGAGACCCCTGAGCGCCAACCCTAGTGCACCCCCGTCCCCCCTGCATGGTCCCATTTCAGCTCCAATAAGATGAAAGAAACTATCGTGAACCAGGAGAAACTTGCCCAACTGCCAGGACCAGTGCGCATTGGTGGGAAAGGAACCCCTCCCCGAAAGAAGAAGGGGGTTCATAGAACGGCTACAGCAGATGAACAAACACTTCAATTCTCCTTAAAGAAGTTAGGGGTAAACAATACCTCTGGTACCGAAGAAGTGAATAGGTTCACAAACCAAGAACAGTGGTCCACTTTCACAAGCCTAAAGTGCAGGCATCCCTGGCAGCGAACACTTCCACCATCACAAGCCACGCGGAGACAGAGCAGCTGACAGAAATGCTACCCAGGGTCTTAAACCAACTTGGTGCAGACCGTCTGACTAGTTGAAGGAGACTGGCTGAAGCTCCGCCCATGCAATCTGTGGATGGAGAAGCACACTTGCTACCAGAGAGGCTGATGATGAAGTTCCAGATCTTTTGGAGAATTTAGAGGAAGCTTCCAAGGATGAAGCAAACTGAATTGAGTCAACTCCTGAAGAAGATAAAACTTGAAGAAGTTACTGGGAGCTGCTATTTTATATTATGACTGCTTTTTAGAATTTTGTTCATGGATCTGATAAAATCTAGATCTCTAATGTTTTTAAGCCAAGCCCCTTGGATGCTGCAGCTCTTTTCAGTTTTTGCTTACACACAACTCACTCTTTGCAGCTAATTAAGCTGAAGAAGACTGGGAATAAAGTTTGAAACAAGGTTAATAAAGTTCTTTGCCTAGGGGAAAAGAAAAAAGTTGGGTTCAATGCATCCCTTCTGTCCTCCATCCTCCTCCAGAACATTCCCCCTGAGCTCAGCCTCCCCTCCCTACTCCACTTGCTAGTCTTCTTGTTGAGGCATTTAAGCATCAGAAGAGCTTTTCAGTTCCCACAAATGCACACACACATGGGCATATCCCAGACCCCCATATAGGCCAATCCTTTGGATCTGTCTACAGCTGGCTTCATTACACACAGAGCCCTTACCTTTGGGTGGAAGTAGGAAGGGAAGCCAAAATGGGGGGTATAGCATAGTATGACCATATGATAATGGGAGAGCCCCAGGTGGGAGTGAGTGCAAAGTTAGGGGAGGATAATGGTAACCTGTGGGAAGATTTTAGAAGTTATGTGGGTCCCACATCAAGAGTGTCATTTGATGTTCAAGCCACCAGCTTAACTATGATTCTGCCTTTCACTCAGTGCATGTTTGTAAGAACTCTGATGACCTATTTTAGTTGGTGACATACTCCTCTGTATTTCTGACATTGCACATTCAATTCCTTCAAGACCATGACCGCTTATTCTCTGCTGTAGCACCACACTGGGAACATTGGTATGCAATTGCAGCTGGCTGACAGATGAACAGAACAAACTGCATTGAGTGAAAGGCGCCCTCTTGTTCTCTGCAGAAACCCCAATGTCCCTTCATATGCAATGAAATTTTCCAACACCTTCTTCTTGAATATCTAGTTTTTGTAAGTTGGCGGTTGATCCTAGTGTTCTGTGATGGTTTGTTTAGTTATATAACTAAGTGTAGGTAGATATTACAGGAACAAACTTCTAGGCTACAAAGTATTTTACCAGGAAACCCATGGGTTTGTTGGTTTTGTTTTGTTTTTACCATTAATATTGTATCCTGAGCAGTCTTCATGGCATTAAATAGTCTTTAAAAATATGACTTTTAGAAGATGCATGTGCCATCTCATAAATCATCTACAATTAATTTAACAATTTCCCTGTTGTTGATTGATTGATTGATTGATTTTGGCTTTTCTTTGTTACATATAATGCTGTGTTTATCTTTGTTGACAAAGCTTTGCTTCTCCACCTAATTAAATCTTTAGGCTAAAGACAGATCAGTAGAATTTCTAGGACACAGATATGAATAGTTTAAAGTCTTTTTTTTTTTAATGTGTTTCATTTTTAAATTTTTAAAAAAGATTTTATTTATTTATTTGACAGAGAAAGACACAGCGAGAGAGGGAACACAAGCAGGGGGAGTGGGAGAGGGAGAAGCAGGCTTCCTGCTGAGCAGGGAGCCCGATGTGGGGCTCGATCCCAGGACCCTGAGATCATGACCTGAGCCGAAGGCAGACGCCTAATGACTGAGCCACCCAGGCACCCCTGTGTTTTCATTTTTTAAAAAGATTTTATTTATCCATTTATTTGAGAGAGAGAATGGGATGGTGGGTGGAGCAGAGGGAGAAGGACAAGAAGACTCCCTGTTGTGTGAGGAGCCAGACGGCGGGATCCCACGATCTCAAGATCATGACCTGAGCTGAAATCAAGAGCCGGTTGATCAACCGACTGAGCCACCCAGGCACCCCTAATGTCAATCTAATTCTTATTTTTTGTATACTACTTAGTTTTCTCTCTGTCCAATAAATGAACAAAAATTTAAATGTATTATAGCATATCCATTCAATAGATTATTATGCAGATTATCAAAATAATGAATCATGCATATATTATTCACCTGAATGCATGTTCCTTATATATTATCAAGCAGCAGAGAAATGCTTACCATTTTTACAAAAACAAATATCAGACAGAGAAAGACAAATATGGTATGATTTCAAAACAAACAAAACAAAACAGAAACAGACTCATAAACCCAGAGACAAACTGGTGGTTGCCAGACATGAGGAGGTGGGGACGTACATCAAATAGATGAAGGGGATACAGAGGTACAAATTTTCAGTTATAAAATAAATAAATCACGGGGATGGAAGATAGTCGATAATATTGTAATAACTTTGTATGGTGACAGATGGTAATTAGACATACAGTGGTGATCATTTTGTAATGTTTATAAATGTTGAATCACTGAAACTAATATAATACTGTACATTAACTATACTTCAATTCAAAAGATAATATGAAATACTGAATAAATCATTATGACTAAAAAAAATCAACAAGAAAATGCTATGTAATTGTAATCATACTTTGCATATAGTTTTGGGAACAGAAAAAGGTGCAAAAAGTAAAAACCAGGCTGTTAGTTTCAGATTCCTTTTTATTTAGGAGAGAGGGTGAAGATTATGGGGTACATTAATAATGTTATTGCATATTTACTTAAATTTGAATTTTCTTTACTACTAGAAATTAGTATCTTTTCATGTTTATCGATCATTTAGATTATATGTTTTATGAATTTCTTATTTCATATTTTTTCCATTATGCCATTGAACTGTTTGTGGTTTGTTGTGGTTTGGGGGGGATCCTATAGATCCTATAGATTGATCTATAGGAGCTCATTATATAATCAATCATATGTGTTGCACATATTTGCTCCAAATCTATCATTTGTCTTTGACGTAATTTATGGTATCTTTTGCCATGCAAAAATGTTGAATTGTTATGTAGCCAAATACATTTATCTTTTTCATTTATCTTTCTCTTTTATGAACTCTGGGTTTCATGCCATGTTTAAGAATATCTCATCTACTTTAAGGTTATACCTAAATATTACTCCAAATTTTAACTTTGTTTATATTTTGATCTTTAAATTGTATGACTTTTGTCAGATATATATATAATTTCATATATATATTCACAACATATGTGACTGGACTGGCTGGATGCCAGATGCCAAAAATTGCTTTACTTTTTACCGTTTTCTTAGAATTATTGAGCATTTAATATGCACCAAGTGACATACCAAGACCTGAGAATAAATAACTCAGATAAATAACACAAGATGTCTTCCCTCAAGGAATTTATATCTAATGGACAAGACTGATAAGTAAGTACATATTTCAACAGGGTGTGTTGTATGCCGTTATAGAGATAAATGTAAGGTGTGATTATAAGACAAAGATAGGAAAATTTACCAACTCAGACTGGGATGGTCTGGGACATTAATCCTAACTGAATCTGGAAGGTAGATAAATAAGTTAGCAAGATGGAAGGATGAATTTTCAAACCACCAGGGGCATATATGCAAATGCATGGGGCAGAAGAAAGCACGGCACACTTGGGGAAATTCAAATATTTGATAAGACAAAAGCACAGAAAGAGAGTTGAACTGGTAAAAGATTAAAGTAGAAAAATAAGGCAAGCAGTAAAATTTGTAGCAGAAAATTAATATACACTCATTTTCATTTAGAAGAAATATTTTGCTGGGCGCCTCGGTAGCTCAGTCAGTTAAGAGTCGGACTCTTGATTTCGGCTCAGGTCATGATCTCAGGGTCGTGAGATAGAGCCCTGCATCAGGCTCCACACTCAGTGCAGAGTCTGCTTGAGAGTCTCTTTCTCTTTCCCTCTGCCTTTCCCCCAGCTCTTGAGCACATGTGCTCTCTCTCTATCTAAAATAAATAAAATCTTTAAAAAAGAAGAAATCTTCTGTCCCACTTGGAGAGAGGGTTTAAGAGAAACAAGTCTGGAGGTGAGGAGAACATCAGAAAGAAGTAGCAGAAAGGCAAGTCAGAAGTTATGAGGGCCTAAATCAGGGCCATTACCATCAGACTCCATTCATCATGAGGTTACCTGGATGCTCCTGGAGTCCTGCGATGCAGAGCCTATATCGTCCTGGACCAAACTAAGGCAAAAGCAGTAAGATATGCAGCTACAGATTTGAGAAATATTTGTGTCATATAATTGACAGAATTTGATGAAAAGATAAAGAACAGGAAGAGCCAGTGATGATACTCAGATTCCTAACCAAGACAAATGCTTAAATGTGGTACCAGTCACTTTGATTGGAGCAAAAGAGGAAGGGCATAGTTGGGTGGGTAAATGACAAGATTGGATTTGAGATGTTACTTTTGAGGGTATCTGAGGCAAGTTGAGAGGAGACCTCCAGTTGGCAGTGGACTATATGAGTCTAGAAGTTGAGAGTCTAAAGATCCTGAAGCTTCCGCCATGAACGGTGTCACCCAGGGAGAAGTTGTCTTGTGAGGACAATAAGAAGGTCAAGAGCGTAACACTGGGAGCAAATCATTTTAGAGAAAAGCACTGGTCTGGAAAATAAAACAAAGGAGAAACAAAAAAGTAGGAACAACCACCCAAAAAAAAAAAAAAAAAGCCAGTGTCTCTTAAAAGTCAATGGAGGAGAAGTTCAAGAAAAGAATCATAAATAGCATCAAACTCAATAAATAGATCCAGGAAGTAAAGATCCAAAAGGGTTCATCAGATTTAGACCCAGAAAGTCAATCAGTGGTGAACGTTGCAGAGGAGTCCTGGGACCCAAGCCAGGTTGTGGTCCATGGAAGACTGGATGGTCAGTTATAGTATGAGGCAGGACCCTTTCTGTTCCAAGTGTCAGAAACCCAACTCAAACTCACTTAACAAGAAAGGGATCTATTATGTCATGTGGTTAACCTTATAAATAAAACTGCCAGTTATCTGACCAGCAAAATGGGTTTAATTCAGGAATAGCAGAGAATGGCAACTCGGTACATGCAAGCTACGGAAAAAACCGTGGGCATGTCTGGAGAACAAAAGAGAGGAACACTCTTTTATAGAGGCAAGGGGGAGTTGGGAGGAGCTGTTATAAATCTGACTGTTTCCCTCTTGGCTTTGTGAGACAAAAGCCAAGGCAGGATAATCTGCGCCCGTGATCAGGCAGCAGCCCACACTAGGAAGGATTCCCTAAATCATAGTTCAAGGAAGAAGGTGTGTGGGAAGAGCCCAAGGACTCTGGCTTCCTTCGTTTCTCTGCCTCTCAGGTGTCCCAATTTTATCCCCCTGTTCTGTTTCCCACCCCACTCCTTGCCTTTTATGCTAATTTTAGAACAGGGCAGAAAGTCTGAGTTTTGCAATTCTGCAAGAAGTGAGAGTAACTGAGCCTCAGCAGTCTTGCCATGGGCAGAAGGGTCTCTGTTAACAGAGCTGCGTATTGTCTCCTTTCTGCTTTCAGCCTGGTCAGCTCAGATCAAAGCTTGTCTTTCTAAAGGCAGCAAGAAGCAGCTGAGGGGGTTCAGGGCAGGCCACCCCAAAATGTGCATATTGATGATTTTGAATTAAAGTTATATAAGAAACAGCTGATACAAGAAGGACACTCTGACCGCCCTTTGTCTCCCTAAAAGCAGAAAAGAAATCTCCGGTGTGAAATGTACCCTCTCTGCGCTAAGAGGAAAGGGGACGTCCTTATCACCAGAGACAGGGAATTTGGAGCCGAGAAGGCTACATAAACAAACCTTATTACTTCCTCTCTAATTTACCCCAAGTTCCAACTTCTCTGTCTTGTTCATTTTCACAAATTAATCTTTTCCTTGTCAGAACATAAAATAAAAGCTGCCTGCTTTGGTCGTTTCTTTGGGTCTCACATCTTTGGGGCCCTGTAGGTATGAAATTAAATTTGTGTTTTTTCCTATTAAGCTCTTTTTTGTTACCGGGGGTATCTCAGCCGAAAACCTAGAAGAGTAAAGGGTAATTTATTTCTCCTCCTCTACACAGCCAATATTTTCTACCATCCTGATCTGCAGTGCCGAAGAGTTTAACCAGCTTCATCACTATAATATAACAAGGAAAGACAGCTTCTCACTCAGCCAATTTCACATTTTGGAGTCTCTGCCCTTTTACTTGATTTGACTCAAAGGTCCTTCTTACTGTCTTATTTTTAGGAACATGGAATAACTTACACTGCAATGAAATGCAGAATTTAATTGGGCTTTAAAATTTAAAACCTTTTTCAAGGCTACCAGATAATGATGAACTTTGTAGAGAGATTGACTTGTAATCGAGCATGTTAGAGGGGGCTAAGGGCTAGGAGGAAAAATGAAGGCAGGAAGAGGAATATGGTAGAGGGGTGCAGGTTTTAAAAGGGTGTCACTAACAACATCCGATCAAAGACCTGGATGTGGGAAGGTTGCAAACCATGCAGGTATCTGGGGGAAGGGTATTCCAAGGAGAGCCAACAGCAAAAGCAATTGTCTGAATGCTAGAGCAAGCCTGTCCTGCTCCTGGCACAGCAGAGAGGGCCATGTGGTTGAAGTGAGGTGAGCAAGGGGAGACTGGCGGGATACACACAATGAACAATTTCCTTATTTGGGAGCTCTCGGCTTTTACCAGTATTTTGATTTTACAAATAATGTTGCACTCAACATTTCATAAATTATTTCTCTAGTCTAGACTCCTATAAGTGGAAATCTTGGATTAAATGGATTGAAGTTCTTGGTTCATCCCATCAAAATCAATTTCCCAGAAAGTTGTAGAGATTCCATTTCCACCCAAAATGTATGAATATACTCATCTCATCCCTCATCACCATTAAGTATGGTCCTTTAAAAATCTTTGTCAGGGAGGATGGGTTAGCCTGGTGATAGGTATTAAAGAGGGTACGTTCTGCATGGAGCACTGGGTGTTATAT
Organism: Leptonychotes weddellii; assembly: GCF_054177405.1. Classification (NCBI taxonomy): domain Eukaryota; kingdom Metazoa; phylum Chordata; class Mammalia; order Carnivora; family Phocidae; genus Leptonychotes; species Leptonychotes weddellii. Next base: position 64,417,272 of record NC_138377.1, read on the forward strand.
GCAAACAATGAATCATGGAACACTACATCACAAACTAATGATGTATTGTATGGTGATTAACATAACAATAAAAAATCTTTGTCAATTTGATGAGCATCATGGTAATGCATTATTGGTTCTGTTTACAGTTCCTTAATTACTAATTAAGTTGAATTTTTTCATATGTTTTTTGGCTGGTTAGATTTCCTCGTTATGCACTGTTTTTCATAAATTTTGCCCACTTACCTATTTAGAAACTATTTTTCTCCTTCATTTGCACACTCTTTGTTAAGTTTATTGTCTTCAATCCGGCTGTCGTAACAAAGTACCATAGACTGGGTGACTTAAGAACAACAGAAATTGACTTCTCACATTTCTGGAGGCCACAAGTCTGAGACCAGGGTACCAGCATGGTCAGGTTCTGGTGAAAACCCTCTTCGGGGTTGCACACTGCTGACTTCTCAGTGTGCCCTCACAACAGGCTAGCTCGCCAGCCTTCTTCTTAGAAGGCACTCATCCTATTGCGGGGGCTCCACCCTTAGGACCTAATTACCTCCGAAAGTCTCCATCTCCAAATACCACCACACTTGGGGATTGGATTTCAACATGAATTTTTGGGGAATGCGACCATTCAGTCCCTAACACTTATGAACTCTCACATGTCAGTTTTGCCCGATCCCCCCAAATACTATGAAGGCAACTCAGGGCTATGAGAATTCTGCCTGTTCTCACTGCTCCGCCCCCCGAGTGGGAGCCTGCATGCCAGTACCGTGATGTGCAGGAACTCAGGCGCATAGAACAGGAGTTAGACTCAGCATCTTGTCTCTCCCTTCTGAGGCCAACAAGACATCGTGTCTCCTTCCTACAACGGCCCTTGCTGTCACTCAGTTCCTGCCTACTCCAACTTCCACTCTGTTTGCTGTTCAGCTCATTAATCCCTATTTTACAACAGTCTTCCTCATTAAGATGTGGATTTTCTTTTTCCACCGTGAGGGTCTTGTTTCTATGGTGATACAAGAGGAAGTCTGTGCAGAGGTGTTGCAACTGGAAGCTTTCACTTACTTTGAGAGGTAGTTAAAGTTGATTGAGGTAGAGGGTCAGTGGAGACCGTGCAAATGCCTGGCAGAGGTCAAACCTTGGCAGCAAAGGCAGGAGGAAAGCATCAAGAACTCCTTTCTTGTTGTTGTGATGACCTCACGTAGGCATGAAATGTTTCACACCCGTCTAACATTAACTTTAGGTATTCAATGATGTTTTTCATGTATTGCCTTAGACGTTTGGTCTGAGACAAGTTTTTAAACAACTCTCGAAACTTTTTCAAACCACTTTATTAAACAAAGAGGGTATTATATGGCAGCCACAGGATGATAAAGGATTACTGGGAGCTTTCTCTTTATAAATGAAAGAGGATTTAAACAATTTTTTATGTGAAAGATAAACAAATAATAGAAAGAGAGAAGTTCAGCAACATAATTCATAAAAATGGTTCTACCACAAAGTTTAATCCTCTCCTTTTTGTTTACCCCTGCATACCATAAAACAGTGTTAAAGTGTAATTAAAAAAAAATAATACCATGACTCTCATACAAATAAAAAAATGAACAGGTGTCAAAATCTGATTTGACTCCTTAATTAATGAAAGAACTAATAAGATGTTAAGACTAATGCAAAGTGGGGTGCCTGGGTGGCTCAGATGGTTAAGCATCTGCCTTCGCCTCAGGTCATGATCCCAGGGTCCTGGGATGGAGCCCCACATCGGGCTCCTGGCTCAGCAGGGAGCCTGCTTATCCCTCTCCCTCTGCTTCTCTCCCTGCTTATGCTCTTTCTCTCTCTCTCTCTCTGTATCTCTGTGTCTCAAGTGAATAAATAAAATCTTAAAAAAAAAAAGACTAATGCAAAGAACATTCGAGAAGCTAGGTTTTGATGGGGAATGTTAGAATAAGATTTGGGGGTTAGACACAAAACTGCTTAACGTCCGACGAGACAATAAACCATAAGCTTTGGGATCGTCTGTTCTAATAGACAGGATTATTTGCATCTCTAACAGACAAAAACCTACACATTAACCTTTGCTCAGAGATGACAGAAAGTCAAGCCCAACACTGCACTGAAAATATTCTGCCAGCTCTTCTGCCTATTTCCAAGTTTCTTTTTTTAAGATTTTATTTATTTATTTGAAAGAGAGAGAGAATGAGAGAGAGAGAGCACGAGAGGGGTGAGCAGACTCCCTGTTGAGCAAGGAGCCGATGCGGGGCTCCATCCTGAGACTCCAGGACCATGACCTGAGCCGAAGGCAGTCGCTCAACCAACTGAGCCACCCAGGCACCCCTACCTCCGAGTTTCTAATGATTTTTTGACATGGGACGAAAACAGCTTTGTAAGGGAAGGGGTAGTACGGGTGGCCCTGGAAACAAGGAAGCCAAGAACGCAGCAAAAAGTTCTGGGAGCCACAAACTCTTCCTCCCGACTCAGGAAGAGGAGTGACTGCCAGCAGCCCCCCAAACCGGGAGTGAGCTAGGAATTACCGAACTGGCATCACTTGGCCTCCCCACCTGCCCCAACCCCCAAAGGTGGAGTGAATATAGGCACTCACAGGGAGAAGCCATCCTTCCTCTCCTCAGACCCCGGGCGGGAAATAGCTGCACAGAACATCTGCTCCAGGCAAGGAGCCCATAGCCCCCGGCAGAGTCCCAAACACAAAATAACATGAAAAGGACCTGTCATGGGTGCAAAAGTGTTTTGAGATCTGTGGAGCCAGATGTGGTAGATCAAGTGCTCTGGCTTAAATCTGCCACAGGAGGTACTGAAGAGACACATGAGAGAATAACTGGCAGCTCAAAGACCCCAACGTGGTGGGAAGAGAAGCCCAGCTAGAGCAGAGGTGGGAGCCATCTTGGGTTAGTTGCGAGAGTTATTAAAAAAGGGAGGACATGGGGCGCCTGGGTGGCTCAGTTGGTTAAGCGACTGCCTTCGGCTCAGGTCATGATCCTGGAGTCCCGGGATCGAGTCCCGCATCGGGCTCCCTGCTCGGCGAGGAGTCTGCTTCTCCCTCTGACCCTCCCCCCCTCTCATGTGCTCTCTCTCTCTCAAATAAATAAATAAAATCTTTAAAAAAGAAAAAAAAAAAAAAAAAGGGAGGACACCCTTCACTGAGGGGAGGAGGGAGGAAAGGAGAGAACTCAGACAAATTCATAAGCCAGCAGGAAGGATGAGAAGTTGGAGTTCCCAGATTATTGTTTCTGCCTCCTCTATGAAGGTGGAGGGTGGGGTGGGACAGAAGGGGCCTTGACAAGATTGATGTTATAGGCTAAACTATGTTCCCTCCTCCAAATTTCTATGGTGAAGTCCTAACTTTTAGCACCTCAGGATGAAGGCATATTTGGAGACAGGGTCTTTAGAAGGTAATTAAGGTTAAATGAGGTCTTTGGGGGTGGGCCCTAACCAATATGACTGGTGTCTTTATAAGGAGAGATCAGGACACAAACACGCACTGAGGAAAGACCATGTGAAGACAGAGGGAGTTTGCAGCCATCTGCAAGGCAAGGAGAGGGGCCTCAGAAGAAATCAACCCTGCTGACACCTTGATCTCAGACTTCTAACTTCCAGAACTGGGAGGGGGAGAAATGTCTGTTGTTTCAAAACACATTGAAAAGAAAGGGAGATGTTCCCAAGTGAGACCATGTAGAAAGATTACCAGGTGATATTAAAAGGCAAAATTATATGGGAAGGTGGGGCATCAGAGAAAGAGAATTTGTGTCCAATCCAGAAATGAATGTGTTTCAACTGTTTGCAGAGCTCCTTAAAATGACCTCTAGTAGTTGGATGAACTTCAGTCCAAAACACAAGCATGAGAATCACTGAGCCAGAATGGAAGATGGCAGTGGATTCATTCAATAAATATTTATTGAGCATCTTTTATACACAAAGTGTTCATAACTATGAACACGGCACACAGGGTGCCTGGTCTTATGAAACCTACATTTGAATGAATAAAGTATATAATAAACAAGGAAACAAGCAAAAATAGTGTCAAAGAGTTAAAAATGCTGTGAAGAAAACAGAGCAGATAATGTCATAGAAAGTGACTGGGGTGGGAGCAACATTATACAGGGTGGTCAAGAGAAGGCATCTCAGAGAAAGTTCTATTTGATCTGAGACCTGAAAGATAAAAATAAGCAAACAAACAAAAACAAGGGCAGATATGGGGCGCCTGGGTGGCTCAGATGGTTAAGCGTCTGCCTTCGGCTCAGGTCATGATCCCAGGGTCCTGGGATCGAGTCCCGCATCGGGCTCTCTGCTCCTTGGGAGCCTGCTTCTCCCTCTGCCTCCCTCTCTCTCTCTCTGTCTCTCATGAATAAATAAATAAAAAATCTTTAAAAAAAAAAACAAAACAAGGGCAGATAGAAAGTATCCTGCCCGATTTCCAATTTCATTGGGAAGGGTAGAAGGAAGGGAGGAGGCGGTAAAGCCTTAAGGGTGATAAGGGAAGGGACTAATCTAGGGGTGAGGCTTCCAGGTCAAGAGAACTGCTCATATATCACTACCAAACAAGGATGAGCCCAGATTGGGAGTTTCCAAACATATTTATTTCCAAATGAGAAATTTCAAACAGCTCGCCTTCCTTTTCATTTCCTGTATGATTCTGGATGCTAAGGCTCCCCACCTCCATATTCTCCACCAAGCCTCCAGTTGCACACCAAAGACCATGGCCCAACTCTCTTAACAGTCTGCTTCACAGCTTAGGAGAGAAGCCAGCTACCACAATGTTCTCAGCGATGATGTAGCTGGCGTCTAGAGAGCACAGGAAGGACACCATCCTGGCACATTCTTCGGGCTCCCCAAACCTGAAGGAAAGAGAGCAGAATTGAGGTCACAGCCCCTGCAATGTTAAGCTCTGACTTCAGGTTCTTCTGGTGGCAGGGCGGGGGGCATGGGGCTCAGTCTTGACCCTTAAAGACCAATACCTCACAGAATTCTAGTCAAATCAGGTTCCGGGGAAGGTCATCGTGGGCTCAGCAGGACCATGCCCACCCTCCAGCCCTTAGCCCCAGGCTGTGCTATTCTCAGACTTCAGTAAGGGGGGAACAGGCAGCAGACTGGAAAATCAGGGCTCTGTCTCTTCTTGAACTTGGACTTTGCTTCAGAGTAGCCACAGACCCCAAACACTACCTACCACTGCACTCCATTGATGTCATTGAAGTCAGGTAGCAAGTATGGCAATGTTTTCTCCTGAGGAGAGATTTCAGAGTCAGTGTTAGGCAGAAGGCCTTTTGGCAGGGGTAGGGCAGGGGTGGTGGGAAGGGCATCATGGCAGATCGATGCCTCTGTGGGAGGATGACCCTGTTCAGGAGAGAGGAGTGGGGCAGAACTTTGCTTTGCTCCCTACCGAGAATAAAGACCCCATTCTGCAGGAAAGTGAGAGGCCGCTAGGGCCAAAGGCTGTGGGGCAGAGCCTCAGAATGATGGGCCTGGACTGAGGTTGTAATCCAAGTATTCAGGTGTCTATGGGCCCCACGAGCTTGGCCAGGGAAGGGACCAGTGGGGACTGTGGGGCAGGGGTTGGGGAGCAAAAACCGTGATCCTCACCACTTGGATAAAGTCAGTCTTGATTATTCCTGGCACCAAACGGTTCACTCGGATGCCTTTTGGTGCCAGCTCCACAGCCAGAGACTTACAGAGACCCAACAGTGCCGTTTTGCTGGTGTTGTAGACTCCCAGCTTCTGAAGAGCAGAAGGAAGTAGACAGAGCGGATTGGAACTGGCAGGAGGAAAAGTCACCTGAACAGCCGGAGCTGTGATTCTGGGTCTCAGACTAAGAAACTGCACTTGATTTTGGCCCAAACTAAAATCCCTTCTGCCACCTTTCCCCATCTACAATCATTTTCAAGGGGTGAAGTTCTGAGATAGAGGGCCTTGCCCAAGCTTAGAGAAATGTCAGAAAGTCACTGCCATATGTGTCCAAGCTTGGAACGGAGAAAGCCACACTGTGCTTTCCAAAATTCAGCCAGGAAACTGGAATGAGGAAATCCCAGGACTCAGAACTTGTTTTACCATAAACTGTGCGTACCCTGGACAGACGGCTTAACATCCTTAGCTTTCAGAGATGTTATGGCGAAGTGAGATTATAATCCCAAATCTGCAGCAATCAAGTTCATCTCAACTCCCATGTATAACCAGTTCTCCCACACCCCACAGTAGGACCTCCCATGAAACAAGACTCCGCTGCCCCTCACCCAGCCCTGTCCAGAGGGTTTTACACTCACTGGTATTGGCACACAGGCCACCATAGATGAGACCAGAACCACGGCGCCTGTCCTGTAAGGAGAAAGGTGGATGAGACGAGATGACAGGTGCGTCCAACTAAGAGCCCAGACGAGCCAGGAAATTATCCTTTCACAGTAAGAGGAAACCAGCTCAAGATTCATGATAAGGTGAGAGACTATCTGGAACACTGGCGAGAAGCTGGTGGACACAGTAAGGTCAATGGCAGAGTCAATGTTACCCAGTGACCACAGCCAGGGAGGGATTCCTTGGGCGGGGGACCCAAGGCTGAGAGGCAGCACTTCTGGAGAGCAGAGCCCTAGTAATACTCCTGAGCCATAGACCCCTGTGAGGTCGGTGTGCCGCCAAACTGTCCCAGCCTGAGCTGCTTCTGGGTGGCCCAGGACACAAAGTGACTTGAGGAGGAGCAAGTACCACAGTGCCTCTAACCAGAAAGGAAACCGGTGAGATGGCTCACAGAGGAGGGCTGGAGTCAAGGGACCAGAGCTGGGGCTCCAGGTCCTGCCTTCTGGACCCTTTTTCCCTGGAGCTGCCACTACAGGGGCAAGGTCCCTGCATTCTCTGAGATCCAAAGAACAAGGGCCTGTGACAGGTTTTTTGAGAACCTGGAAGGCAGGTTCTTCCCCCCTCCCCCAGCAAATGTTTCTCTTCTTCATAATTGTCACATCCCGTGGGGAAGAGGGTAGGTGTGGGAATGGAGAACATTTCCCAAAGAACAGACCTCCCACTTCTACCACCACCCTCCACTTCCTGGGCCCCTGCCCAAATGCCTCCTGTAGGGTAGAGGACACCCAAGCATGAAGACCCCAGGGCCCTGCTGCACCCCCTGTTCTCCATGTGGGGCAGCAGCTGGCTCAGCAGCAGGGCCGGGGACTTCACATTCACATCCAGGATCTGAAATCAGAGCAGACGCAGAGGAGAAGGAAAGATGAGGTCTGTCCAGTGCCCATTCTCACTGGTCACTTGGAGACCTGTGGCCAGAGCAGGACCCAAGGCACTTCCCGTAGCCTCAGAGCTTGGGTCCTGCTCTTTGTGTGCGAGGGACAGGGTCCTTTAGGAGAAGGAATCCAAGGGCCTGTGTTGGATTCTCAAGTTCCTGTCCTGCCCAGGTCACAGGGGAACCAACAAGCTGTGGTTTGGGAGACCCTCCCTCTGCTGGTCCCCATACCACTTCTCCCCAGTCAACGTGGCCCTCCAGAGAGGATGCTGGAGAAAAGAGAAGGGGGGAAATCAAGATGACTTGTTTTTAGTGAGTGCCTTAAGGGAGGTGAGGGTGAGAGAGAGAGAGGGAATCCACACTGAGCATCAGTCTGTCAGGAAATGTTCACAACCATTTTTTTTTTTTAATTGGAAAAGCCTGAGTATGACTGAGAAGTGGGAAGGGGGAACTGGGAATTGGGTCCAGAAGGCCAGGGAACGTGAGAACTGAACAGAGAAGGTGGGGCGGGGTCTGCAAGGACAGATGGCAGGAGCTGGTCAGCGGAAGACTCCATGAGGAGGGAATGGCTCACCCTGGCCACGGACCCATCTCTGCCGACAGGGTCAGGAGAGGGGGTGGGTCAGGACTGTGCCGAGCCCTCTCAGGGGGCCTTCAGGACAGCAGGGGCAACAGGAGCCCTGAGAATGCTTGGTGGGTTCCAGCGGGGATGGCAAGTCTGGATGGGGTCCCTCTTCTCAGCTGTGTCTGAGGACAGGTGAGGTACCCCTGGGACAGCCGGCCAGAAGGGATCAGAGTGGGTGCCCGTGAGTCTAGACTGGGATGGCCTCAGAACCCTTCACCGTGGACGGACCAGAAATCTTTTCTGGCATCTCAGGACTGTGTAGCAGTGGCCAGCACAAGGAGAGTCAAGTCAACAGAAGGGAGGCTACTGGCACCTGGCATACGCAGGCCATGGTAGTGCCTGTTAGCTTCCTGATGGGTGGTTCGACCCAGGTGAGCTCATCCCCCCACCCATCAGAGTCAGTAGTGACGGGAGTATGAGGGACCTTAGGTACTATGTGTGTGTGTGTGTGTGCGCGCGTGCATGCGTGCGTTTGTGTGCATGTAAATATGGTGGACAGAGAACCACGCAGGCTGTGTAAGATCCTACCCCAGTCCTCACCTTGTCCCACACCTGCTCACTGGCCCCCAGAGTGCTGCCCACCAAAGGGTTGACCCCTGCCATGCACACCAGGAAGTTGACGCCCCCACAATGCTCCAGGGCCTGTGGAGGAAATGACAGGATGTGGAGTGAAGGAATGGAGTAAAGGGTTCCCAGAAGCCTCTCTCCTTCCCCAGCCAGACTGATGACCTAGAGTAAAGTAAGCAACCCCTTACTGCCTGAGGCCATCCTGGGGCAGAGTCAGATCTCAGAGATCAGAGGTGGAGTGAAATATTTGTTTCTCACCTCCCTGGAAGCATCTAATTTCTGCCCCACAAGATGCCTAGTTGGTAGCTGGGCCCCCAGTCCAAATCTTCATTCATAGGGGTCGCTGCTTCTACGCTGCCCCTTCTTTCGCCTCTTAGATTTCTAACCAATTCCTCCTCCCTCCTCCCTCCACTCTGGAAACCCTCCTCCTTTTTTGTCGCACATATAAGAACCCATTCACCACAAGCATCTGCCCATTTCACACTCCAGATTTGCCTCACAGCTCACCCCTTCCAAGACTGTCGCATGAACTGGTCTTTTTTTTTTTTTTTTAAAGATTTTATTTATTTGTTTGACAGAGAGAGACACAGCGAGAGAGGGAACACAAGCAGGGGGAGTGGGAGAGGGAGAAGCAGGCGGCCCGTGGAGCAGGGAGCCTGATGCAGGGCTCGATCCCAGGACTCTGGGATCAGGACCTGAGCCGAAAGCAGACGCTTAACGACTGAGCCACCCAGGCACCCCAGCATGAACTGGTCTTAATCCAGACTGCGACTCTAGTGGCCTCCCCAACCCAACACCTAGGGTGCACTAGCGCTGTGCTGCTCAAACTCTAACAGGTACACTCACCTGGGGTCTGGTTAAATGCAATTTTAATTCAGCAGCTCCGGAGAGATCTGAGATTCTGGGTCCCCGGCAAGCTCCCAGGACACGCCCCACTGGGGGTCATCAGACCACCCTTTGATAACGAGCCTCTAGTCTAGACCATGTGAGTTCCTTCCTGCCAGGAGCACCCCTTCTCAGCCACACTGGTTGTCCATTTTTTATCCCTTGAGCAGGACCCTATCCTGGGTCACATGTGTTGTTGGCCTAGATACCAACGCTAGAGACCTCAACCGCCTCCTGCCTGTCCCCATCTGCCTTCCACCCCTGCCACTCACTGTAGCCACAAGCCGTTCCCAGCCCTCGGCCTTCCCCACGTGGCACACGGTGTCCGCCACGCTCAGCCCCTCCCCCTGCAGCGCGGCCATTGCCCGGTCCACGTTCTGCTGCTTCCGGCTGCTGCTGACCACGTGGGCCCCGTCCTGGGCCAGGCGGCGGGCGGTGGTGAAGCCGATCCTCTGGGCAGAGATGGCTGTGGTGGCTTCAGCCCCTCCCCATCCTCCCCCTAAGAGCCTGATCATAAGACACAAATTGAGTTCCACAGTATGGCCCAAGAGCTGCCTCCAAATCCTTCCAAGCAGGGAGGAAGAACTATTGAATCTGACTACATATGGGGCCTTCACCAAGGCTATCCCATTGAAATCTCACTATGTATAACAATCATATTTTATAGGTGAGAAAATTTTCACATTAATTTTGTTAAAGGGAGTTTTTATTTTTTATTTTTTCATTTTTTCATTTTTTTATTTTTTAAATTTTATTTTATTATGTTATGTTAGTCACCATACATTACATCATTAGTTTTTGATGTAATGTTCCATGATTCCTTGTTTGCATATAACACTCAGTGCTGCATTCAATATGGGCCCTCCTTAATACCCATCACCGGGCTAACCCATCCCCCCACCCCCCACCCCCAAAACCCTCAAGTTTGTTTCTCAGAGTCCATAGTCTCTCATGGTTCGTCTCCCCCTCTGATTTCCCCCCCTTCATTTTTCCCTTCCTACTATCTTTTTTTTTTTTTTAACATATAATGTATTATTTGTTTCAGAGGTACAGGTCTGTGATTCATCAGTCTTACACAATTCACAGCGCTCACCATAGCACATACCCTCCCCAGTGTCCATCACCCAGCCACCCCATCCCTCCCACCCCCCACCACTCGAGCAACCCTCAGTT
>NC_138377.1:64428219-64444621 GCF_054177405.1 Leptonychotes weddellii
TTGGTTGTCTTTTGATTTTGTTGACTGTTTCCTTTGCTGTGCAAAAGCTTTTTATCTTGATGAAGTCCCAAAAGTTCATCTTTGCTTTTGTTTCCCTTGCTTTTGGCGATGTGTCTAGGAAGAAGTTGCTGCGGCTGAGGTCGAAGAGGTTGCTGCCTGTGTTCTCCTCAAGGATTTTGATGAATTCCTATCTCACATTTAGGTCTTTCATCCGTTTTGAGTCTATTTTTTGTGTGTGGTGTAAGGAAATGGTTAAAGGGAGTTTTTAAAACGAATATTTGTAAATGTGCTGGGCACCCAGCCTCAACTGTAGAGAATCTTCAGCTGCCCAGCATTTTCTCCCTTGGTTCTAGCCAGAGACTTCTGATAGGAATTACTTTCTCTAAGCCCAATGGCTTTCTTCTGCTCTGCAGAGGAAAAACTTTCATGCTGAAAAAGATGTTCTGTCCCCTCTGCCTCTCCTTGCTTTAAGAGATCTGAAGCTGCTCTGATTGGGGCTGGCTGAGTCCCGATGATGAAAGGGCAGAAGGCATATTTCTCCTGTCTTGTGGAAACTATCTGGACTGCTTGGCATTTTGGATGTATTCATTTGTTATGAAGGCTGGGCACTGGGAGCCCACACAAAGATTTAAAACATCATGGGGGTCTGGGAAGCCTGGAATGATTAAGCAGTTCTAAAATTGAATGGTCCAAATTGGTGGTGGTATAGACCATGAAAGGTCAAAAGGAAGATGGTGACCCCGAAGCACTCAACACCAGAAGCCTCCCTTCCTCATGCCTGCGGTAATGACTCATTACAGATCATGGCTCCTTATGGCAGTTAGAGGATGAGTGGAATTGGAGGGACACTGGAAGAAATGTGACGAGAGGAGAGGTTCATCTATAAAAAGTCTCTGAGTTGGTTTTGAGATGTTGCCCTGCCCATTGCTCGAGTGCTGGCAGGCATTCTGCAGCCAGTGAAACCCCCTAGTCTGAGAGGCAAGTAGGTCTTGGGCTTCTCCCTGGTAGACCAGGACCCTAAAAGACCACAGTGATGTGCCTATGAAGGACAGGGAGAAAGGGCTATCCTGATGATAACAAGTTAAATGTCTTTGGGTTACCCAGCAATTACGTGGCAGAGACTAGATTCCAACACTACTCTGATTGACTCAGAAGCACCTGGTTTTCTAACTACATCCTTCTTGGAACCCAGAAACCAGATGTTTTAGAGAGAGTTGCTGAGATTTGGAGTTAGTTGTAAATGCTGGAGCTGTGGGGGTGTCAGGCAGGGATGTATGAGAAAGGCATTGACTGCCAACCCTGCTCTGGGATGGGGACACTAACATCTTGTGATATGCCAGTGAAGGATTCCCATTCGCTTACCCCTTTGTGGACCCAGTGATCACAGCCACTTTCTCAGCCAGGGCACAGCTCCTGTCTGCCCTATTGCTGCTCATTCTTGCTGAGAGGAGCACCAAGGAGCGATGAAGACCCTTAAAGGCCAATGATGCAGCTCTGAGCATGGCAGTCATTGACTTCCCTCTGTCTGGACCCATGCTGAGGAAGAACCTGGGAAGACAATCACACCAAGAAATACAATAGGATCTGTGTCTCCGTGCATCCTTCAAACTTCCCAGGGAAGTACAGAGCTGCTCGTGCCTTTCCATGACCTGTCCCCTGAAAGCCTTCCTCATCGTAGTGAACCACACCACCGCAGCAGATGTGGGCAGCCATGGTGCTGGGCTGCTTGTAGATGCCTGAGTGATTCTTGCCTGACACCTCCACACCCCCAAACAAGGAATATCACTCTACTCTTCTTAGACTCACCTTTGTACATCCCTTCACACATCCATTTTTCCACAAAGATGCTGCTTTGAACTTTTTCTCTACTTTCCCCAGCCTGCTGCAACCACCTGGCCCAAGCTCTTGTCATCTCCCCAATCTGCCACAACCTCCTCTCCTCTTCTCTCAGCTCCCCACTGAAACCACAGCCTTAGCTCCTGCATCAGAGATACCAAACTTGTTAGCATTTGACAGGCAAGTTGCTTCTCCTCATCACAAATGACTCTCATCCAACTGTAGATAAAAGTCCAGCCACTCTCTTCTGGTTCCCAAACTTTTGTGGGGTCTCTACCCTCACCCCTCCTTCATACTATTCTGGTCCACCTGCCCAAAGATCCCATGGCACCTCTGCCATTGCAGCTGCATCAGCAACACCACATTTCTGCAACAACTTTCTCTCAACCCACATCTTTCACCTCCTTCTGGGGAGATCAAGGAATAATTGTCTCAGGTTGGCCCTGGAGATGGCCCTGGGAAACAATGTTAGGAGTGTGGAAGGAGAGAGATAGAAGGGAAGATTGTCCATAAGAGGTACATTATCAAATAGATTACCTCTATGGGGATCTGAAGGTCAATCCTGCTGAAGAACTCTGAGCAATAGTTTTGAGTTTCAGAGTTATCCCACCCAAAAGGCAAGGGCACTGGGGACTTAGGGTGACCAGCCATTTCAGTTTTCCGGGAATGCAGGTTTTAGCACTGGAAGACCCATATTCCATGAAACTGCTCATGTCCTAAGCAAACCAGGATATTCGGTTCATCTCATGAGAGTATATTTTCAACTCCTGTCAGTCGTTTGTTGAGGACTGCTCCAGAGCAGCATTAATTCTGTAGCATTTTCAACCTGCTCCACCTGTGCTCAGAAATATTCAGGAAAAGTCAAAGCTGCTTGCTGTTGGACATTGGGCTTCCATGGACAGAAAGGTGAGTGCCCGGGGGACATAAGCAGGACACCAACAGAGTCTGTTACATATGTCACATTTATTGACCATTATGTCCTAAGCATAGTGCTATGCACTCTACGTGATCTTTTTTTAAATATAATAGTCATGATAGCATTTTGAGTTCGTGGCAGTTACTATCCACATATTGCAGAACTGTAAACTGAAACAAAGAGATAAATTGTTCAATCTGTCACCAGAAAGAGAAAAGCTCAGGTTCAAAACCAAGTCTACTGAATATAGTTTGCAATTTTAATATCTAAATTCTACTGCCTTCTCTGACTTCCTCAGGGAGGGGCTACTTGTTCTGAGCCCACAGAACTTATATATTTGTCTTGGCTACCCTTAAACTTTAAAAATAAACATATACTTACCATATGACCAACAATTGTACTCCTGGGCATTTATCCCAGAGAAATGAAAACATATGTCCACACAACATCATGCACATGAACATTTATAGAAGCTTTATTTGTATTAGCTAAGCTGGAAATGACTCAAAAGTCCTTCAATGAATGGTTGAGCCAAGTGTGGTACATCTACCCAGTGGTATAAAATAAAATATATTTGATTTCCATCCTTGGTTCCTGGCACAGAGCTCCTAAAACCCTTGGGATTTTTTGAGTAATAGGGGTATCTTTTGTTATTCAGAAGGAGCCCCTTTCCAATCACAAACTGAGTTCATGCTAGTAAGGTGACTTGAGGTGGGGGTCCTAGATAGCCTCAGGATGGGGTTGGTCACCAGAAAGACCAAGTGATGAGGAAATTGGAACCAACAGCTCCACCCACCCACCTCAGGAAGAGAGAGAGGGGCTGGAGGAGGAGCTCTATAAAAACTCTTGTATAATGAGGTTCAGAAAGCTTCTGGAAAAAGGTATTGAAACTAAACACACACACACACACACACTCACTCACCTATACCTTGCTCTATACATTAATTCCACATGGCTGTTCCTAAGTTGTATCCTTTATAATAAACCGGTAAATGTAGGTAAACAAAATGTTTTCCTGAGCTCTGCAGGTCATACCAGCAAATCATCAAACCTAAGAAGGAGGTTGTGGGGATTCCCAATTTGTAGCTGGTTGGTCAGAAGCATGGGTGACTTGGGACTTGTAACTGGTGTCTGGACTGGGAGGCAGTCAAGTGGGACCGGACCCTTAAACCTCTGGCATCTGACGCTAACTAGTTAATGTCACAATTGAATTACATTATTGGGCACCCAGTTGGTGTTGAAGACTTGGTTGGTGTAAGAAAACACTCTAGAGCAATAAAAAGAAACAAACTACTGATATGTGCAACAATTTGGATGGAGCTCAAGGAAATTATGTTGCGTGAAAAAGGCAATTCCATTAATGATTCCACTAATATAGCATTCTCAAAAGGACAACATTATACATATGGAGAAGAGATTTGTGGTTGCCAGGGGTTAGAGATGGGGTTGGAGGAGGCAGATGGGTGTGGCTCTAAAGAGGTAGCATGAGGGATATTTGTGGTGATGGAACAATTCTGTATCTCAGTTGTGGTGGTGTCTTCACAAATCTGCATGTGATAACAGTGTAGCATCACCCACACAAAAGATTGCATATGAAACTGGTGAAATCTGAGTAAGATCTGTGGATTGTATCTATCAGTTTCCTGGTTTGAATACTGTACTATCATTTAGAAGATGGGTAGGAAGTAGGAAATTGTGGATAAAGGGTACACAGGACCTCAGCTTCCTCTGAACTTAAAACTGTTTCAACCTAAAAGCTTTTAAAGAGCTTCACTTGGCTCTGACTTGTAGAAAACTACTGAACTAAGCTCTATAGGAGAATAAAATACAAATTCATTAATTGGGGCTATTTTTATATTTCTAGAATCACTTTAAAGCAATTATTTATTAAAGCAGACATCTACTCTGTAATATGTACTCCTGCCTCTTAATAAGGGAGGTACATCTTTCATCATTAGTCTTTACAATTGGATAGAGTGGGGCAATAAGGCACAAGCTTGGCTGTTGAGACTGAGCACAGCACAAACAAGTATCTGGTCTCTGGGAGATGAAGTGAGACAGAGTGAGTATCCAGGGCAGAAGAGGTGAGGAAGCACCTGTGAAAGGAGTGGGATGGAGCTTGAAGCTACTAGTCCCCTCATCTTGGTAGCTAGGGCTGAGAATGCTCCAGGCACAGAGTCTAGTCAGAGTGGGCCTGAGGTGGGATAGAGAGGCAGCCAGCAGCAACAGAGCCGAGCACCTGGGTAAGGTGGGACGCTGAGGTAAGGCCATGGGATTTGGGGCTTTCTCTGATGGACAAAAAAAAAAAAAAGCTCATGGA
The DNA here is from genome assembly GCF_054177405.1 of Leptonychotes weddellii. Classification (NCBI taxonomy): domain Eukaryota; kingdom Metazoa; phylum Chordata; class Mammalia; order Carnivora; family Phocidae; genus Leptonychotes; species Leptonychotes weddellii. Next base: position 64,433,292 of record NC_138377.1, read on the forward strand.
GGTTCTTAGAAATTGATAGTTTTTATATAAATGATGATCACACTCAAGGAGGCATAAATTCCATTTGAGGCCCTACAGGCTGAAATAGCTAATACTTGTTTCTTTAGTGTTCATTTTTTGGTCTTATTCCTATTCCATTTTCTGAGTGGTCTATCTGGGTCTTTCTACCACTATTAAGCCCCCACACAAGTAGAGAAGTAATATAGATAGCTAACCTAACCCTTCTTAGGGAACAACATCATAGGTCTCTGAGACTAGATAAGTTCACATCTGTATTCAACATAAAAGCTTGAAACAACCAGGCACTTTCTACTTAAATCTCTGGGTTTCAAAACAAGTTCAATCTTGATCTCAAGGAGTGTTATGGATTGAATTGTGTTTTCCCCCCCAACCCCCACATTCATATATTGAGGCCCTAACCTCCATTACCTCGGAGTGTGGCTTGGGAGTGGAGATGGGGCCTTTAATGGGGTGATTAAGTTAAAATGAGGCCACTAGGGTAGAACTTAATCCAGTCTGACCACTGTCCTTATAAGAAGAGGACATTTGGATACACAAAAGAGACACCTGGGATGTGTGCACACAAAGAAAAGTTCATGTGAGGACACAGTGAGAAAGCAGACATCTGCAAGCCAAAGAGAGAGGCCTCAGGAGAAACCAAATCTGCCAACACCTTGATCTTGGATTTCCAGGCTCCAAAATTGTGAGAAATAAATTTCTGTTGTTTAAGACCCCATCTGTGGCATTTCTGTTATGGCTGCCCTAGTGGACTAATACAAGAAGAAACCTCAGTAATATTCCTTAACACCTTATATTATTACCCATTAATCTTCCTTAACCTCTCTTTTAACAACAAAAAAAATACACTACAGATTTCCTTTTTTTTTTTAAGATTTTTATTTATTTATTGAGAGAGAGAGAATGACAAAGAGAGAGCATGAGAGGGAGGAGGGTCAAAGGGAGAAGCAGACTCCTTGCTGAGCAGGGAACCCAATGCAGGACCTGATCCCGAGACTCCAGGATCATGACCTGAGCCAAAGGCAGTCGCTTAACCAACTGAGCCACCAAGGCGCCCACACTACAGGTTTCTGACAGGCAAAAAGAATCTCAGGAGATAGAGAATAGAAAGGCAGGGCACCTGGGTGGCTCAGCTGGTTGAGCATATGACTCTTGATCTCAGCTCAGGTCTTGATCTCAGGGTCATGAGTTCGGGCCCCACGTTGGAGCCTACTTAAAAAAAAGAAGGAGGAGAAGGAGGAGGAAGGAGAGGAGAAGAAGAAGAAGAAGAAGAAGAAGAGGGAGGAGGAGGAAGGAGGAGAAGAAGAAAGAGAAGAAGAAGAGGAAGAAGAAGGAAGAGGAGGAGGAGAAAGGCAACTGTGAGCCTCAGACTCATGAATTTGAAGAGAGCAAAGGTATCTCTGGTGATATAAGTGAGATGGGCTAGGCTTCCACAGGTTGGGGTGGGGTCAGAAAGCCAAAGTCATATGGCAGGAAGCTGTAAAAAACAATCATATCCATGTTTTCATACTCCATCCTTGATCTTCTGACACTAATCATGGAACAAAATATATGTCCCTATTTTTGGTCCAGAAAATGTGGTCACTATTGCTGTACCTCCCCCTCCGAAAGAGAATGGTGTGACCAGGAGCAGCTGGCCTGCATCCACAGTCATTCATGTGATATAATACTTTACATTCCCACTTTTGGACTATGCCTAGTACGGGTTGATTTACCATCTTTGTTTTCAAAGACATAGAATCCAAAAGAACCATGATAACATATAGAGACTTGTATGTTCTATGCATGCTATGTATTTTACATATTCATAAATACACAAAGTACACAAATATGTGTTATATATGATACGTCTTTGTGTGTTGTATGTTAGTAGATCTGGAATGATGCAACTGGGATTTGCTGGGATTCTGCAAAAATCTTGACATCCACCTAAAACATGTGAAAATAGATTTATGAACAGGGACCTTTATTGTCTTATTTGTAACAGGTGAAAAAATAGATAAAATTTAAGTGCTGAATGTGGTATGTTACTTGACGGGATATATGCAGCCATTAAAAAATGGTGTTTATAAGTAGTTTGTAATAATATGGTAATGCTTCAGTTAAAATGCTAGCTGAGAATCATGACACAAACTTTTATGTACAGAATGACTGAAATTATATTAACATAAATGTCTACATAAAAAAATGCTTGAAAGTAAATAAGCTGTATGGAATAAAAGTGTCAGATTAAATATGTACTTCAGCCTTCCCCTTCACCACAAATCACTAGATGAAAAGATATTTTTAATAAAGAAAGAAAGAAAACAAATCCAAAGCAATAAGGTTAAAAAGCAATCTTTATAAAAATTATGAGGAATTCTTAAAAGATAGGTAGGGTCACCTTGCAAGTGAAAATCACAGTCCAACTTGCCTTCAGGGGAGGACAGTAGTAAAAAGCAGGAGCAGCTGCAGGTGTTGCAAGCTCAGAGACAACAGCAGAAAGAGTAGGAGGGGCTTGGGCAATTGTCAGGACAGACATTTGCATTTGGAGGAGTCAGGCCATTTGATCTCTTCTCCGAATCATTGCCATTTTGCCAAGCACTTCTTGAGGAAAAGCATCAATGCTGAGAAGGTAATCATAAGAAGGCCAGAAGCAATTTGGATTACTCCAATAAAAGGAATGAAAGAAGAAAAAAAAAAGCATTGTGAACAGCACAAAACAAGATTTTAAGAATAAGTCCAAATATATGTGAATGTTCACAAAAAAATGAGCACGGGTTAAATTCATCTATTAAAAGATGGAGTTTCTCAAATTAAATCTTTTTAAAGCCCAGCTAACTACAGTTCACAAGAGACAAAGCTAGAACAAAATGGCATAGGGAGATTGACAATAAAGGAATAGATGAAGGGGGCCCGGGTGGCTCAGTCAGTTGGGTGTCCGATTCTTGGTTTTGGCTCAGACCATGATCTCAGGGTCATGAGATCCAGCCCACATGGGGTCCTGTACTCAGTGGGGAGTCTGCTTGAAATTCTCTCTCTCTGCCCTTCCCCCTACTCACACACGCTCTGCCTCTAAAGTAAATAAATAAATCTTTTTAAAAAAAGGAATAGATGATATAGCAGGCAAATATTAAAAGGCAAACAAATATGACAATAGTATAATTAGACAAAATATAATTTGAGACAAAAGCCTTAAGATGGCAAATGATTAATAATTGATATTAATAAAATATATAGGAAACAAAATTATAATTATAAAATAATTATAAAATTATAATTGTCATTAACCTTTATGTACTTAACATGTAAGCTTAAAATTGGCAAATCCACAGTTAGTGGGTAACTGTAACATATATCTTTCTGAAATCACATTTCAGTAGACAAGATGTAAGTAAGAAAATATACAGAATTTTAAATAATAATTAACAAGAAAATCTCAATAAATTCTGCAGTCAAATGCTCTGCCCCCTGAGCTATACCCCCTCTGCTTCAATAAATTCTGAAGAGCAGAAATCATGTGGGTCACCCATATCCATTCACTTACATGCAATAAATACAGAAATTAACATAAAAGTATAGACCACCCCCAAAATATCATATACAGAGAAATTTTAAGTTTCCTTATAAAATAAGGAAAGAAGAAGAAATCTTCTTCTTCTTTTAGAAGAAAAAAATCAAAGCAGAAAACCACTATTTAGAAATGAACAACAATGCGAGCACTTTGCAGAAGAACAAAACCCTATCAAATATGGTCAAAGCATGAGCTGGAGGACAAAGTGTAATTTTTAAGAAAGGAAACAGTTGAAAATAATGGCATGAGATTTCAACCCAAGGAGTTAGTAAAAGAAAAACACCAATAAACCCAAAGTGGAAAGAATAAAAGATATATAAATACAAGCAAAAAGAAATAAATAAACAAATAAATAAAAGCAGAAATTATGAAACTAAAAACAAAGAACATCAACAAGTGAATGGAAAAGAAATACACTAAATTCTAAAGGGGGTTTTCCTTTGGTGGTGGGACTGTGATTTTTTTCCCTTGAATTTTTACTCTTATTTACTTCCCAAATTTTCTATAAAAAGTAACATTGCTTTGATATTTAAAAGTCTACTATTTTAAACTGCCCAGTTCCTTCTTGTAGGAATGGCTGCTTCTAGGGCTGGAGCAGGAAAAATACAAGAGGAGCCTGGGACATCATGTAGTGCCAGAAAGTAAACAATTGCAAAAAAAAAAAATAAATAGAATAAAATAATAATAATAAAAGCAAACAAACAAACAAATAAAAGGAAAGAAAAAAACGAAAGGATATGGAAGGGTGTCAAAGGACAAAGGAGCCAAATTGAAATAGCTGGAACAAATGAGCAACAAAATAAATAATGTAGTTTTGAATTTTAATCTAATGTATAAAATAAATATACATGTCCAGAAAAAATGACTAAATAAATAACTAAATGATGTAGAAGAAATAAGCCTTCTTCCTAGAAGAATTCCAAATAATATTTCATTTGCACGAGCTAGAGAGGAATCCCTCCTCCCCCACCCTGAGGGTAGACTGGACTTGGAGTCTTGCTTCCAAAGAATCGAGTGTAGAAAAGGAACAATAGTAACTTCACAGTGGAGAAACCCAGCAGACACTGCCCTAACCAAGTGATCAAGGTTCACATTGCCATATAAGTCATGTGCTGTCATGGATGCCCTGATATGATGAGATATGAAGAGTACTTCACCTCCAGGGTATTCTTCTCCCAAGTCCAGCATCCCTGCTCGGTCGTGAGAAAAACATCAGACCAACCCAAACTGAGGTACATTCTACAATGTCTTGACCAATACTCTTCAAAACTGTTAAGGTCATGAAAAACAAGACTGAGTAAATGTCCGGGATAGGAAGGGAGTAAGGAGACATGAGGATTAAATACAATATGGCATCCTGGATTGGATCTGGGCACAATGAAGGGACATTAGTGGAAAAATTGGAGAGCTACGAGTAAAGCAGGTAGGTTAGTGTGATATTGTAACAGTGTTTATTTCTTAGTTTGGGTGAATGTGCCACTGTTTTACATAAAATGTTAACATTATAGGAAAACAAATGAAAAATGTACAGGAACAAAACAGGGTTTTGTTCTTCTGCAAAGTGCTCGCATTGTTGTTCATTTCTAAATAGTGATTTTCGGCTTTGATTTCCTCCACAGGAACTCTGTGTACTAGCTTTGCAACTTTTTGGTAAATCTAAAATTATTCCAAAGTAAAAAGTTAATTAAAAATATTTTTTACCAACTATACATACCTTAGAGGATTTTGAGAATCCTCTAAGAATTTGGCAATGATTATTAAAGCTGTGAAGAGTAAAAATCTGCTACTAAAATTTTGCAGCTGGGCACCTGGGTGGCTCAGTCGTTAAGCATCTGCCTTCGGCTCGGGTCATGATCCCAGGGTCCTGGGATCGAGTCCCACATCGGGCTCCCTGCTCGGCGGGGAGCCTGCTTCTCCCTCTCCCACTCCCTCTGCTTGTGTTCCCTCTCTCGCTGTGTCTCTCTCTGTCAGGTGAATAAATAAAATCTTTAAAAAAAAAAATTGCAACTTTAAATTAGCTGTACATTTAGAGATTTTAGGTAACTTGTATGAAAATCGGACTATTCTGAAATTATCTGAAATAATATGCTCTGATTACACTGTGGAAACCTCTAGACACACTTGAAAGGCGCCGGGATTCACAGAAGGGCTTAGATGGAGCCCTCACCTCCCTCCCACGCCTAGCCCTGCCAGAGCCCCCCTGGCATGCTCTTTGAGGATAGGGACAGTTGGCCCCAGGGTGCCTCTCGCATGGCTGATAACTTACTACCACAGCAGGGAGTAGGGATTTGAGCTGATATCTCTGGTACATAGAAATAAGGAGGTTAGCACTTCCTCTGTTAAGGACTTGAGTCCCATCCTTAAGACCCTCCCTGTCCATACTTTGGCTCTGCTGGTGGTGACCAGTGCCTACCACCACACCTCCCAACCTGGCCAATCTTAAACCTTGCAGAGCAGGGATGGTGCTGTGAAGAGGCTCTGGCCTCTAGTCCTTCTAGAGGACTCTGGCCTCTCCAGTCTCTACAGCCCTTTGTCCCCAGGGCTATCAGTGGAAGAAATAGACAAGCCTACCTGGTGCCAATGAACTCAAGTGCTTTCCTCTGATCCTTGAACAGAAACCTGAGGCTGTAGGAATCATGAAGCTCTGCTGATCACCCTGAGTATTCTGCTATATAAGAGCTTCATCCCATTTCTTCTTGTCTTTCAGGACACTCCCCTTAAGCACACCCTGTTCCCTGACCACCACACTCCCTAGCCCTTTTTTGAGTCATGAAAACATTTAAGCAAAATGTGATCTCCTTAGTATCACCTGTAATATCCCTGAATAACCCCTCCTAAGGCAAGATCCTGCCTCCCCAGCTAGGTTCCCAGTAGCAAAAGTTCCTGGAGGAAGAGAGGGGTTCACCTTCCCAGGAGACTGCAGACAGAGGGGCATGGGGTAATGATTGCAGTAAGAGGAGAGGGAACAGAGTCACAGATTGGAGCACTGGAGAGCTATGGCCACAGAGAAATATTTTAGGGGGTTTTTGTCAATTTCAGCCCATTCTAGACTAAGCTACCAGGCCCATCTCCGCTTGATGCACATTTGTCAAGATGAATTTTATGTTTCTACGAGTGGCACGTTCATATTTCTGACATCTGTTTGGAAATTCTACTCATCCTCTGCAGCTGTCCTGATACTGAGGGCACTGTTATGCAATTTTTAGGTGTTCCAGAAGTACTTACAAATTGACAGACTGACGCTGAACCATGGGATTACATGAGCCTTAAAAATGTGTTTATCTGATCTCTGAAAGTGCTGTTATCTTACATATGCCATGGACTTTTTCTATTCTGAAATATTTCGAGTGAACAGCAAAGAACAGTCATACAGCCAACACCCACATTTCACAAATATTAACACTTTGCCCTATTTCATTTTTTTTAAGTAAAACATTACAAATTGAGTAGAAACCCCCTTTTGTGCTTCTCTAAGATCCTACTCCCCTCTCCCGACTCTCCCCAGAGGAGGCCACCGTCCTAAAGTTGTGCGCATCCTTCTTGTCCACGTTTTTACATTTATTTTTTAAAGATTTTATTTGTTTATTTGAGAGAGAGAGAGAAAGCAAGAGCAGGAGGGAAGGGTAGAGGGAAAAGCAGACTCCCTGCCAAGCAGGGAGCCTGATACGGGACTCAATCCCAGGACCCTGGGATCATGACCTGAGCCGAAGGCAGACGCCCAACCGACTGAGCCACTCAGGCGCCCACATTTTTACATTTTTATTACACTTACATTCATAAATCATAGGTATTGTTTTGCTGGTTTTTATGCTTTACCAAATATGGTATTACCACACTGTACCTATCATACTGCAATTTACTGGTTTTCATCAACTTTATGTTTTTGGAATTGAACTGCAACACGTGCATCTCTAGTCCATTCACTTTCACTGCACAGAACAGAGTGTTCTCACCATATGAACACACACAATTATTCATTTTCATGTGGATGAACATTTGGGTTGCTTTAATTTTTGTCCATCACCAAAAATGCTGCCATAAACATCCTGTGCACACCTTGCACCACACACGTGTGAGCCCTCCCGTAGAGTTTATATTGGAAGAGGGAGGCTGGGTCAAAGGGCACACACATCTTGATCTTTACTATATTTTACCAAATTTGTTTTCCCACGCCGTTGTACCAATTTACATGCGTATGAGAGCACCTATTTCTCCACGTCATTCTTAATGCTTGTGCTATCAGACATTTCCACTTTCGTCATCCTCATAAATGTGAAATAGCATCTCATTGTAGTTTGCATTTTCCTGATTACCAATGCAGTTGGTCCTCTTTACATGTTTGAGGGCCATTCATGGTTCCTTTTCCGTAAATTGATGGGCTGTTCATTCCCTGTCCACTGTTTATTGGGTTGGTTGGTTGTTTCTCATTGATTTTTTTTTTTTAAAGATTTTATTTATTTATTTGGGAGAGAGAGAGAGAGCATGAGAGAGGGGAGGTCAGAGGGAGAAGCAGACTCCCTGCCGAGCAGGGAGCCCGATGCGGGACTCAATCCTGGGACTCCAGGATCATGACCTGAGCCGAAGGCAGTCACCCAACCAACTGAGCCACCCAGGTGCCCGTTTCTCATTGATTTTTAAGGGTTATTTGCACATTCTGAGTGCAAATTTTAGTGGACCCCTATTTTTTTTAGTCATCTGTCCTCCAGGTTATCACTCCTCATTCTTTGAAGATTTTAGCACCTGGTTCATTGTCTCCCTTCCCAGTACTCAGTTACTGGGGATTTCAATACCAACAAGGATGATCTTCTTGGTTCCTGATCCCCTCGCTCCCAGTGATCCTATCTTTACTCTTTCCCAAGCCACCTGCTTCCAGTCATGCCTGAGACCTTGCCAGTTACCAACAATCACAGTCCCTCCTTTCTCTTGATGACAGGCATCCCCCTGTTCAATACTTAGCTTTCAGCACACTGCCTCCAATAGCCTGACTTCAACAATTCTTCAACTCTAACAGAACCTGCTTTCCACTGACCTGCCGATTTTTAATATCCCACACCCCTTCGAGTCCTCATCCCCTCCCCTATCTGGCTTAGAATCCACATTCCATCATTATAGTTTCTTCTCTGTATGTGTAGTTGTTCTCTTGCTCCTCTTTTCCTCCCTTGCACTTTTCTGGAAGAACCCCAACACTGAATAAATATAACTCTCCATTCACTCCCCAATAGCACATCAGCAACTGATGGTTGCTAGGGAAAAACACACAAGCATGGTGATATTCATAACCACTAACCTTAAGAGGGTCTTCAGGGCTGTCCTTCAGCTCCACTTCCCTAATTGATTCACTCTCTCATAGTCTATATAGACAATTATTTCATATCCTCTCCTCTTCCCTCAAATTTCCAAAGCCTCCCATATCCTTACTTTTAGCTGTTGACCTTGCTTCTGATTGTACGGGGCATATAGAAGCACTCTAAAAAGTATTACCGACCCCAATTCTCTGCTTTCCCTTCTGTTACAGTGGATAAAGTGGCAGGGCTCCCATGCAAAGCCAATGCCTCCACTTTTGCCCTGGGTCCCGTTCCTTCTCACTTCCTCGAAGACACTGTCTGTACTGGATCATTCTCATCAGCATACACTCTGTATATCTTCTATGTTAAAAGAAATAAACATAAAACCCAAAACTCACTTAATACATGTCCCCCTCAACTCTCATCCCATTTCCCCTCCTCCCTCTACAGGAAAACTCCTCAAAAAGATCATCTATACTCATCCTCTCCCCTTGCTCTTCTGTCCTTTCTTGAAACTAGGCCCAACAGGCTTTCATCACCACCACTCGATGAAACAATCAGCAAGGCTGTGGATGACCTCCACTTTGCCAAATCTAACGATAAATGCTCGGTCCTCATCTTAGCCTCTCAGCAGCATCTGACATAATTGCTCCCTCCTTCTTGATATACCTCCTTCTTTTTGGTTCTCTTCAAATCTCATTGAACGCTCCTTTACTTGGTGCTTCTTTTCCTTCCCAGATCTAAAACTGGAGCACCCCGGGGCTCAGGCCTCAGACCTCCTTTCCTCTATGAACATTAATTCATTAGGGAATCCCATCCAGCCCATGGTTTCATACATCACCTGTAGAGTGGCCACTCTCAAACTGACATTTGTGGCTTCGCCTTCTTACCTGAACTCCAGACTCATGTACCAGTTAGTACCTACTCGATGTCTGATAAGCATCTCTAACTTAAGATGTTTAAAACCAGGTTCTTAATGCTGATGTTTTCAATGCCACAAGCCTACTCCTCCTGCAGGGTTCACCATCTTACTAAAAAGCATCATGTTAACCCAGTTGCTTGGGCCTTGGAATCTCTAGACTTTGACCTCTCTCTTTCTCTCCCATCCTATGTCAGCAAATTATATCTTTTCTACCTCCAAAATACATCAGAATGCATGCACTTCTTACTACCTCCACCACCATCATCCAGAGACAAGTCATCGTCTCTTGCTGGACTATTAGAATGACCTACTAACTGGACATCCTGTCCCTTTCACCTTTACCCCTCTCCAGTCCACTCTCCATACAGTAGCTAGAGTAATCCTTATAAACTGTTAGCTGTATCTTGTCATTCCTTAGCTCAAATCCTCCAGTGGTTCCCCACACCCTTCAGATGTCCTTATCAATGGCCTTGCAGGCCCTGCATACCCTGTCCTCCTACTTCCTCTTTTACCTTCTCTTCTATCACTCTTTCCTCCACCTCCTCCAGACATACTGGCCCTCTTGTCCCTCATTGACCAAGTATACTCCTGCTTCAGAGCCACCGCTCAGGTGGGTCATTCTGCCTGAAAATTTCTTCATCTGGATATCCACATGCCAAACTCACCTTATCGGGGTGGCCTTCCTCAGCCACACCTATAAAATAGCAGCTCCACTCTATACTCTATCCCTTTATCCTTTCTTTTCTCCCCATGGCACTTACCATCACCTGACATATATTTATTTGTTTGTTGGAAATGCAAACCATCGCAAGAATATCAACTTTCGTTTATTCACTGCTAGGTACTAGGTACTAGACTAGGTATATAGCACTAGGCTGGGTATATAACAGAAGCTCAATAAATATTTGTTGAATGAATGAAAAAATGGACAAATTATTTTTCTTAAAAGTTTTACAGTTTTGCATTCTCAAATTTCAATTTATTTTTGTATGCGGTTTGAAGTAGGGGTCTAATTTATTTTTTTTTTCTATTTTTTAAAGATTTTATTTTATTTGAGAGAGAGAGAGAAAACAAGCTGGGGGAAGCCAGAGAGGGAGAGGATGAAACAGATTCCCCACTGATCAGGGAGCCCAACTTAGGGCTCCATCCCAGGATCCTGGGATCATGACCTGAGCCAAAGGCAGACACTACCGACTGAGCTATGGGATCTAATTTATTTTTATGTGGAAAACCAATCATGCCATTAATATTTATTGACTAGTCCTTCTTCTCCTCCATTGGCTTGTATAATCTCACTTCTGTTATTTCTCAAACTTTCATCCATGTGAAAGTTTGTTTTTGGTCTCTCTATCTGTCCTATTGGTCTATTTGTCTCTTTTATTTAGCACAGCATTTTTTTTTCACTATTTTTTTTATTTTTATTTTTTTTATTCTTATGTTAATCCCCATACATTACATCATTAGTTTTAGATGAAGTGTTCCATGATTCATTGTTTGTGCATAACACCCAGTGCTCCATGCAGAACGTGCCCTCCTCAATACCCACCCCCCG
>NC_138377.1:64445121-64464779 GCF_054177405.1 Leptonychotes weddellii
CCATTCATCTGTCGATGGACATCTTGGCTCCTTCCACAGTTTGGCTATTGTGGACATTAGCACAGCATTTTAATAAGTCTTGATATATAGTTAGGCAAGTAATGTCGTCTTTTTTTTTTCATCAAAATTGTTTTTGCTATTCTTAAAGTTCCATCCTCCCATATGAGTTCCACTAAGAAACAAAACAAACTATTGAAATTTGGATCAGAATCACATTGACCTCATAGATTAAAATGGGGACAAATGCACATCTTCATGTTATTGAACCTCCCCACGTGTAGTAGATCTCTCTACTTAGATCTTCGTTTCGCTCTTCAAAAATGGTTTATATGTTTCTCTGTAAAGATGGAGCAAACTCTATGTTATTTTTACTCTTAGATATCTGATAGACTTTATGAATGGTACCCTTTTCTCTCTAACATCTTTAACTGGTTGTTATGTTGTAGGACAACATTACTGATTTTGCACGTTGATCTTGCAGCTAGCAAACTGCTGACTTATTTTATTCGTTCTAATATCTTGTCATAGATTCTATGCATTGGCAAATAGAGTTTTTCTCATCCTTATGAATTCTTACATCTTACCTCCTTCTCTTATTTTATTGTACTGATTAAAACCTCCAGTATAAGATTGAATAGCAGGAGTGCTGCAGGCATCCTTTTCTTATTACTGAGTCCCATGGGAATATAGTTAGGATTCACTTTTCAATGCTATTTATTATAGATGTTTGGTAGGATTCTATATCGGGTTAAGAAAATTCCCTTCTAGTCCTAGCTTGCTAAGAGTTGCTTTTTTTTAAAATCCTGAATAGATCTTAAATTCTATAGAAAAAATTTTTTTGCTTCTATTGAGATGATCATGTGGATTGCTCCTTTGATCTCTTAAGGAACTGGATTACAGTGATATATTTTCTGCTGGTGAACATCCTTGTATTCTTAGGATAAACTCTACATGGCCATGATTTATTTTGTATATAACACTGCACCAGAATTGGTGAATGGAAGAGTCCTTATGTTGCAATATGCTGTATAGTGATGGCCTTCAGCATCCTCTTCATAGAGTAGCTTGGAAAAATATCAGAATTTAATTGCCATCAGATTTCAGTAAGAAAAAAGGACTTACCTGGGGCGCCTGGGTGGCTCAGATGGTTAAGCGTCTGCCTTCAGCTCGGGTCATGATCCCAGGGTCCTGGGATCGAGCCCCGCATCGGGCTCCTGGCTCAGCGGGGAGCCTGCTTCTCCCTCTCCCTCTGCCTCTCTCCCTGCTCATGCTCTCTCTCTCTCTGTATCTCTGTGTCTCAAATGAATAAGTAAAATCTTTAAAAAAAAAAAAGGACTTACCTGCAGAAAACAATGGAATGAATGGTTAACCCTTTTATCTCTGAACATTGAATGAGATAAATTTGCAGCTGCTGTTCTCTATTTTGTATATACCACCACTACCACTTTAGAATTTTTGCATCCATGTTCCTCATTGAGATTGGTTCATAATTGTCCTTTTCCTGGTTTAGAATTGATTATTTAAAAACCAAATGGAAGTTTAGCTTTCACTTAGAATGTACAAAGCTACAAGAAAACATTAACTCCCACCCTAGCAATGAAAAAAATATAGATAATGTACAGAATCATAACTTTCCTAGACCCCATCAGAAAGCTAAGGCAACCACATGAGCTGAATGCTGAACACTGAGAAGACCAGTGAAGGAAAGATGGGACACATGAACTGTTTCACTTTTGTCAAAGTAGGGGAGGAAGAGGCTGCCATAAAAGTGGGTAGGATGAAAGCAGCAAAAATTTTAATGAATTCTTTAAGACCAAGTGTGGGCTGGGGCGCCTGGGTGGCTCAGTCGTTGGGCATCTGCCTTCGGCTCAGGCCATGATCCCAGGGTCCTGGGATCGAGCCCCGCATCGGGCTCCCTGCTCCGCGGGGGGCCTGCTTCTCCCTCTCCCTCTCCTGCTGCTTGTGTTCTCTCTCTCGCTGTGTCTCTCTCTGTCAAATAAATTAAAAAAATCTTTAAAAAAAAAAAAAAAAGACCGAGTGTGGGCTAACATGCAATCTAGAACAGAGTTGCTCAGCTTTAGCTCTATTGACATTTTGGACAGGATAATTATTTGTTGTGAAAGGCTCTCCCAGGCATTGTAGAATATTTAGCAGCGTTCCTGGTGTCTCCCTACTAGATGCCAGTAGTACCCACCCCTTCCCTCCTATTGTGATCATCAAAAATATCTTCAGACATTACCAGATATCCCTTTGGGGGCAAAATGCCCCTGATTGAGAACCACTGGTTTAGACCCATGAACACCCAGACACAAGAGAGTCTGAACTCACTCACAACCTCTTTTCCAAAGGCCTCCACCAAGTGTTGATGAAAAAGACAGGCGCAGAGAGAACCCCACATTAAAAAGCAAAGACTGTCAGATTACATACAAAACATGACCCAGCTAATATGTGGTCCACAAGAAACTCACTCCGAAAACGAAGAAAGGGTTTAAAAGTTAAAAGATGGAAAAGGGAGATCATGCAAGCACCACTCAAAAGAAAGCTGGAGGAGCTATAATAGTACAAAAAAGTACACTTCAGAACAAAGACTATTGCCAGGGATAAAGAAGAACATTATTACATAATGAAAAAGGGATCACATTAGCAAGAAGATGTAACTATCCTAAATGCGTATGCATCTAAAAACAGAACTTCAAAATAGATAAAGCAAAAACGGTTAGGATTAGAAGGAGAAACAGGATAATCTGCATTTATTGTTGAAGGCTTCAACACTACTCTCTCAGTAATTGATAGGACAAGTAAATGGAAAAACAATGAGGATATGAAAAACCTGAACAATACTGTCAACCAACTTGACCTAACTGACATGTATAGAACACTCCACTCAACAGAGCAGAATATACCTTGTTTTTTCCGAGCACACATCAAACATTCATCATGATAGACCATATCCTGGGCCAGAAAACAAGTCCCAACACACTGAACAAGATTGAAATATTGTAAGTATGTCCTCAGGCCTCGACAAGATGAAACTAGAAGTAAATAACTAAGGTATTTGGAAAATCTCTAAACATCTGAAAATGAAACAACGCATTGCTAAATACCCAGACATCAACAGTGATTTACAAGAGAAATTATAAAATATTTTAATTGAATGAAAATGAAAACACAAATATATCAAAATTAGGGGGATGCAAATGAGTATCACCGTTCCCTCTCTCTCTCTCTATCTTCCGAAACAGTCTGTATTTTAAAAAATGATCCATTTCTAGTTGATAAAACACATCTTTAACACCATCTTGTCCTGATGTTTTTATTGAGAAGGGACAGGAAGACAGAGTTTGATTAATTATTGTTTTGTTTTCTCTAATAATTTTTTATTTTTTCAAGTTTTCCTGATGCCAATCAATCTGTTCTTTCACTGATAAGATTGCTCCTACATTTGCACTCTTCAGAAGGAAAGGAAGGTTACAAGGGGACGAGGACCCTCACTGGGATGCAGACCCACACTGCGGGCCTGGCAATCCCTGGCATGCCTCATGGGATGATAAGATGAGGGGATTCCTGCCTTCTCTTGACAGCTCAGCCTTGGAAGAAAGCCTATGCCTTACCCCATTCTAGATGACATGGAAGTCATCCACAGCCTTGACATACAATAGGTGGTGACCAAGAACGAACACAGCTCACCAAATATTATTTGTACATTCTCTCTTTTCTTCGATCAGCTTTCCCCCCACCCCCTGGTTTGTCTATTCTACTAGTAATTTTTTTTTAAGATCTTATTTATTTATTTGAGAGAGAATGTGTGCGCATGAGCATGAGGGGGGTGGAGGGGGGTTGGGAGAGTGGGGAGGAGAGAGGGAGAGGGAGAAGCATACTCCTTGTTGAGAGGGAGCCCGATCCGGGGCTCCATCCCAGGACCCTGAGATCATGATCTGAGCCGAAGGCAGATGCTTAACCGACTGAGCCACCCCGGTGCTCCTTATTAGTTATTTTAAAAGACCTAGCTCTTAGTTTAGCCAATTATCTCTGTAGTTTTTTCCTTTCTATGGAGATGAGAGGATGATGGTGGTGGTTTGGTCTCATGTAGCTGTTATTTGGTTTGTTGGTTTCAGTCTCCCCCCTACTCCCCTCCACCAGCATCTCAGTTCCCCTCCAGTGGCAACCAGTGTTACCAGTTGCTTTTTTACCTATTCTTTCAGCAAGATTTGTGCATGTATGAACAACTACGTATAAATCGTACTTGTGTAGTTGTAACTCCTTCTTATAAAAGAGTGGCATATTGTGCACACTGTCCTGCTCGTTACTTTCTTCACTTAATAATATATTTTGGAGATGATTATGAATCACTACATACTGAGAATCCTCATTCTTTTTAATAGTTGCACACAGCATTTGTATTTTATGACTGTTCACTGAATTGTAATCAATCTTTTGCTTTTATAAATAATAGTATAATTAATAGCCTTTTTCATACATTGTTTTATTTGTATCTGTAGAATAAATTAGGAGAAGTGAAATTGGTAGGTCAAAAGGAGTTTGCTTGTGTCATTTTCTTCCATATTGCCAAATTGCCAAATTGTCAGATGTTGTATGGATTTGCACTGCTGCCTGTTTCATCACACCCTAAACACCAGCTAACCCAGTGTTCAATCAACTTTACCAATCTGATCACTTTAAAGTGGTGAGGGTGATTAAGAGGTACAAAGTTCCAGTTACAAAATAAGTCATGGGGGGGCGCCTGGATGGCTCAGTTGGTTGGGCGACTGCCTTCGGCTCAGGTCATGATCCCGGAGTCTCTGGATCGAGTCCTGCATCGGGCTCCCTGCTCGGCAGGGAGTCTGCTTCTCCCTCTGACCCTCCCCCCTCTCATGTGCTCTCTCTCATTCTCTCTCTCACAAATAAATAAATAAAATCTTTAAAAAAAAAAATAAGTCATGGGGATGAAAAGTACAACATAGGGAATACAGTCAATAATATTCTAATAACAGTATGGTGACCACTCTTATCGTGGTGAGCATGCATAAGGTACAGAATCATTGAGTCACGATGTTGTACACATGAAACTAATATAATATTACATCAACTATACTTCAATAATAAAAATTTTTAAATAAATGAGTTAATTAGATAAAAATGGCATTTCAGCATAGTTTAAAACTCCATTTCTTTCTGTACTGCTGAAATTGAGCATTTTCTGTGAACATCTATTCATATCCCTGGCCCATTGTTTTTTCTAAGAGTTTTTGTCTTTTTCTTATAACCACTTTTTTCCCTCTGCCTCTTGTCATCAGCCTATAACTGGATTTTGTATTGCTTTATTTAATCCAATCTGCTAGTCTGAATAGATTAGTATCGGCTTGTGATGATGGATAAACGTGGAATTATTTCTACCGTACGTTACTGTGTTTTCTGTTTATCATCTATACTAGTTTACTAAGGCTGCTATGACAAATTACCACAAACGGGGTGAACTTCTTCCCTCCTGAAGCTCTGGAGGAGAGTCCATCCCTTGCCTCATCCAGCCTCTATGGCTATTGGCATTCGTAGGCTTGCAGCTGCATCTCTCCCATCTCTGCCTCTGTCTTCATCTGACCAGTAGTCCTCTCCCTGTATGTCTGACACTTAGCATTGGATTTGGATTTAGGGCCCACCCAGATAACTGAGGGTGACCTCCTTAACTTCATCCATGCAAAGACTTTAAAAAAAAAAAGATTTTATTTATTTATTTGACAGAGCGAGAGTGAGAAAGCACAGGCAGGGGGAGCAGCAGAGGGAGAGGGAGAAGCAGGCTCCCCACTGAGCTGGGAACTGAATGCAGGACTCTACCACAAGACCCTGGGATCCTGACCTGAGCCGAAGCAGAGGCTTAACTGACTGAGCCACCCAGGCGCCGCGTGCAAAGACTTTTTTTCCAAATAAGGTCACCTTTACAAATTCTAGGGATTAGGATGTGAACATATCTTTTAGGCGGGATTATCATTCAACCCCCTGCATACCATCCTTATTCCTTATTCTTAGCTTCCCCCCCTTCTTTCTTGACTAACGTCAGATTAATAAAGGTTTATCTTTTTACCTCTGCTTATTCAGAAGGTATTAGATATTTACACTAATTTGGTCAGTATCCTTAAATTTTAACAGACATGTAGCCATAAAATTTTCTAATGAATTCTGTATTTTTTTCGGTATTTCCATTCTTTCACAGAAAAGATCCACCAAGGGGCACCTGGGTGGCTCAGTCAGTTAAGCATCTGCCTTCAGCTCTGGTCATGATCCCAGGGCCCTGGGATTGAGCCCCGCCTCGAGCTCCCAGCTCCGCGGGGAGCCTGCTTCTCCCTCTCCCACTCCCCCTGCTTGTGTTCCTGCTCTCGTTATCTGTCTCTCTGTCAAATAGATAAATAAAATCTTTAAAAAAGAGAAGAAAAGAAAAGATCCACCAAATTAGCATACCTTTATTTCCCACCGAATAAACCCCAGCCCAGTCTCTTTTGTTATTTTGTCTAGATATGGTGCCCAAAATTTTCAAAGATCCAATGAATAAACATTGAGCATCCATCTGTAATATTTATTTATTCATTCATTTATTTATAAGTTATAGACACACATCACTTTCCAACATATTATGTAAATTACAAAATATATACAAAAAGACAAAAATAGATAAATCTAATATAAAGATGACAAATCCTGATATTTTCTTTCTGGGCACAAAGAGGTCATTTTACTGATCCCCTGGGGCTCATGCACCCTATTTTGGATACCACTTGTTTCGAGATTTCATTTCACTTTCAAAATAACACACCAAGTATGTTAATAAGAAATTCACTGTCAATTCAGAATTACATTTATGAAAATGTTTTACATTTACTATTGCTTCTCGCTTCTTCCATCTTCCCTCTCAGCTTACTTTCATTCGGTGAAGTTAGGCTTCCAGTTGTCCAGTAGTTGTATTTCAAGTCTTTCAGTCTACTTTTGTCTTCTTTTCTTTTCTTTTTGTTTCCCCATACTACAGAATCTTCTAGAGTGTCTTCCAATTCACTTATTCTCCCTTTGACTTTTAATTTGCAAATATTCTATCTTTTTTAAATTCTACTTTCAATATAGTATTATCATGAAATGATTAAGCACCATGGAATCAGACCGCTGCTCTGTTTGGAATCCTTGTTCCTCCACAAAAACCCTATGAGAGCTTGGGCAAGTCATTTCATTGCCGTTTTCTCATTTGCGTATGGTAATAATACTATTCCTACTTCATGGGGTTATTGTGCTGACTAAAGGAGATTTAGTAGCTTAATATGTTTAAAGCACCTAGATTTGTGCCTGGTACTTATTAAGTGCTCATTAAAGTCAGTTATTTCTGGGGCACCTGGCTGACTCAGTCCATTAAGTGCATCTGACTTCTGCTTAGGTGGTGATCTCAGGGTTCTGGGATCGAGCCCTGCATCTGGTTCTGTGCTCACTGGGGAGTCTGCTTCTCCCTCTGCTCCTCCCCCCGCTCATGGTCTCTCTCTCAAATAAATAAATAAAATCTTAAAAAAAAATAAATTTAGTTACTTCTATTTCTAATTTTGCTGAATTGAAGCCAGAGAACATGGTTGATTCTCTCTCTCTTTGGTGGAAAATTTTATTGACGTTTTCTCTGGAGCTTGACCTTGTAAAAAATTCTGTGGATATATTCTTGAATATTTGGTTTGCAGAGTGAAGAGCTACGAACAAAGCCAGGACCAGCTCTCCCTCTAAGGACTGAAAAAAAACTGGATGAATTATTTTTAATGTATTTTTAAAGTATCTGAAAGCCATCAAAAGCTACTGGGCTCAAATCTGAGGGATCAATAGGAGAGTGGGCAAATAAAACTAGAATATATACATAAAATAGAAAATTATGCAGTATGAAAATGGCGTAACTAGATCCATATATATCAGCATGGATAAATGCAAAAACATTAAGTGAAAAGTATAAGATGCAAAATACTTTATGTTGTCTGATATTCTATGCATTTTCTGTGAGTACAAATATTTGAATAAAAAATTTTTTTAAGTCTGGAAGGAAAAACTAAGTTCATGAGTGTGATCAACTTGGGTGTGGGGGAGAGGGGTTGGAGAGTGGAGTAGGAGGGTTGTCAAAGCGGCTTTACTGTGGATGGATAAGCACAATGTAGTAAATATGTACAATGGAATATTATTCAGCCTAAGAAGGAAGGAAATTCCGACACATGCTATAACATAGATGAACCTTAAGGACATCATGCTAAGTGAAATAAGCTAGTCACAAAAAGACAAACACTGTATGATTCCACTTATGTGAGATACTTAGAGAAGTCAACTTCATAGAGACAGGAAGTAGAATGTTGGTTGCCAGGGGCAGGGTAGGGGGGGATGGGAGTTGTCTAATGGGCATAGTGCTTCAGTTCAAGATGAAAGGAGATGGTTGGTGGTGATGGTTGCCCAACATTATGAATGTATTTAAGACCACTGTACCATACACTTGAAAATCGTTAAGATGGTAAGTTTTATGTTATGTGTTTTGGACCATAATTAAAAACCTGAGGAAAGAAAGGGACTTTAGTGGTATCTATAATGTTTTAACTTTTTAAAAAAAGATTTTATTTATTTATTTATTTGAGAGAGAGAGAGCAGGGGGAGGAGCAGAGGGGGAAAGAATCCCAAGTGGACTCCTTGCTGAGCTCAGAACCTGATGCAGGGCTTGCTCTTGGGACCCTGAGATCATGACAGGAATGGAAACCAAGAGTCAGACGCCCAACTGACTGAGCCACCCAGGTGCCCCTATAATGTTTTAACTCTTAAAAAAAACTAAAAAAAATTTTTTTTAAGACTAAAAGGAAAATAGAATAAAACAGTTATGTTACACTTAGTTCATCTGTAAGGTGCTGTTAGAAGCAGAAAAGAGGGGATGACAAACTGAGCCCTGGGGTCGGGGTCGGGGGGCAGAGCCAGGCTCCCCACGGCCACTGTCTGCCACCAGGATACAGGGAACACAGGGACCCTAGGGTCCGTGAGGAGCTGAAGTCCGATTGTTAATAACAGCTACACTGGTGAGGGCTTATTGTGCGCCTTCCTTTGTGTGTATCCAGGACTTTAGATTTGTTATCTCAATTCATTCTCACAGCAGCCTTTTGAGTTAGGTACTATTGTTACTCCCATTTGACAGATAAAATATCTAAAGCTCAGTGAGGGTTTAAAGGATTTGCCAAAGTGACAAAGCAAGTGAGCCCTGGAGCTATGATTTGTATCCAGGCAGGTCTGACCCCAGCGCTCAGACACTTAACCATGCCATTGCAAGGTGTGTTTTCTAGTAAGCAAAGGGAAATGTCCACACGCATATCGTGTTGTTAAGGTGTAATCCAAAGCAAGAGCTATGTTAAGAGTATGCGGAATATTTTGTTCATGAACATAACTGTGTCCTTATAACCAGAAAGATACAGCTTGCAGATGCCTGCCCTCTGAGATTTAAACTAGTAAAAAGAAATCTTTAATGGATGAGAGTAGCTATCAAAGGAATTCACCTCAAGGAACAGATCAAAGTCAGAAGAGACACGTGAATGCCAAACTTCAATCAAGATGTCTAGAGTGAAGTCACATGAAGGCATAATTGATGAGAGCGATTTGGATTTTAAAATGTTTGTATTCTTTGATGTGGTGATTCTACTTTTTGGAGTCTATACTAGGGGCATAATACCAAATACCGGAAGGTTTTATCCATAAATATATTCACCATAAAATGAATTTTAATAGTAAAAATGAAAATCAATCCAACTATCCAACACTAGTGAAACGGTCAGTGAATCGAATCCCCACATGATGGCAATTGTGAGCCTCACAAACACATATGAAGAATTCATTACTATTTAACAATTTCATATGTATAGGGACAAATTGCATGAGTTAATACAGTCAACGTGCCGTGTAGAGACAGGGTTACCCTCCTGCTACAAATATAAAGAGATACTGAATAAGTGTATAATAATGTTAAAAATATTAGTTAAGGAATGAAATAAAGGAGATTAATAAAAGGACATTTTATTACAAAATAATAGGAATATAATGAATAATAGGAAATTCTCAAGTCCCAGAGGGAAATAAGGAACGCAAAGCCAGTGGGGTAAGAAAGATGAAGACACTAGGGCAGTCAGTATGGACCTGGAGCTTGGCCCTTAGGGTCTAAGGCCTGCGGTTTCAATATTCACATGGAGATGGAGATGAGGTGTCAGGTCCATGAAAGGCAGGGACCTTGTCTTGGGTGGATTGATTCCCTCTAAAACAGAGGCTGAAGCAAGGATGAGAGAGCTGGAGCCTTACTTGATGTTATTAGCCAAGGTTCTCCAGAGAAACAGAACCAGTAGGATGTGTATTTATATAGAAAATGATTTATTTTAAGGAATTGGCTCTTGCAATTATGGGGCTGACAAGTCCAAAATTTGCAGGGTGGGCCAACAGGCTGGAGGCCAGGGAAAGCTTGATGCTGCATTTGACATTCGAAGGCTGCTGCAGATTTCTCTCTGGCTTGCAGGAAGTCAGCCTTTTGTTCTATTCAGGCCTTCAGTTGATTGGACGAGGCCCACCCACATATGGAGGACGATGTGCTTTACTCAAAGTCCAACTGATCCAAATGTTCATCTCATCCAAAAAACACCCTCATAGAAACATCCAGAGAAAGGTTTGACCACATATCTGGGCACCATGGCCCAGACAAATGGACACATAAAATTAACCATCCCACTTGGGAGCCAGAAGCAGGGCAGCAAAGATGAGGAAAGGAGAAGTGAAGCAAGAAAGGCGTGAGGAAGTGTGAAATGGTACATTGTCATCCTGGCTGACACTTCACGAGAAGCCTCCAAGATCACAGCAGGTTACTCAGCAAGCATGTCTGGTTGGCATATGGTTCCACTCCAAGCAGGCTGCCGAGAGAAATGGCACTTTGGAGTGGGCCACGGGAGGGAGGAAGAAGGGGAATTTATCTGCAATCTCTCTCCCATCTCTTGTTTTCCATTAGCAGAGACTCAGTCGACAGAAAGTTGACTCCCCAACAGTTCCAGGTTTTGTCCCGTGGCCTTTTCTTTTTTTTTTTTTTTAAAGATTTTATTTATTTATTTGAGACAGAGAATGAGATAGAGCATGAGAGGGTCAGAGGGAGAAGCAGACTCCCTGCTGAGCAGGGAGCCCAATGTGGGACTCGATCCAGGGACTCCAGGATCATGACCTGAGCCGAAGGCAGTCGCTTAACCAACTGAGCCACCCAGGCGCCCCCGTGGCCTTTTCTATAGTGAGAATCCGTAAGGCATTTCATCCAATTCTGGAAGTTGTGGGAGGAGCCAGGAACTCTGTGTTCCTGGATGTTCAGCCTGGTTGCATGGTGGCAGTCAAGGTGAAGGACCAAGTGTTCCCAAAGAGAGTGATGGTCAGCCTCTGGTCATGTCAGCGGAGTCCCAGAGGCTGTCCGTGCTGAGGAAATCTAAGGATGAACATAGATTTGCATCATATATAACCCATCCCTCCTACCACTCCAATCCACTCACTCTCTATTGTATTGACTCCTGTACTGTATGGTAGAGATTTCATTTTTTTTTGTGAGTACAAGATGCCCTACTCCTTGCCCTAGAGGGAAGTCTGTGTCTGAATCAGTCACAGAGTCCCTCAAGGTGGTATCCAATTGCAAAATCCTGGAAGAATTCAGAAACAAGAGTCCTTGCTGTTGTAGCTGGTCCCTGGTCATACCTGATATTCACTATCTCTCTCTTTACACCCATTCTAAATTTCCCTTATTCCTTGACAGCATTTCGGCTGGCCCAAGTTGATTGCCTGGCAGAGTAATCCAGACCTTTGGGCCTTGTATTTTCCCTGCTTTGGTGGGTTGCAGGTGCTGTGATTCCCGTGGTTATTATAGGACATAGAAGTACTAAGAGACGCCCAAATAAATGCCCTGAGTTCTGGAAATTCTCTTTACTATCCTCTTGTGTAGAAGCAACCCTAGTTCCTCATGCTAATCAAGACTGATTACTCAACCAGTGCAATAAATCTTTCCTGGTCCCCTGTGGCCAGATGATATCTACCACTCCTAATTTGGGGGACTCAGTTCTCTACCAAAGGTCATACTCCTGTCACATGACCTCACACAGCTACCTCCTCTGGGTTCCAGTACGTGTTTCATGTCCTTGTCTCTTTATGGTAGGCATATTAATGGCTCCCAAGGATGTCCCCACTCTAATTTCCAGAACCTGTGAATATGTTAGGTTGTATGACAAGGTAAGAATTAAGGTTGCAGATGGAATTAAGATTGCCAATCATCCAACTCTCAAATAAGGAGATTATCCTGAATTATCCAGTTTGGCCCAATGTAATCACAAGGGTCCTTTAAATGTAGAGGAGGGAATCAGAAGAGTCGGAAAAGGAGAAATGGCATCATTAGAAAGACTTGACCAGCTATTGCTGGCTTTGAAGTTGGAAGCGGGCTATGAACCAAAGAGTACAGGCAGCTTCTAGAAAGAGCTACTACAAAACTACAAAACTTCAAAACTATTCTTCCTTAGAGTCTCCAGAAAGAAACATGGCACCAGAGTTTGGTTCAGTGAGACCCATTTTAGACTTCTGACCCCCTAGAACTGTAACAGAATAAATTTGTGCTGTTTTCAGCTACTGGATTTGTGGTCATTTGTTACAGCACTGAGAGGGTGACAATGATTTCCACCATCACAGGCCCCAGGGCACTGCACCATCCTACTTGGTTTCCTAAACCCCGCCATACCTTTGCGAGGAGTTTAATAAGAGGACTAGTCACAATTACCCAGTTTGAGTTGTTACCCATTTCCTGCTGAGCCTCTAAACCGATATAGAGCCCAAAGCATCATTGCAGGATGTAAGTGTCCTCAGCCAAGGGAAGGGAAAACAGACTTGTCTAAAGAATCCAAGGGGCAGTGAATGAAAGTTCTTGCTGAGGTGTCCTAAAGTACCAGGGACGAGCACAGCCCTCAGGTGGCTAATGAATCCAAGTGCAGCCTCACTCACCTCTCTCCTCCAACTCTCCCCATCTTCTTTCTTGCTGTCCCAAGAACGGAATCTGGACTAGAAATGGGAGTTCTGGTTTATGCCATCAAGTGTCTTTGGGAAGAGCAGCTAATTCCTCTGGGTTATGATTGCAGATAATACCACTTGGAGCCTAAGAAAGAATCAGTGGGTTATGGTGAACAGCTAGGTGTCTTTGCCACAAAATCTCATGCCAAACTCTTTCATCTCTCCACTCAAACTCCCATGAAGAGCCAAGAGAGCCCTCCCTCTCTATCTCATCTAATCTCCTCCCACACCCCTCACTCCCCAAGCCCCAAACTCAGGGGCCTTCCTTCAATTCCCAAATCCCACCAAGCTCTTAACTTTGCTCTTCCTTCTGCCTTGTCATTTAGACCTCAGTGCCCACATCACCTCCTCAGAGACCTCTCCTTGACCATCCTATGTCATGTTGTCCCCACCTCCTGACACTTCTATGACATTGCCCTGTTGAGAAATCATGGCCGAGGGTTTCCAGAATTAAAGGGATACACCCAATATCAAGCAACGTAATTAAAGACAATCCTCACCTTGGCTGGAGACATCAGAGTTTTATCACAGAACAGCAGATAAAAGGAACAACTTGACAGCACTTCAGAAGTATTACTTCAGCAAAAAAGAAAATGAACCAGAAAGGAAGAATGGGCTAGGAGAAGCAGTAATGGGCCAAGAGTGATAAAACATGTTGGCAAATCTAATCCTTGATGAATGGTAAATCATAACTATTGAGAGGTTAAAAGCATCGAGGAATTAAAATACTAGACAACTACAATATGGAAGGTAGGAGAAAAATAGCAGAGGGAAAATAAGGCATTCTACGTCTTTAGAGGAGGAGAAAGATGACCATATTAATGAACTTTTTACTTTTATAGAAAAATATAGTTAGATATACATATTAAACAACAATTTCACCTAGCCAAAAAATGGATGTGCAAATACAATGTCCTCCTTCTAACCACTGAAAGAACCTAGGAAACCTCATCAATCCAACAAAAGGTAAGAAAGGAGAAAAGAAATGGGGAAGAAAACGTTGGTAAAGAAGAAATATGTCCACATACTACAGGAATGGCAAAAAAAAAAAAAAATTCTACAAACTAAACTCACTTTTTAAAAAATTGGGTGTCTCAGATGGGCTTTTTTTTTTATCCACTTAAATGCTGTTTGAAAAGACACACCTCATTTCTACCTTTGGCTTCCCCCGTGATGGCTGTGGCAATGGCCCCTGTGGAAATTACATGGTGGGCGGCCCCTGCAGCCACAGGTTAATGGTGATAAGCCCACTATTAGTGGAGGTCAGGACAGGAAATGAGACTGACCCACGACGTGGGTGAATCTGTTCAGATAGCGCTTTCTTTTCTGACCAGAGATTATAGTAACTTAGAAGGTGTTGCTGAGGAGAGACAATTGATAATAGTCTGTAAGGGAAGTGGCCAGCACTGGTGAAAATCCAGCTCCTGCAGCGTGGGAGACAATTTAGCAGGCCGCCAGGATGTGAGCTTTGTCTGGGTACGACCTCCTTTTGTGTTTTAGGAATAAATTAGGGAGGGATGCCTGGGTGGCTCAGTTGGTTAAGCGTCTGCCTTTGACCCAGGTCATGGTCCCAGGGTCCTGGGATCGAGCCCCATGTCAGGCTCCCTGCTCAGCGGGGAGCCTGCTTCTCCCTCTCCCTCTGCCTGCTGCTCCCCCTGCTTGTGCTCTCTCTGGCTTTCAAATAAATAAATAAAATCTTAAAAAAAAAAAAAAAGAATAGCTTAGGGAGTTATTTATTCTCTGCAGGCCTGTTTCTTTACCCATAGAATAAGAAGAGCAATGCCATCTCTCTGAGGTTGGGGGCCGGCTAAATTAGATTCCAGAGCACGGACACAGTGAGCCATTGGCACAGAGCAGTTCTTCCCGGTAAGGACGCCGGAGAGTGGCGATCACACAATACCGCCCCTCCCCACAGCCGTACCATCCCAACCCCGGGCTGGATCTCAGTTCCCATTTTTACTCCCAGGGAAGCTACTCTGCACAAACCAAAATTACAAGAAACTGATGTGCAAACTCAAACAGAATTTGTTTTAAGTTCGTGTAAGTGCCAAGTAGCTAGTTTCTCCCTAGACTCAAAAATCAATTTTCCTTGAGGGGCCTGGCTGGCTCAGTCAGTAGAGCGTGTGACTCTTGATCTCGGGGTTGTGGGTTCAAGCCCCAGGTTGCATGTAGAAATTACTTAAAAATAAAATCTTTAAAAAAAAGAAAGAAAGAAATTGTCCTTTCTCTCACACCTTTCTTCTCCTGGGAGATCGGGTCCCTGATGTGGCAGGACCACTGAATTCATAGATTCCTGGAAGGTCCTCAGTAGGGATTAGGGTGTGTCCTCTGGACCTTTGCTTTTGGTGCCTTCTCTTCTCATCCGCCGAAGTCTCCCTGTGTTAGGATTCACTTCTCCTATGACAGGAAAATAGACACCATCTGCCCCAACTAGAGTGCAACTCTTCCCCTCGACTTGTCTCCATTTCTCATGCTGATCACTGCAGATAGAGCTCCTTATTCTTGTGCTTTGGGGAGGGGAGGGAGCAGTTAGGAGCATCCAGTTGTGAGCCTAATCCCTCCTGGGATTCAGTTCTGTCTGCATGCTGGGCCCCCCAGGGCCTTCTTTTGTAAGAGATTCAATGGTAAGGGCATAAGAAAGCACCAGGTGCTTTGAGAGATTAGAAGCAGAGAACAGCAGCTCTGTCTGGAAAATGTATCCTCAGGCCCCAAGTCACCACAAAGAGAATGATGGCGCTGTTATCACTATGTCCTCTGAGAGACACAAACTTTACTAGGTATTGGTACCCAGTGACCAAGGGCCACACTCAAAACCTTAGAGGGATCGCCCCAATGTGGAATACAAGTCTGTGGGGGACGGGTCCATGGGCCACAGCTTACACTGACAGCTCTGAGCACATGCTCAGGATGATGTCAAGAGGTAAGGTGCCCAGCCTCCAAGTTAGCCCCAGTGGTCCCTGCCTCCTGGTATTCACACCCCTGTCTCCTCCCCCATGTACCATGGCTGATCCATGTGACCCATAGCATATGGCAGGAGCATGGCATGTCACTTCTGAGGCTAGGTAATAAGAGATATCATGGCTTCTTTCCTGCTCCCTCGGATCACTCACTCAGGGAAAAGCAGGTGGCTGTATTTTGAACAGCCCTATGGAGAAGACAACTTGGTGAGAAATGGAGGTCTCCAGATAACAACCTGAGAAAAACTGAGGCTGAGCCAGGTAAGTGAGCCCTCCCAGAAGTGGAGCCCCCAGCCCCAGTCAAACCTTCAGATGATTGCAGTCCTGGCCAACATCTTGATTGCAACCTCACGGGAGATCCTGAGCCAGAAGCCCCCAAATAAGCCAGTCCTAGATTCCTGACTCTCAGAAGCTGTTTGAGAAAAGAAATGTTTTAAGCCACCATAACAACAGATAATAAAATAACATTCTCTAGCACAATTACAAACAAATGGAGTTGAATGTCGTAAACCTCACTATGTAAATATGGCCGAAACTCTAAATGCATATGATGGAAAGTAAAAGTTTAATGATACTATAATATATTCAATATCATGGTGGGGGAAATTGTCTTATCCAAGACATATATTGGGAGGGTTTATAAGATTTCTTTGGAGAATGCTGATACTTTCTCACTCCCCCATCTCCAGGGAGGAGAGGACAGGAAGCTGCTTACCGACATAAACCACAAATATTGAGAGGGGGCTTCCACGGCACCTGTCGAGCTTGGTGTGTGTTCTCTGTAGTTGGTGGGGAGGTGGGTCTTTCATGCTTGCTTAACTCGGGCCTGAGGAGTGGGACAGGACAGGGAGCCTACATTTCCAGGGTTTGTTGGAGAGTTGAGGATTTTCCATGGAACAAGTGTTTGCCACTCAGCAGAGGGAAAGCCGGACTGGAGCCATTTTATGCCTCTGCCCCCAAGAGGACCACGTGGCCTGAGGCTCTGATTGTCGGCATGTTGTGGGCCCCCGGAACAGGGCTGAGCTGAGGCGGGGTAGCAGCTAGGGGAACAGAGGCCAGAGGAGGAAAGGGAAGAAGTCTCACCTTTGGATAAAGGGTGAAATGCTGATTATTATCTTGGTTGGACTCCTGGTTAAGATTTTTTCTTATGAGAGTTTCTGAGCACATGGAAAATTGTCTACCATCTAGATTTAATGATTCTTAATGTTTGTATATTTGCTCCAGCTTTTTTTTTTCCTAAGGTGTTTTGGAGTATATTGCAGACATCTGGCATTTCACACTTCTGGGGATTCCACACTGTCTTTTTAGAGAGCAGGAACATTTTCTTGTATGCTCCAGCAACACTGTCACATATAGTGGGATTAATGGTGGTTTTTTTGGAGTCCTCTGATGCCCAATACATATATGGTTTCCTTAACTGTCTCCAAGATGTCTTTTTTTTTTTTTTAATACACTTGATTTGTTCATGTCGAGGAAGATAAACTGGAAACTTTTAATTTTTAAGTTGAGGCTGTTATTTGTAACTTAAAGTGACACAGGACTATTCCCAAAGAATGAGTAGAACTCCATTCAAGAGTGTGCTGAATAATTCTGAAAGAAAGGACAGAAAACAAGGGGGAAATGTGTATTTTCATAATTTACCCCCTCCCAAAAAAGAGGGATTTCTATTTTGTGAAGGTGACAGACACCGCTAGAGAGATGCTCTAAGAAGTTTATTCACATCTTTGTAACCCAGATTGTTTCAACACTGCACAGAAACCTTATCCATTGCTGAGACACGTGCATACTTGTACCAACTCGATGCAGGGGCATGTGGTAGTGTCTATCAAAATTTTAAAAGCATACACTCTTTGATCTAGCAATCTCCTCCCCAGAAATTTATTCTGTACATATCCTTGCCATGTGAAATGACTAAGTAAAAGGATATGCCTTGCAGCATTGCTTGGAATAGCAGAAGATGGGAAACATACAAGTCCATCAGTGTGGGGCGCCTGGGTGGCTCAGTTGGTTAAGTGTCTGACTTTTGATTTCGGCTCAGGTCATGATCTCGGGGTCTTGAGATCAAGCCCCACGGAGAGGGGTTCCGTGCTCCGTGGGGAGTCTGCTTCTCTCCCTCTCCTTCTACTCCTCGCCCCAACTCATGCGTACACACTCTCTCTCTCTCAAATAAGTAAATAAGTATTTTTTAAAATAAAAAATAAAATTAAAATAAAAAGTTCATCCATTTTATACATATATGAGCATATACATGTAGTTTGCATTCATCTATATGATATACATGTATAATATATTATGTATGCTATTTATGTGATATATTATTCCACAACAAGAATCCTACCGCGTAACTGTAGGCCAGCAGGAGACTGAGGCTAGAGGTAGAGGTGGACTGTTCAGTAGAAAACAGTGAAACGTGGATCCAGGTGCTGAGTGCGCTCGTGGGGGTCATGCTGCTGCTTGCCCTCCTCCCTCACCCACCTCTCCTGCCCGGGGGTCACCTCTGTAAATGACATCAACAGACTGTCTTGTCCTGTGGCTCTGGCTGGGTTCTCAGTATTGCAGCAAGAGGACAGAGGGAGGGAGGGAGGAGAGGCGGAGTGGGTATTTGTGTCCCCGGCCTCCTCCGTGGGACGCTCCGATGACTGTGTGGCTCTCGGGAGTCACTGTGCCATCTCCCCGCACTGTGGCTGGCCCCGGGCATCGCACTCTCCCTTGTGCTTCTCCTGTGTCCTGTCCACACTTCTGTAAACTGTCCGTTCATTGTTCTCCACTCAAATGACTCACTTTACGGGGGCCCTCTGTTTTCTGTCAGGGCTATGACTGATAGGGATGTGAGCACTTAGGTAAAAAAAAAAAAAGAAAAAAGAAAAAGAAGTGTTTGTGTTGAGGAGGGGGACACATGCACTTGCGCGTGCTTAGCGTCTCTAGAAAGCTGCACAAGAGACTGCTAGCAGTGGTTGCTTCTAGGAAAGAAACGGTGGCTGGGGGTGGAGAGCAGGACGAAGGAATATTCAGTTTTCCTGTAAACTTTTTTTCGTTCCTTTTGAATATTGTACTCTATGCAGGTATTACTTATTCAAAAGATAATTTAATTGAATTTTTTTGGAAACAATACGAAGGAAAGACTGCAGAGGGACTTGGTACCAGAAGGCTTCAGAGACAGCTGTCCCCACAGCACGTGGATCCCTCCTTCCCCGGGCGCGACTGTCTTTCCTGGCAGGTACTCCAAGCCACCAACGGAACAAAGAAAAGAAGAAACAAAGGAATAATGAACAGGCTTCTTCCACTGTACACTACAGACGAGAGGTGCAGTATTTTGAAAAAAAAAAAAATCTGGCATGTTAGTTAACTCTTAGACCATTTGCTGCTACTCACAGCCTGGTGCGGGGTTCGAGCTAATAGCAGCAACCTCTCTCCGGCCATCAGCGTCTGTGGGGCCCCACATTGTCCCTCCCCGACAGTGACCAGGCCAGAGTTTGCTCGGGCTTTTTACCTAGGCCCACTTTTTTTTTTTCATTATGTTATGTTAGTCACCATACATTACATCATTAGTTTTTGATGTAGTGTTCCATGATTCATTGTTTGCGTATAACATCCAGTGCTCCATTCAGTACGTGC
>NC_138377.1:64464879-64487842 GCF_054177405.1 Leptonychotes weddellii
AGTTTGTTTCACAGAGTCCATAGTCTCTCATGGTTCGTCTCCCCCTCCGATTTCCCCCCCTTCATTTTCCCCTTCTTTCTCCTAATGTCCTCCATGCTATTCCTTATGTTCCACAAATAAGTGAAACCATATGATAATTGGCTTTATGTGCTTGACATAGGCAGTAATTTCTTCGACATCGGCCGTAGGCCCACTTTTTAATCCCTCCCTGACATCCTTGCCACTACGGAGCTCGAATTCGCCTGTGCCTGGTCTTGTCTCAGCAACACAGCAGAGCCTGGCTGGGGGACCAGACAGGAGGGCCCTGCCTTCCTCCTCCTGCTCCTCAACCATGGCCGGCCCATTACTTACCAGTATCTCTATTTTTATCGTGCTCATTATACTGCAGTGCTCTTCATTTCCATCGCATTATTGTTGGCGGGGTCATCTGGAGGCTTGGTTGCCCAGGAGACGGGGGTGGGGTGGGGGGGGCGGCGCACACTCAGCTGCTTCCGAAGGCGTGGCTCATCCATCATCTGACAAGACACTGTCTGTCGGGTCTCAGCTGGTTGCAGGGTGACCACCAGAGCCCATGGCTTGTTCCGGCTCTTCCTCCTTCCAGAAGCGTGATCCTTCCTTTCTTAAACAGAGAGAGAGAGACATATCTAGATTTTATGGACAGATACCTGACAGAGAAAATAGAACAGCCGTACAAATCCCCTGTGTGAATCTGTCGGGGGAGAAAGATGTCTCGGGGTAACTGGCTGCTGTATTAGAAGCACGTGGGAAAGAAACCCTCCTACCCTCAAGGACACAGGTCCCTGGCTGCTTCCCCCAGCGAATGGGGCATGGGGGCTGTGGCTAGAAAAGAAGTCGAAGCAGCACGTTTGCATAATGGCCCCTGGTACTTTTGCCCCGGACTCAACTGCAATGACATGAAACAGGTTAGGGTCTCGAGGAGGTGGCCACAGGGAAAAGGGGAGCAAGACACTGTTGTGGTGAGAAACTGATGCCCTTTGCCTCTGGCCCCGACCCTGAGGGTTCTGCCTCCCTCCCTCCCTCCACACATTCTGCACTCCAGTGGCAGGAATGGAGGTCCCTGAGCCCCTCCTGTGATTTCTCTCTGCTGGAGCTGCTCCTACTCACCCTGTGAAATCAGATCTCACATGTTACCTCTTTACTGAACACTTCGGGGACACCTTCCCTATATCCCTCTGGCAAAGTGAGATGTGCTTTCCTCTGAAGTCCTATAGCACTTCGTTCCCGGATTGTTATGGTGGGCTGTCCGCCATCTGACTCTCCCACTGCTCTTGTATCTCCAGACTTTGCTGGGGGCCTGACACACAGCACATAGCTTAGTTGAATATACTGGACCCGCAGTGATAAATAGAGGTGAGTATGTACAGCATCTCACGACTGATGGTTTGCTTTGTGCCAGGCACCTGTGCCGAGAACTTCACAGGCACTATTCCCCTCAATCCTCACCACAGCCCAAGAGGCAGCTGGTGTACCATTACTCCCCATCCTACAGAGGAGGAGACTGGAAGTGGGGCAGTAACTTACTCAAGGTCACGTGCGTATGCCTTTCTATAGATTTGCTTTCACCACACACGTGGTAGCAAACTCTGCATGCTGTTCTACACCTTGCTTTTTTCCCCCTTTAACTTATTTCTTGGAGATTGTTCCATTATCAGTAGTTACAGACCGATGCCCATTCTTCTTCACACATCCAGAATATCCCATAAATGGATATACTCTACCTTATTTACTCATCCCCTGTTGGTGGGCATTTAGGTGGTTTCCTTTCTTTTGCTATTGTATGTGGGGCTATAAAATGTACACCTGCCCACAAATCTCAGCATAAGTTATATTACATTCCATGCCAATCCTTGATACTTCTGGAATTTTGGCATAACAAATGAGGTAGGGATTCAGTAAAGATGTCGACCACTACTCTCCAATGGCCGAATATCTCACCCGGCACATAGGTAGTGCTTGTAAATGTTACCAGTGACGGTGGTGATGGTGACAACCAACTGCATCCACTGTAGCACGCATTTAGTTCGCAGCATGAGGGTTGGCTACCTGGAAGTCTTTTAACCCTCAGTGTCTAAGTCCTAAAAGTCACTTACGCATCAGAATGAATGAGTTTACAAAACTTCCCAAGAGCACGTTTTGGCCTGGGGAGGGGAGAAAGACATCCCATGATTATGGTGATGGGCTGCACAAAACGGTGATGACCCAGGATGGAGGAGCTTCCGAAGACACACTCTGGGTGATGTGTGCGAGCCATTCCCTGGGGGCTGGTTTGGATGAACTGCTGTTGGTGGATGCAGGCTAATTGGGTTGGCCTAGGGCTGGCGGGAATGGAAGCACGTTCTCGTGTTCAGCGAGGTAATGTCTGAGAAGGTAAGGCCAGCAGGGGTCAGACTAGAGCTCTGAATGCAGAACTGCCCTTAATGTGACAGCATGAACGGCCTATGGTAGGCAGTTGGAAGCTTGCGCCTGTGCCTGGTGGGTGGAAGATAGGGGGTCTCACAAGAGAGAAAGGTGAGCTGGGAACCTCATCAACTTGAAGATGTCTGAGCAAGATGCTCTCTTATCCAGACGGGTTGAAGGGCAAACCCTACCAGCTGGGGCTCCCTGGGAGATGAGGATGAATAGCTCTGGGGTAGGATTGCCACTCCCTAGATAGTCAGTGTACATGACAGACGAGGGGCAGAGGCTGCTCCCCAGACAGGAACAAGCAGACGCTCTGCTGGGCAGGGCTTTGGGGGGGTCTGCAGGGAATAAATGAACAGTAAGAGCTCTGTATGAGGACTTGGGACTAAGACATCATAGTAACAGCTAATATCGACCATAAACCAGTCCCAGGCGTTAATTCATGTGATTCTCCTAACAGCTCTGCAAATTTACCCCCATTTTATACATGAGAAAACAGTTATGGAAAGGTTGACCCTCCAGAATTGAAGTCATGTAACTTGCATCTATTATCAAAATTTGGTCATCTGATGAGCCCTAGGGGACGCTCTTACAGATCACCTGCTGTCCCCTAAGCTGTGGCCTTCACGAGGATCGCCCCCAGCAGGATGATCAGGCCAAAGGTCATGTCTGGGACTTCCCTAAAACCCTCCAGGACCAGGCAGATCTCAGTACCACTCTGTTCCTCCCCATCCTCCAGGGTGAGGGCTGCCTAGAGATAGAAGCTGCTTCTCTGAATAACCCAACCATGGAATAGTGGGAGTAAGACCACTGGCCTGAGAGTCAGGAAGCCCAGGGCTGCGGGACTGATGGAATGGAGAGAGAGCCGGGGAGGAAGGAAGGAGAGATGGGCAAGCCTCCTGACCCAGCTCTGCAAAGTAAACAGCCATGGCTTGAACACCAAGGTCACTGGATCTGCCTGTGACAGGCAGGCTCCAGCTGGAGTCGGGCAAACATTGGAGACTGAGGGTGGGGTGGGGGTGGGGGGCTCATTCCACAAACAAACCTCACCCACTGGATAAGCCAGGATGTTCCAACCCGGGAACCAGGATTTGGTTCACCTCAACTTGTCAGCAAGTCCTTTGCCTCCGCCATCCTGGGAGGGGTGGCGTGATTTCTGCAAAGTGCTGCCCTAGGTGTGGGTCATCTCCTCAGAACGTGCTACTTTGCCCTCCCCCGCCCCACTCGCCACTCCAAGGCTAGACAGATGTGCCCGGCTCGGGCTTTGTCATGTCTGCTGGCCTGGTCGGGACAAGCAAAACATGCAATCAGAAAAAGAATGAAGCCAGGGCACCTGGGTGGCTCAGTTGTTAAGCATCCGTCCTGGGATCGAGCCCCGCCTCGGACTCCCTACTCAGCAGGAAGCCTGCTTCTCCCTCTCCCACTCCCCCTGCTTGTGTTCCCTCTCTCGCTGTGTCTCTCTTTCTGTCAAATAAATAAAATCTTAAAAAAAAAAAAAAAAGAATGAAGCTGACTGTCTTTGGCAGCCCGAGACCTCAATCCTGTCAGTCCCCCCGGCCCACCCATCATGCCCATCCCTCCCTCACTGCTCACCGAGGGGAAGGCAGTCAAAAATCAAGCCATCCCCCTTTCATCAGCTGAGCCCGTGACAATAATAATGTCCCTGGACCTCTGTCCTTGCTCTGGTCTGTGAGGTGCTTTGGAGCTGTGCTTCCAACCCCCATAGGTTGTCATGGTGGCTCAGACTCCTCACTGGACAGAGCAGCTGACTGTCTCCATGGCAATAAAAAGAATCTGGGGAGGAAAGACACTGGCCTTGGAAATGAACTCTCAGGAGCCCTCCTGGGAAATTAGCTCTTCCTGGGAGGTCAGGAGAGATGCCCCTCCTGGAGACAGTGTTCCTTAGCCATTTCAGCAGCCTTGGGAAGCCCAGCTTTCTAACAGTGGGGCCACCATTTCTGTGTACCCTCCAGCCATGGAGGATGCCGACTCCAGAGACAGGGATCAG
Organism: Leptonychotes weddellii; assembly: GCF_054177405.1. Classification (NCBI taxonomy): domain Eukaryota; kingdom Metazoa; phylum Chordata; class Mammalia; order Carnivora; family Phocidae; genus Leptonychotes; species Leptonychotes weddellii. The sequence continues at coordinate 64,469,309 of NC_138377.1, forward strand.
GAGAGGAGAACGTGGTTGAGATGGGGACCCCCTGACCTGGTCGTGCTGCGGGGCCAGCGCCCCTGCCCACCCTGCTCCTCCTCGAAGTATCTCTCCTGTCTGAGAGGACCCTGGGCCCACTCCTGCCTGCTAAGCTATGAGCTGATACAAATGAAAACGGTGCCTCCCCTGCCCCGAGATCCTCGTGCGGGATCACACCACCTTCCATAATGACCCAACACGTCTCTACTGGGCCACTACAGTCCTGGGGAGACATTTCTGCCTCGCGTGTGTGTCTTTCTCTCCTGCTTTTCACAACACGCGTCTCAGCTTCCACATAGTTCAAGCTCACTGGACAGCAGGGAGGGCCCTAGGGTTCTTTGAAACTCCTAGTCCCTTTCTCAACCAGCACCCGCACGCCTGGCATCAGGCAGGGCTGGGTTAGGAGAGATGGCCTTGGCTACTTCTGCCTTCCAGGCAGGAACCACTTCCCCACCTCCCTCAGGAACCCAGTGACTCCTTCCCTCCCCCCATCAATACTTGCTTTCACTCAGGGATCAGAAACCCATTCACACTTGAATGTGAGTAATGACAGATGAAAGTATATTCTCTCAGGAAGATCAGAAGTTGAATTGTAAGGAATGAGCGCCTAAGTGGAATTTCAGGCACCAATTCAAAGGACAAGTGCCACAAAAGTAGAGTTTGGACTTGACTCTTAGAAAGGAAAAGAGAGAAGCCATGTGGATCTTCTTTCCTCCCAAGCATTTCTTTGCACTTGCTGACTCCCTGGGACAATAAAGGGTTTGTTTTGTTTTAACTTCTATTTCTAAAGCCAAGGAATGTGATTTCTCATAAAATTCTGCTACCCCAAAGCGAGGTGTGCTGTCACCACAGGGGACTTTACCGTCCCCGCCCAATGTCACTGCTTCCTTGCCAGCAGCCCGAGCAGACTGCCAGGGGCGACAGCACCCCGCCGGGCCTCCTCCTCCCCTTCTCCGCTTAGGGATCCTGGGTTTCTCCTGGGACTTCTCACTTCCCAAAAACACATCAAAAAGGCCCTCATCTGGTACACCTTGGTTCAACACTAAGTAAGGATCGCTTCGCCACTTTTCTACTATGTGACTGTCTTCACTTCCCAAGACCGGAAAATCCTTTGTGATGTGATCACGGCGCACAGAAGTGAGGGGATGGGGAGGGAGATGCAGGGCAGTCTCTGCTGTGGGCCGTGGAAATTGACTCCACTCAGACTCACTGAGGAAGTAGGATGCCCTCCTGTCCCTCCTCCCACGGGGTTCCCTACAGGCCCCGCAGCACCCCCCGCCCCGGGGCAGTCACCCCGCACTCGCACTCGGGACTCCCTGGGCACACGCCTGGGCAGAAAACGGATGATTTGTGGTGTGTCGGAGGCGAGTCTGAGCTCCCCAGGAACTGTCCACCTACATTATGGCTGACATCTGAGGTGGGCTGAAGGGACACGGCCACACGCTGGCATGTTACTGAATTTTTCTAGAATCTCAGGTTCTCCACAGGTAAAATGGGGCTAGGAACTGCCCTGCCTCACAGAGCTGTTACTATCTTTGGTAAGGAAAAATCCGTGTCCTAAGATGGCCCAGGAAGCCATCAAGGGAGTCCCAGCCCCTGCCTCGGGGCTCTTCCGGGTTCTTCTCCCTCCCCCGCTTTGCGCACGCGCCAAGAGTGCCCAGTATGCGGAAGTAGATGTGTATGAATTGCCCCCTTTGTGCTGGGGGCTCAGACCTTTGGAGACCACTCTTCTCTGAGCCTGTCAGCGTTAAATCAACCTCCTATCCTCCAAGATCTCCCGGTGCTGCTTTGTTCTTCCGTCCGGCGATCCAGTCCAGGTTCCTAACATTTGGGCGATCCAGTCCAGATTCCGTAACATTTGGTTCCCTGCCTGGGAAACCCAACTGCTCTGGCCCATTGTTGCCGCCGGTTTGGGGCATCGGTGGGGCGGTGACGACGGAAAGAGGAATCGTAACGGAGAAGGCGCGTCCTGCCTAATTTTCGGCAGTCTCCCGCCCCGGTCGCCTCAGGCCGGCCCCACTCCACTGTTCCCGCCGGACTCCAGGAGGCTTGGCAGGTGAGGTCCAGGTTCCATAACATTTTTATTTATTTATTTATTTTTTAATTTTTGAGCTGTTACTATCTTTAAAAGAGAGAATTCCTGAGAAGCACTTAGCATCGTGCTTGAGCAGGAATAAAGGCTCAGTCAGCGGCAGCTGCTACTCTTCCTGTGACTGGGGACAGTGAGGGTGGCTTCTGTTGCACTAAGGCCCTGGGGCTCTGTGCCTCACCCCACCCCCTCTCTTTGACAGGACCCTGATCCGATGGCACTGGAAGTCACCTGGGAGATGAATCCCAAGGAAGCAGCCTGAGTTCTGGGCCTAGAAAACTCTGCCAAGAGTTTTCCCTTCCTTTAGGAAAGACAAACCTTTCTGGAGTTCACGAGGCAGAGAAGGCTGCAGCTCCAGAGTAGCCCTGGGGGCAAATCTTGCTTTTTCTAGAAGGAACCATTTCCTTGTATGGTTTGCCTCTGCCATTTCCAGGAACTTGGGGTCTAAGAAGGGGTTCCCAGAAGCAGGAAGGTCTAGACACACCAGACTGAGCCTCCAGAAGAGGACTTCCTTCATTCACCATTCATTCAGTTATTCAGCAAACCTTCGTTGAGAAGTTTCTGGATGCCGAGCTTCCTGCTAGAGGCTGGGGCTTCCGAGATGCAAGACCATCTCTGGGCTGAAGGAGGAAACAGAACACTCTGACGACAATGCACACGCCCTGCGGCAAGTGCCATGGGAGCGGCTGCCCTGGAGGCCAGGTTCTGGCAAAGGCAGGTGGTGCAAAGACCTTAAACAAGAGAGGGCGCAGCCTGCGGGGGGGACAGGGAGCCCTTCAACCAGGAAGAGTAAAGCTCCCAGGGCAAGTGGTGGTTTAAAGAACAGAGGGACAAGGGAGACAGAGGTCAGGATCCAAGGAGTTGTACCCCACACAAAGGAATTTGGCCCTCATCCTGAAGCTGATGGAAAGCCATCTCTACCAAAGGACCTACTCTCTGACCCTGAGTCCATCCCATCACTGTAAAAGCTACAGCTTCTGCATCAAAGGTGGTATCCCCATCCATCCTGGAAGTAAAGGGAGAATCGAAAGCAACCAATAAACCTCTCTGTCAGTAAAGTTGGAACCGCTGTTTAAAAGGCCACCAGCCATGGGTTTCTTTCTTCCCCTGTTTTGATTTACTGAAAAATGGTCCACACGGTATCTTGAGTCACCTTTATCATTTCACTGAGAAAGTTCCGTAGCATTGCCCTGGAGTTCCAGGTACAATAAATACTGGGTGGACAGGTGGATAAAAGGAAGGACAAATGATAAATGCAGTTAGCACCAAAATTGGTAAATATACATACCTGCCTGTATGTGCACAGACTATCTGGGATCAGTGATGGCCTGGGAGGAAGGGAAGCAGATTCCAGGGTTCAAGGGTAGAAAAAGAGACTTACCTTTCACTATTCACCCTTTTGAAGTACCTCGATTTTTTACCATGTTCATTTAAAATACTTGAAAAAATAAATGTACAGACTGCCAAAACCTTCCAGCCAAAGGCTACCAGGAACACACTGCAGTCAAACAAAATTGGGTTTACTGACTCTTAGCAAATGAGGCAGAACATACCCCATGGGCAAGTATGGAGAGTTTCAGGAACAGAATATTAGAAAGGACTTACCATATTGGGCTTGTGTCAGGTGATGTTGAAGAGGATTCACAGAGGCAAGGCTTTGCTCTGGATTGGATACTGGTGTAATCCTACTATTGGGATTTTTTTTTTTTTTTAAGATTTTATTTATTTATTTGACAGAGAGAGGGAACACAAGCAGGGGGAGCGGGAGAGGGAGAAGCAGACTTCCTGCCGAGCAGGGAGCCCGATGTGGGACTCGATTCCAGGACCCTGGGATCATGACCTGCGCCGAAGGCAGACGCTTAACCGACTAAGCCACCCAGGTGCTCCCTATGATTGGGATCTTAATCATAAGTATGTAGAAGGAGAGAAGAAAAGAGCAAAGTTACGGGGGCTATTGACAAATCAGCCCCTGGCACTCGTTATTCCGGATGGAGGATGGATATTCAGATTTTTGTGGTTTGGACAATAATTTGTGTTCAGACATGATTACAGAGTGATCTTGTTTTTGTCTTTATCCGTCAAGGGAACAGAGTGGGCTTGTCAGATGTCTGTATCTCCCAGAATTGTTTATGTCTAACGGAACACCCTGGCTTAGCTGGGAGGCCAGGCCGTCAGCACCAAGAGCCAACTAGCTGATCGTGCCAGGACGGCTCCAGGCGGCCAGGGGCTGCTCCTCTCTTTCTCGGCACTTTTCAAACTAAAGGGTACAGATACCAACTCAATTAGTTGTTTTTACTCTACTGCCTGAGTAGTATAAAAATTGAGCTAATTTTTTTAAAAATATGGATTCAACACTAAGTAACGATCGGTTTTTGTGAGATACCAGAAAGCTTTAATACAATATATTCTAACCCTTGAGCTGGGGCAGGTCCCTGAGGATGGGGCCACCGGGGGCTGGCATAGATGGTCAGGCTGTCTGACCCATCGCCACCATAGTGAGGTCACGTGGGCAGAGGTTGGTCAGCTCCACAGATGCGGTCAGCTTGGGCTGCTATAACAAAGTAACATAGACTGGGTACTTTCTAACAAGTAGAACATTCAGTTGTTGAGGGCCGCAGCTCTTTTGGTGTGTGATTAGCTTAAGAGTTTCCTCTCTGATCTTCCTTTCCTGCCTTCCTGTCTCTTCAGTCTTCTGGGAACCCTGCGGGACAGTCACATGAACCACTCAAACCAAACTGTATTTCTCACAGTTTTGGAGGCTCAGAATCTGAGATCAGGGGGCCAGCCTAGTCAGGTTGTGGTGAGAGTATTTTTCCTGGTCTGTGAGGATGGCCATTTTTCTCACTGTATCCTCACATGGTGGAGAGAGAGAGATGTCATGACGCTTTTCTAAGAGCACTCATTCCATCATGAAGGCCCCACTCTCATGTCCTCATCAAAACCAAATTACAAAGGTCCCATCTCCAAAGGCCATCCTATTCGGGATTTGGGTTTCAATATATGAATTTTTGGGGTACACAGACTTTCAATCCACAGCATGCCCTGTTCAAATCCAGAAGCTCCTGCCCTGGAAAAGAGAACTTCTTAGGGGATCATCAGGGTGGCGGGTAATGGGCCAAATGAACCTGGCACAGGACTTTCTCATGACAAGCTCAGACTGAGGGTCAGGGGACCTAGTTTCTGGACCACGTCTCCTACCAGCCCACCTCATGATCAAGCCCCTTCCCCTCCATGGCCTTCAGTTGCCTCATCTGTAAAATGGCAGGAGAGAGAGAAGGTGGGAGTAAACCAGATCTTTTGTATGATCTTTTCGTTGATTCTGAGGCATAACTGCTCCCAAGGCAGGTGATGAGCTGATTTCAACCTCTTCTGGTAAAGGCAAGAGACCAGGTGCACTGGAGACAAGCCAGCAGATCTGGCCAGAGAAACAGCCTCCATGACAAGCAAGTGGGTTTAGATCTTATGGACACTCGCAGGGCTACACCTCCCCACACCGGCATCAGTTCTTAACCCCCAGCAAATGAAGCAAGACAGGAGGGGCACTGAGCCTCCCTGAAAGATTTGACATGGAATTAGCTGATAAACTTCAGGAGGACAGTGAAAAGAAGAAAGGAGGTAGAAGAGAATTCTGGAAATGGCTCCATCTGATGTGGGCTGCTGGGGTCTGTTTCAAAGTTAGGCGGTGGGGGTGATGGTTTCTTTTGCTTGGCATCCCATACTCCCTCCTTCTGCCTGTTGAAAGAAATTCTCCAGATGTGGGCTAACAGTGTTGTCTGTAAGCTGTTTAAATTGGCCAAGGGGGCCATTTGCTTTGGATGGAAGATAGTCATCTTCTTGGTAAAATCTGACCCAGGACATTCAAGACCCCCAAATGCCTGGTGTTCCAGTTGGGCTGGCTGCTGAGGTATCCATTCAATAAACTCCAAAGCCCCACGTCTCATTCCCACACCTGCGGTGCTTCAGGTCACCAAGGACCCATCCTTACACCAGCATCTTTTGTCAATTGTCTCCAGAAGCTGGGTCACGAGAAATGGGACAAAAGGAGGCCCTGGATTCCTTCCCTCCCAGGACCTCATATTCTAAAACCGTCCTGATTTTTACAGAGAAGTAAGGGGAGTTTTAAAGTTAATATGTAAATTTAATGGCATTGAGTGTTGCATTTTAAATTTTCATTTTTTAACAAGTAGAACATTAAGTTGTTGAGAGGCCACAGCTCTTTTGGTGTGTGATTAGTTTATTAAGAGTTTCCTCTCTGATCTTCCTTTCCTGCCTCCCTATCTCTTTGATCTTCTGGAAACGCTGTGGGACAGCCACATGAACCACTCAAACCAGTAACTGGAGATTTGAGATATGTCAGCTAGAAAGCCTCCAGTGAAAATTTCTGAAGGCCGTCCCTTGGGACAAGTGGATTAATTGTTATTTGGGGAAGAGGAGAGATTTGTGTTTCTCTCTGGGGCCTCACAGGAGCAATGGGTTGAGAGTTTTGTCCCTTAAGCAAATATGAGACCTTGGATGGTCATAGAGACCTTGTATGGGACACTTTGGGTGCCCTGACTCACACCCCTTGCCGTCATCTGACGGACTTCTGATGTGGTTGGGGGGTGGGTCATTTCTGATGGGTCTGACTCACTGCACTTTGGATGGCTTCTTCCTCTTTGACTGGAAGTGTGGGGCAGTTAATAATCCCCAGGGGCAGCCCTTGGTGGCTGGGAGATGAGAGGGCATGGATAAACGCTCCACCTGCCATCTTTAGGGGGGACACGCATGCCTGAGAGACACTCTGTGCTCTCCTTGGGAGATTCGGGGAGCTGTGGCATGCAGTGGCACCCTCCCTAACCAACCCTTCCTTTCCTGCTCACCCCCTCACTCCTGCTCCCTCAGATCTCCTGTCTGAAAGCTCTTGTCTTAGGCTCTACTTACAAGAGAAACCAAAGTAAGACAGACATGCCGGAGAGAATCAGGCTGACAGAGCCCTGGCCATCACTTTGTCATGGCAAGTGGCCGACAGACTTGGATTCAAAGCTCAGCATTACCTTCCTATACATATCTACACAAGCTGCACGTATCTACACAAATTACATTCTCTGGAGCAGGCAGCAATTAGGAAACATCAAAGGTCCTCGTTAAAATGATCAGCAAAAGGGGATGCCTGAGTGGCTCAGTCGGTTAAGCGTCTGCCTTTGGCTCAGGTCATAATGATCCCAGGGTCCTGGGATCAAGTCCCACATCGGGCTCCTTGGTCAGCGGGGAGCCTGCTTCTCCCTCTCCTTCTGCCTGCTGCTCCCCCACCTTGTGTTTGTGCTCTCTCTCCCTGTCAAATAAATAAGTGAAATCTTAAAAAAAAAATTTTTTTTAAACATGTTATTTTTTAAAAAATGATCAGCAAAGGAAGTCATTTTACCCACTGGGATTCATGGGGACCCTCCCATGGAGGACAGCATCTTTTGGCCTTCAAGGGCTAAAGGGACAGAAACTCTAAACTTGAATCCAGTCACCCAGGGCACACAACAGCCCAGACCAGCAACTTCAGCCCCCCACACAGTGTCCCAGCCCCACAGGTGAGGAAGCCCAAGGGCACCTATGGCTGTCATCTCCTGATCGCTCTTTTCCTCCATTTCCATTCGATTCCCAGTCTTTCATTTATCCTGGTATTCAGCTAATGTTTCCCCTGCTGTTCAATTGCCAAGGGAACCATTTGCTTTAGATGGAAGGCAGTTCATCTTGGTAAAATGTGGTGCGAGAGCTTCATGGTAGAGTCAGATGTGCCAAGCATAGCCCTGGGCATTCAGCCATGTTGGTGCTCACCTCACCCGCACAGATCCCAGCCTCCACAGAACCTCCAGCCCACTACACTGCCTCCGGCCACTCTGGGACGACCCCTTCTCCTCCAGCGCAGCACCACGACCCTCAAGCTGCCCTTCCACCCATGAGTCCAGCCCCCACAGGGAGGCCTGGGCAGACACAGCCAGAGATGTTCAGCAGGATGAGGGACCCACTGCTAGAGTGGTCTGGAAAATAAATAAGAAAAACCTGGGCCAGGGACTGCGCCCTCAAACATGCCTCAGGACAATAGAAAGGGCCTTTACCAAGAGGAGACAACCTTAAGGAGAACTTCACACTGATTTCTCTCTATTGTATGAATTAGAAGTTGCAAGATTGGGCGGGGGGGGGGTGCTTTTTTCGTCAGGGACTCAAAGGGTGTGGCCCGGAAAACATGAAGAACCACTAGCCCACAGAACCCCAGGGGGAAATCCCAGAATCCTCCCACCCCCTCCCACCTTGCTTAGCCTCCACAGCCCACTCAGAGAATGGAGCAGAGCCTTCTGAACACCCACAGGCCACCACCATGGGTCCATGAATGGGCTCAGGGCAGCAGCAGGCAGGAGACAGGAGAGGCCTGTCTTCAGCCTCATTCCCCTTGGCTCTCCCCTTACCAGGAACTTCCAGGCTTGAGGAGAAATTGGGGTTTATTTTAGGAAAGAAATGTTTAGAGCACAAGTGGCAGAGAGAAGGAGCCGGATCCTTCATGGGCCTGAGTCTGCTCCTGTCCTTTATGGTTTCTCCAAAGTGCCAGCCCCATGAACTCAGTCGGCTCCACAGCCCCACATCAAGAACTCACATATTGGTTGGATCACAGCAGCTGAATCAACAGCAGAATCAACAGATGAGAACACTGGGGGGGTCCTGCCTCAAGCCTGGCATGAACAAGCCCCTAGATTGCTTGTCTGGCAGAGCTTCAGACTTTACCCCCCTGACCTTAATGATCTCCCAGCCCACCCGTCCCCAGCCTCCTAAGCCCAGACCCAGAGCTCAGGGCCCCCTCAGCCCCTTCAGAGCCGAGGGGAGAAGCCGGCCACCACAATGTTCTCGCCGGTGATGTAGCCGGCATCCAGAGAGCACAGGAAGGACACAATCCCGGCACAGTCCTCAGGTTTCCCTAACCTGCATAGGACAGAACACATGTCAGGGATCTCAGGCTCTGCTGCTCCGGTGGGAGTGGACTCCAAGGAGGGACAGGGTGGATTCAGCCGGGCCACTTGCACCCTGCAGGGCTCTGGAATCCAGACTTCAGCTAAAGGAATGGCCAGTACACAGGGAGGGGTCGCCCCGTGAGACAGACCAGCCACCCATCCCCAACTGTACCCAGATTACCAAGGCTCCACACCCCACTTGCCTCTGCAGCTGGTGCTCTTTCTTGAAATTGTTCCAGAAAACCTCATCCTTGTGTAACTGGGCAAAGGGAAGATGTGAGAGAGTCAGGGCTGCTAAAACAAGGAGATGGGCAGGGCCCCAGATGATCCTGTGACAGAGCACTCATGGCAGATTTGCCTTTCTCAGGGGTGATGGGCTGAGTCATGGCTGAATTCAAAGGACAACGAGGACCTCAGCTGTTAGGGACGCTAATCTGAGGCTTATCCCTTAGTCACTGGGGAGGTTTCCACTGAGCCGGGCTGGGAAATGGGGGATACGCCCTGGTCCTCACCACTTGGCTGAAGTTGGTCTCGATTACTGCTGGAACTAGGCAGTTCACCCGGATGTCCTTGGGGGCCAGCTCCAATGACAGCTGGTGAGGCCCGCATGGCCGTCTTACTGACATTATAGGGACCCAGTTTCTGGGAAGGGAATCAAGACAATGATTAGGATATGGGAAAGCAGGGGCGCCTGGGTGGCTCAGTCAGTTAAGCATTTGACTCTTGATTTCTGCTCAGGTCATGGCCGCAGGGTCATGAGATGGAGCCCCACCATTGAGCTCGCATCATCCATGGCTTGGCGCTCAGCAGGGATTCTGCTTGGGAATCTTTCCCTCTCCTTCTTTTTTTTTTTTTTTTTGAAGATTTTATTTATTTATTTGACAGAGAGAGACACAGCGAGAGAGGGAACACAAGCAGGGGGAGTGGGAGAGGAAGAAGCAGGCTTCCCGCGGAGCAGGGAGCCCGACATGGGGCTCCATCCCAGGACCCTGGGATCATGACCTGAGCCGAAGGCACACGCTTAATGACTGAGCCACCCAGGCACCCCTTTCCCTCTCAAATAAATAAATCTTTAAAAAAAAATAAACGGATCTGAGGAAGCAGAGGAAAGTATCAGTTGGATTTCTCAGCTACAGATAATCCCAGCCCTGGCCCAAGCGCAGAGCTCAGACACACTCTCCCCAGCCTGGTCTGAGAGCAGAAGCTGGATCTGAGGCACCCAGCGGCCACAGGGCATCAGCTCAACCTAGGGCAGCGGGAGTGAGGTGGGGGTCTGTCCCAGGCATTGTCCCTGTGGCGTTCTGGGGACCCCTTCCTCTAATCCTACCAGGAGCACCCGAGCAAGCACTCACCACATGTGGTATATAGGCTGCAATGGAGGAGACCAGGACGACCGCCCCTGTCCTGAGAGGAGACAGACACAAGAGGAGACAGGAAACCAATCACTTACCATGGATTGAGGTGCTACAATTATTTTAAAAAGATACAGAAATCAGAATGATACCACCGTAATGACGCTAGTCATGGAATAACGCAATCCTCACGGCAGCAGCACGGCTCCCGTTAGTAGCCCCCTTTCAGAGCTGAGCGAACAGAGGCTCAGCAGGGTTTAGCCGCAGAGCCAGGAGTGGTGGACCTGGGACTCCAACCCCATCTCTCTGACCCTATGCCCACGCTCCAAACCATGACACTCGCTGCCTCTCCTGGGGGAAGCGAGGAGCAGAAAGCCAGCTGCCTGGGGAAGGGGGCAGAGTGGGCTTGGTGAGGAGGCCCCCAGCGCCGACAGTGAATGCGTATCAGTGGGCCACCTCTGAGAAGCAGATGGGACAGGAGGAGACAAGAAATGAGAGTCAGTAACTTCTTCTTCTAACCCACCCGCTCCTGGGCCAGTTCCTAAAGGGGACGCCTGCACGGAGGAGCCTGAGGAGCAGCTATGGCCTGAGGGACGTGGTGGCCTAAGTCCCTGACACGAGAGCCCTGAGGCTAAGTATGGAGTGCAGTCAAATATGCAGGATCTGGAACACCAGGCAGGCTCCCTGGAGGCTGAGAAGCAGGGAGGGAGGAGGGGCCTGGGATGGGCTTCTCCCCACAGGGAGGAATGGGGCAGACCCTGTCACACATTGTAAACTGGTGAAAAGGCATTGTCCGGCGGTGAGAGAACCGGAGTAGAGGAGGGTGAGAATGACCTGCCCACGAGGCTAAGGAGCTGATGTCAAGGCCAATGAGAGCATACCTGAGCCCCAGGAACATCACCATCATCCTGCAGTCAGGATTCAGAAGCTGTGGCTGTACAAAGGGTGAGGCAGGACAGAGGGAGTGGGAGGGGGAGACCCCAGCTGGGCCCCTGTGTTCTCCAGACTCCATTCTCGGGTGGCTCCCCACCAGTCCCTACCCCCACCCTGCAACCTACCCCCTGTTCTCCATGTGCGGCAGCAGCTGGCTCAGCAGCAGGGCCGGGGACTTCACATTCACGTTCAGAATGTGAAAATTCTGAAATCAGAGCAGAGGCAGGAGGGAGGGCAGAGAGACATGGTCAGCCCTCAGCCCAGGGCCTGTTACCATAAGACACTTGGAGTCCGATCATTTGTGCAGCAAACCCACATGCCTGCAGGTCTGAGATTCATTTCTCTTCTGATCAGGACAAGAGGAGTTTCCCACTTGCTAATGGTTTAACAGGCAGCCAGGCTAAGTGACAGGTCTGTGAGCAGAGCCCTGAAAACGTGAACTATTCCAGACTGGGGTGAAGGAGGGAAATGTTCAGGCCTTTTCAAGAAAAATGGACCACGTGCTGGTCATGCAGACAGAAGCTCTAAGCAGAGGCCCCTGGAAAAAGACCGAAAGTAAAACAGATGGAGGGGAAAGGAGGTGCTGGGAGGCAAGGAGATTTCTGGAAGAGTTGTCTTTGTCTGTGTTTTGACTTGTTTGTGTCCTTGTCTTGTCCCAATAGAATTTAAGGCATTCTCATGGTACAACAGCATAAAAAAATCAAACAGGTATTATGTGTGAAGAAATGGAGAACAGGAAAAATAAGTGTAGAAAGATAAGAAAAAGCAAGGGGAAAGTTGGTGCCCACAGTTCACAGCATGTGGTAAGGACTGAGCATTATTCTATTATTCATTCACAAAAACGCCAGCTATGAGGGCCTACATGCATGCCTGTTCCTGCAGACATGGCTCTTGAGCTTTCCTACGGCCATCACAAAGAGGGAGACACAACAGAGAACTGCCATCCTGGGAGTGAGCTGCCCACGTTGGTCCTGCCTGCAACTAAAACCTGGATCTGGCCTCAGACATGAGGGTCCCTGACCTGCTGTCTGGGAACTCCGTCTGGTGGGACTGGGGATGGAGGAAAAGTAAGAGAGGAACTGGCAGGAAAAGAGGCAGAGACTGAGCTGGGGGCTAGGACAGAGAGCCCGCTGGGACTAAAGTGGCACCAGGATCCCTCCTGTGGGGCACCATCTTGAGTGAGGTCAGTGTGTCCTCGGTCTCTAGGGAATGAGACTGTACATGTGCAACATCTTCATCCCACACCCAACCATCCTCTTGGATGAGGGCAGGGGAAAGGCTTCGATGGAGAGCTGCTGAGGCCCACATGATGAAAGGTTGCCAGTGTTGGGGATGACCCCCAGGACTGTGAGAAATGGCTCAGATTGTCCAAAGGGGGGCCCGGCATGAGGTCCCCAATAAGAAGGAACTGAGGGTTAGACTAAGGGACTTCCTGGTCATTTTCTGCTCAAAATAGAGCCCCCCCATCCCACCAATGTCTGCTCTAAGCTCCATGTGTGTCAGGCTGGGGGATGGGCTCCGACAAGGCCCCTCCTAGACTCAGCAGCCAAACATGAACCAAGGAAAAGGTGAGTCCCTCCCTCGCTTAAGAGGACTGCCCTATTAGAAAAGCAGGTAGAGTAGCTCTGGGTGCCACAAAGTCCTGAGTAGAGATCGTGGCCTGAGGAGGTTGGATGCTGGGGAGTCCTCAGGCAGGAGGAGGATGGAGGAAAAGTGGTGGAAGAGGAGATGGGAGATTTCCCAACCAGCTGGAGAAATGGGGGTCTACCTGGAGAGGTGCTTAAACTGGCCCAGTGCTAATGTGAGCAAGAAGGAACTAACTCCCAGGAGACCTCCTGAAAACTGCATTCAGAGAAAGCGGAGCATCAGGTAAATTTCAGACTTGTGAGGTGGTGGCAGATGTGATCGGGGACGACTCCTACCCAGTAGTGCAGACTGCTTGTGGACCAGTAAGACCTCAGAGAATAGGGTGGCCATGGAGAAAGTAAGGCCGGGCTGTGGGGGAGTGCGCTCAGCTTCGGGAGGGGAAGATTTCAAACGTGTTCCAAGTAAAAGAGTCATGATCCCATGAACTAAGACACTAAAAGGGAAAATGACTCAGGAGGGTTAGGGCACTGTCAGCAATGAAATCCCAGCTACCTAATCACAAATGATCTTTCAGAGGCATTAAGGAAGCCAAGGAGCTTGGGGAGGCTGCTAGCAGCGGCTGCAGGGAGCTCAGATTTCAGGTCATCTCTGAGGATGGAGGGAAGGGCATCCAGCCAGGCAGATACACAGGAGGCGGCGGCCTGAGAACACAGTCTACACGGCGCAGAGGCCTGGGGAAGGCAGAAGGAAATGCTCTGGCCAGTGCTTGGGGTGGAGGGGGAGGCTATCGACAGCAGGAAGATGATTTCACTGCAGTCCATCTTGTCTGTCAGAGGGACTCAGGAGCCAAACACAGGAGTCATAGAATAGAAAACACAGAATAACATAAGATCATAACATAATATAAATCATAGAAAATATAAAATAAATATTAAAAATATAAATAAATAATATAAATATAAAAATAAATATATAAAATAAATAAAAACATAACATAAATCCTAGAATAACAAAGCCCAAGGTGGACCTCAAGACATTTTACAAGGTCCCTTCAGGACCCCGTGGACCAGGTGGCAGGATCATTAAGCCGAATGCAGTGGGTTGGAATGTCATGGAAAGCTGATGGCTGGGTCCAGGCCTGACAGGTGTATCAGGTTCCTCTGAGGGACAGTGAGGAACCCTCCTCTTGGAAGCGTAAAGAATCTCAGCAGCAGGTACGTGTCCCCAAAGAGGAGCAACATCACCAAAGGATGTAAAATATGTCTACTGTTGACAAAGAGCAGAACCCTCACTATTCTTGACTCTCACCAAGAGCAGAGACCTACTCCCACAGCTGTATCCCCAGAGCCTGGAACAGTGCCTGGCACATAGCAAACCCTCAATAAATATTTGCTGAATGAATAAATGCAAAAGGGACAGGAAGAGAAAAGAAAGCAGAAAGAATGTAGGAACCCGCTTTGAAGCACACAAATTGGAAAGTAGCATCACGGCACATTCCAGGGGAGGAGTGGTCAGTGCCTGTTTTTACAGTCGCTTTGGGTGGGGGGAGTCGAGTCTCAATGGGAGAACACCTTAGACCCCTCAGCCAGCTCCCCTCAGTGGCCTCTCACCTTGTCCCATACCTCCTCACTGGCCTTCAGGGTGCTTCCCACCAGGGGGTTGACACCTGCATTGCACACCAGAAAGTCCAGGCCCCCATAGTGCTCCAGGACCTGGGTGGAAGGGTGACACGCAGGGCCGTAAGTGTGGAGATGGCCTGAGGAGGCCTCGCCCTCCCAGAGCTGCTGTCAGGTGCACAGCGCATTAAGGCAGAGCTTGCAAATCAGCTCCTGTCTCAACCAGGAATGGTCACACGGCTGGTGTGAGAACCAAACTCCGGTGAAGGCAGGAGCGCGGGACAGGCCCAAGGACAGGCTTTGCCACGCTGAGGGCCTCAGGGGAGGAGGGTCTGTCTCCTCTAGGAATTCGTCCGTGGACTTGGATGGGGAATCCCTCTAGATTCCTCCTCAACCACAGTTCTCCAGGGTGTAGGATGGAAGCGAGGGTCCTCTCATGAACAAGCCACTTTCCAGAAAGCCAGTGTGGACAATGACGTCTGCCCAGGTAGACCTTGAGCAATCCTGGTTTCGAGACGTGTTCTAGGGCCTCCCAGCCCCTATCCCGGTCCCGGCCCCACCCAGGGCTGAGCAGCATGGGAAAGGCCCTACGCATTCTCCTCCCTGCGCCCTTCCACCCCTGTGGCCCCTCACCGTGGTCACCAGCCACTTCCAGTCCTCGGCCTTCCCCACGTGGCACACGGTGCCCGCCACGCTCAGCCCCTCCCCCTGCAGCGCGGCCACTGCCCGGTCCACGTTCTGCTGCTTCCGGCTGCTGATGACCACGTGGGCCCCGTCCTGGGCCAGGCGCTGCGCCATGGCGAAGCCAATCCTGCAGCAGAGATGGAGGGAACAAGACAGCCTCAGCCCTCTGCCACCACTGTCCCTCGACCCAGCCCTGGAAATCAACAAGGCTGTGTCTTGATCTAGGAGCCCCAGGTCTCTGTGGAAGCAAGAGTCCTGGGGAGGGGTCAAGACCCATAGGGCAATCAGGGCACTTACCCCTCAGTGGACCCGATGACCACCGCTTCCGGATTGGCCAGGACACACTTTTGGTCTATCCCAGTGCTGCTCAGGTGCAAAGAGAGCCCAGCACGGGAATGCAACAGGTGCCTGTGGGCCGAGGTCACTGCCTGGAATATGCCTGCCAGTGCCTTTTTCTGCTTCCTGCTGAACTTGGCCCTGGAGGAAAAAATCAACTTCACCCATGACGGATGCCGTAGTAACGATGGTAATCTACCTCTGCTCCTGCAGACAGACAAGGCCAGCAGCCGAGAGCCAGAGCGAGTAGAGCTGGTCAGGGTGAATTTTAAACACCTGAGCCTCGGGTCAGGAAAACTCTCTATGAAAAGTCTCTATTTATGGAAGAGGCAAATTGGAATGTGAGACCCACCATTCAGTAGACAGGATGAGTTTCGCATTCATCCCCTGAGCAAGCACTGAGCGCTTGCAACATGTCAGAGAGCAGACCCAGGTTCTGAATGCCTGCATGCTGTCCTTGCCAGGCTGTGCTGAAGTGAAGCTCACTGAGTGGAGGCTGGGAGGAGCCTGAGCCAGGGTGCAGACCCAGGCCCCCCAGACACCCTCTGGAAGGAAAGGGGTAGGCTGCTGTAGGTGTGCGCAGGTGTGGAGGCAGGGTGAGCACCCTGCGTGGGAGACTCAGATATGCAGACACTTTCCGATGAACTGGAAACACATCCGAGATGCTTGTGTAGGGGACCCTCTTTCATCTAGACCCCAAATTTCCCAGCTCCACATCACCGTGAGCCCAGAGGCTTCTGCCTCCCGCAGTGGGAGTTTCCCTGCAGGGTCCTGAATCTAGGAGTCTGATCTGTTTCCTGCAGAGGCAGGTGGGAAGGAATGGTTGCAGCAAGGGCACTCAGGGACTTGGGATGTACTTTTCATGCAGGATAGTGCCGCGAAGCTGAAGAGATGCAGGCTCTGGTAGCTCTGGACTGAGGGGCCAGCAGACATGCATTTTCCAGAGGCTCTGGTGGGGACTGACTGTCCACAGACCCCCATCAGTTCCAGACCTGCTTTGGCCACTCCAACGCCAAGGGACTCCTCGTTACTAAGCAACCCTTGTCATACCTACTGCATCTCCCTTGTTCCTTAGCAACCAACCCTTATGTAACCCAGTTCGCTTGAATTAGGGGTCGGTATCTATAATGATCAGCGAATGGGTGCTGCTCAGGAATTATGGGTGGCTCAGTTGGTTAGGCGACTGCCTTCGGCTCAGGTCATGATCCTGGAGTCCCGGGATCGAGTCCCGCATCGGGCTCCCTGCTCAGCGGAGGGTCTGCTTCTCCCTCTGACCCTCCCCCCGCTCATGCTCTCTCTCTCTATCTCATTCTCTCTCTCAAATAAATAAATAAAATTAAAAAAAAAAAAAAAAGAAATTTCAGATAAAATATCAAGCTGTATCCATGTCATGATGAAGGCAACCAAATGCTCTGCCTTAAGAGAGACAGCCTTGGTTTCAAATTTATGTCTCTCCTGATACCGTATTTCCAAAGTTACTCTTTGCAGGTCCTAGACCTCCTCACCTTTTTGTCCTAGCTGCTGTCACTCTGCTCATTCTCTCTCATGCTGTCTCTCCTTTCTGCAAGGTCATATTTACAGCCTTTCAATTTGAGGGGATGAGGGGTTTCAGCTTCTGACTGTTCTACCTTCCCTAAACAGGACAGCAGATTCTAAACACTGTTATGGCCCCTGGGGGACTTCTCTTCCCCAAGCCGTGAGCCCAGATTAACCCGGTCAAGTGTCAGGGGAATTGGTCTCCTTGGCTGGCAGGGCAGCAGGAAAAAGAGGAATCGCTTTTTGTCAGGATGGGCTGCCCCCTGCTGGAAGACCAGAGTTATGGCACCTCTGAGAAGCTGGTCCCATCTCAGCAAGTCTACGGCTGTTCCCTCTGTGGTCTACAACGGTTCTTACCAAGTCCTGCTCCTTGCTAACCTTGCCGTGAGGTGGTTTGCAAGACAGCTGTCCTACTTGTAGGGAAAAGCAGCTCTGGCCTATTGCAGGTAGCATGCAGAGAGACTAATCAGGCCTCATCTGTCTCCCATGGTCCCACTTTCCCAGGGCCTGAGACTCAGCAGCTTCTAAGGGCCCAGGCTCTCACTCACTCAGCCTTCATTCCCGCTTCTGCTTTTCTCTGGAGTAGTCAGCTGGGCCAGCTAGGCCCGAGTCGACCACAGGTCCCAG
Source organism: Leptonychotes weddellii (assembly GCF_054177405.1). Taxonomy (NCBI): domain Eukaryota; kingdom Metazoa; phylum Chordata; class Mammalia; order Carnivora; family Phocidae; genus Leptonychotes; species Leptonychotes weddellii. The sequence continues at coordinate 64,487,061 of NC_138377.1, forward strand.
GAGCTCAGAGTGGCCTCTGAGCCTGGCACTGCCCATTCTGATTCCCCTTACCATGCTGAGCAGTTCAGATGCCCAGAAATGGAGGTGGGGAAGCCAAGTGGACACACCCTCAAACTAGTCCTATCTTGGAGGTGTATGGCCTTCACCAAAGAGAAAAGAAAAGGGAAAAGCAAAGAAAACAAAGATTAGGGGAGAGACATGCAATAGTGAGAAACTGAAAATCAGGAACGAGAGACTAGGGAGATGTCCACAGAAGGTGTGGGATTTGGGCAAGTCTGTTCCCCACTCTGGCTCCATCTGCACCTCGGTAAGATGAGGCGCTGAGCTGAGGGGCCCTAAGGGCTCTGAAAGCCCCCAAGAGCTTTGTTAGGAGAGTCAGAGAAGAAATAAAGTCAGCTGCACACAGAGCCAGGGAGAAAGAAGCATCAGCACAAAAATTTTAAAAAGCGAAGGTGGGCAGGTCCAGTGTCACGGACCCCCAAGCTACACAGCCCTACCGTGGGCCACACTGTCCCTGCCCCAGCCTTACCTGGCTGTGCTCTTGTGGTTCCTGAGCGCAGGTCAGGAGCCCTTCCTCTGTGGAGTCTGCAGCTGAGTGTGAGGATGTGGGTAGGCGGCAGGCTGGGTTTCAGGCCCTGTGATTCTTCCTGAAAAGCTCAAGGATTTGTGGAATTTACAGTCCTAGAACTATGAAAGGTGGTGATGAGAAAAGGCCTCCCCCACAGCTGGGAGTAGCCTGGGGGAAAGAAGAGGACTTGATGCCTGAGTAATAGTCTGCAGAA
>NC_138377.1:64488342-64508419 GCF_054177405.1 Leptonychotes weddellii
GACCTTCTGTATCATCCAATGGAGCTGAGAGAACGAGCCTGAATTTTCCCTAGAGTGGGATGGGATGGGGGAGGGGAGCTGGTCTGTACTCCAGCCACCTGAGCTGTCAGCGGGGCTGCACTAGATTTGGCTACACACTGAGGTACCCTGCCTCACACCGAGGTACACGTGTTTATGTGCTTTAAATGACTGGCACAGGGAGCAGAGGATCGGGGAAGGAAGGCTGGTCCTAGGTCAGTTGTCTTGGAACCCGGACCTCTGAGCCATGGGTGGTGGCAGGGACAAGATGTACAAGAGGTAGAGGAAACCAGCCGGGTTACTTTCTGCCAGGGCGCTGCTCTGATCTTTCTTCCCCACGGAGGGCTCTAAGTGACAGCCGCTGCGCATGCGCGTCTGGGCGGTGGGGTTAGGGCCCCTGGGATTCTCAGAGCAGCGCAGGCTGGCCCCGCGGTAATGAGAGAAGCTGGGGGCTTGGAGAGGCAGAGTCAAGGCCAGAGTCATCCAACACAGCGGACATGAAGGAAAAATAAATTCCACGTTAGTACTCCATTTTATGTCATAAAAATGGTTTCTCTCCGTACATTAAGATATAGCAAATTGTGTTTGGCAGCCAGGCAAAGGGAAGGAGGCAGCCGGTTTGAACCACGGTGTTCACGCTTATGTGCATATAGGACATTCGGCTTCAGGCTTCCTGGTTTCTGGTGTTCACTCTGGACTCAGTAGCTCACCTGTCTTATCTTCCAGAGTAGTTTCACCTCTCGAAATTGCAACTGCTTCTTCTCACGGAACTTCCTTATTAAATGGGGAAATTGGCCCATGTTAAAGGCACATTCACATCTAGTGGACTCTCTTCGATGAAAATAGAAAAATTGAAAACATATCTTAAAAGTGACATCTTTGAAGAAAACTGGGAACGACTGTTCAAAATGCTGTATGCCAAGAATAAGTGCGGGGAGATTTCCATACCTGTGAAATTCATTTTCAGGTAAAGAGTTTCCTCCATCTGCCCCCCCCCACCGCCCCGGAGCCTGCAGGGGCCCCAGCCTTTCCTCCCTTGCCTCTCCTGCCAGTCCTCCCAGACCCGGCAGCCACGGATGCAGTTCCTGCTGTTTACACTACAGGTCCTCCTGGGCAAGGTTGCTCTTGGTAACCATAGAGACTGGAACGGGCCCCTGCACAAGTGTTAGGTGGAAGAACACATTTACCTGTACAATCTGTTGTTTGATTCAGAGCTTCCCGGCAAGCCTGCACGAGGAGGCGGTGGTGCAGGCTGATCCATCGAGTGAGACACGGAGAAGTTGAGGTGGATTTCACCTTTCAGTGAGAACTGGGCAGCCAGCACAAACCCGTTCTGTTGCATGGATCGCTCTCCAAGCAGAACACGGGACTCTACACCTAGGGCAGCTCTGGAGTTTCTTACATTGTATTATTGGTGGTTGTGCTCCCCCCCACCCCCATCTCCCACCCGTGGGCCCTAGAGGGCAGGGACCCTAATTAGGTGCTAGGCAAAGCCTGAGGAGCAATAAGAAGCCAAAGGCAGTCACATGACCCCTGGGGCTGCTGGCCTCTTCCCAGGTCCCAACTGGGCTTACTGGGTTTTCTGGATTCGTTCTGAAACACAAAGCTCAAGCTACTCCAGCCAAATAGGCACCCTGGTGAGGGGGAGGCAGCCGGGGAGAGGGGAGATGGGGTGTGGGGGCGCAGCAAAACTGTGACAAGCTGGGGACTGTTCCTTCAACGGCGTGGGAACCTGCTGCAGGAAGAAGAGGGAGTGTTGGTGGGCAGGGGACAAAGAAGCCCAACACACTAGGGGTTGGGATGAGCCTCTAGCAGCTGTGGTAGCTCCAACTGGGCTGGACCCTCCTCCCTTTGGAATGCACGCATGCTCATAAAATCCACTATCAATTGGGTGGGGGATCTGGCCAGCTTAGGGTGGGAAGGGCAGAAGGCCTGGGGCCCCTGTGGCCGGGGGTGTGGGGTGGTGGTGTTGGTGGAGGGGGGGTGGCGGTGCGAAGTCACTTGACATTCAACTGTCCAGTAACTCTTCATGATCGACACGACACGGATGTTAGGCCTGAGCTTGTCCCCAGGCTGAACACAGGTGGCCAGGGCCCCTGACAAGGCTCCAGGGGGCTCTTCTCAGCAGCCTGGGTGTCTGAGCCGGTCTGGAGTCTGTAGTTTGTGTCGTCTTTGGGAAAGTTGTATGACTTCTCTGGGACCGAGATTTCTTATCTGTTCTGTTGGGCATAGTCACGCCTCACGAGCGTGAAGAGCATGAAGCTGCACAGCCCGGGGCAGAGCCTGGCAGAGTGGGTAGGTCCTTGCTCCTGGCCTCCCCTTCTTCCCCGCCTCTGGCTCCCGCTGGTTAGAGGCCGTGCGGCTAACACGGGGCTCTCTGCTGTAGTGTCTGGGCTGGGGGCTTCGTCCCCAGCTCCTGTGGTCCCTCAGAGCCTTTGGCTGGTTGTGTCCAGTCCGCAGGACTCTGCCTGGGGCAGGAGGCTGGTTGCTGAGCCCCAGACCCTTGGAAATCCTCAAGGCTGGCATCTCCAGGCATTGGAGAAGGAGCCTGTTCCTGCCTCTCTGCAGGGTAGAAACTGGCTCAAGTCTCTGGTCCGACTCAACCACTCAGTGTCTCCTGCTTCAGGGTTTCATTCTTTCTGGACCCAGGGCTCTACGGGGACTCTCTTCTCCATCACCTACAAAGAAAGGGACAAAGACTGGCCGTGGGCCCCTTACACTTTGGCCTTGCTCTGACCATATGGGACCCGACCTGTCAGGAGGTAAGAGGGGAGACGTTAAAGACCCCTTGACTCCCTGCACAGTTCCGTCCACCCTGGCCCTGCTTATCTTCACTTGTGTGCAGACAGAGACTAGGTCGCGAGGCCTGACCCAAACTGAATCCAATGATTTGGGGCCATAGGGAAGACCTTTGTCTGGCAGGCATATGTCCCAGACTGCAGCTGAGAGGTGGAGAAAAGCCGTCCACGAGAGGATAAACCAGAGGAGAGATTTGTGCCAACGGCAGCTTGGTGCAATTAACAAAAGATTCAAGCTTCAAGTACTTATCCGAGACCCTCTCCTGGCGCTCTTCAACAAGTTTTTGCACACGGTCGTTGCTGAATGAATGACAGCACTAAAAGCACAGCCAGAAGAGAAGGGAAAACACTGGGAGAAAGCACTTATGGAAGGACCAGGCCTGTGTGCAGCCCGGGTTGCAGGGCAGGTGGGAAGCATTCAAACGTAAGGCAACTGTGTGGTACAGGGCCTAGTATGTACCAAACATGGCCCAGTCGGTCCTCCTACTCTTTGTGGGTCAGATGTCACATATTCCAGGATTGCCTGGTTCGCCACATGACATCACACTACTAATTCATGGTTAGGGTGTAGCCAACTCTGACCCACAGCTTTTCTTCTAGCATTCTTGGTACCCAGCCAGTTGAGCACCAGCCTATATTTTTGGGGTTGGACTTTTTTTTTTTGAGAGAGAGAGAGCACGAGCAGGGCTGGGGGGCAAGGAGAGAGGGAGAGAGAATCCTAAGCAGGCTCCACACCCAGCAAGGAGCCCAACATGGGGTTTAACCAACGGAGCCATGCAGGTGCCCCCCCTTTTTTTTTAAGATTTTATTTATTTATTTATTTGAGAGAGAGAGAGAAGGGGAAATGGGAGGGACAGAGGGAAAGGGACAAGTAGACTCCAGGACCCCGGGATCATGACCTGAGAGGAAGTCAGACGCTTAACCGGTTGAGCCACCCAGATGCCCCTGACTTTGTATTCCTATCTACAGCAACATTGTTCTAAGAATGGAGGGATCATCTTCACCCCCCTACAGTGTCTTCTCCACACTGTAGTCACAGGCAACCTTTTATAGTGAGTATCAGCTGCATCACTGCCCTGCTCAAACCCCCCACTCAGAGCTACAGCGGAAGTCCTATCATGGCCAGGAAGCCTGACCCTCCCTGACTTCATTCCTATCCTTCCCGTCGGTCTGTCCACTCTAGCTTCACTGGTCTCCTTGCTGTTTCCTGAGCTACAGCAAACACCCTGTCTCCTGACTCTGCCTTAGTTTTCCTTGCTGTCCAGAACATTCTGTCCTCTCCCTGTTCCTTAAGGTCCCTGTTCACTTTTTGCCTTCTCACCTTTTGTCTGACCTGTGGCCCAATAGGAAACAAGCACCCCATCCCATATTCCCTGACCTCACCTTGCTGTATTTCTTTTTCAGAGCACTTGTCAGAACCTGTCCCTTTGGGTTTCTTTGTGGATTGCCTGTCTCCCTCCACAGGAATGTAAGCTCCTTGCAGGAATAGGCTTTTGTTTGTTTTTTAAAGATTTATTGATTTAGGGGCACCTGGGTGGCTCAGTCTTTAAGTGTCTGCCTTTGGCTCGGGTCATGGTCCCAGGGTCCTGGGATGGAGCCCCACATCTGGCTCCTTGCTGGGCGGGAAGCCTTCTTCTCCCTCCCCCACTCCTCCCCTCCCCGCTTGTGTTCCTTCTCTCGCTGTGTCTTTCTCTGTCAGATAAATAAATAAAATCTTAAAAAAAAAAAGATTATTTATTTGAGATAGAGTGTGCGAGAGAGGGGGGAGGGGCAGAGGGAGAAGCAGACTCCCTGCTGAGCAAGGAGCCTGATACGGGGCTCAATCCTGGGACTTCAGGATCAGGACATGAGCCAAAGGCAGATGCTCAACCCACGGAGCCTCCCAGAAGCCCCAGGAATAGACCTTTTAATTTAATTTATTTAAAGATTTTATTTTTAAGTCATCTCTGTACCCAACATGGTACTCAAACTTATAACCCTGAGATCAAGAGTTGCATGCTCTCCTGACTGAGCCAGCCAGGTACCCTGAGGAATAGATTTTTTTTTTAAAACTCACTGCTGTATCCCCATCACCTAGAGCAGTCCCTGGCACCTAAGAGGTGCTGAATAAACATCTGCTGCGTTAGTAAATCATGAAGACTTTGAAAACACCCCCAGCCCTGTACACCTGCCATGACAGCTCTTACAGGCTGTCCCTGGCTGTCATACTGTGGTCAGTCATCTGCAGGGGCTGAGAGGTGGCCAATGGTGACCTGCCTGCGCTCGCCTACCCACAAGGGGGTTACCGGACAAGGGGCCGTTGCCTGATGCCCAGTAAGCCAAACACTGACACTGGCTTTGCGGCAGAGAGAAAGAGTTTTACTATAGGGCACCGACCGAAGAGTCAGGAGAAAATTTCTCAAATCCACCTTCCTGAGGATACGGGGAGCTGAGTATTTATGGGATTTTTTCCAGGGGTGGGGTGGGGTGGGGGAATGGAGCTCTTGAGGATTGGATGTAGGTGATTGGATGTTGGGAAAAGGTGAGGTGCAAGGGAAAAGACATGGCTGATTCTGTGAAGGTGCCACCCAGTGACATAGTTGTACTTTCGTTGTGTGTATACGAGGTGGCGACACCAACTTGGCAAACAGGGGAGGTCTCGAGGTCGGCATTGCAGAGATTGCTTTCACTCTTGGTCCCTTCGCACGACTGCAAGAATTCTTCCCAGTTCCAGTCTTAGCTGCTCTTATGGGTGGTCAGTCATCTGCAAAGCAGGCTCATAAATCAGTCAGGTCACAACTAGAGTTTCCTCAGAGTAGAACAGCCAAGTATTTGTTAACTCGATGTGTCGGTTTCAAGGGCAGAGTCCATCAGGAGGCTATCCGCAGAAGCAAGGGACCTTGGGCCAGCTGCCCAGGTGTGTTGCTGTCAGAGGCAGGGCCGGGGGCACAGCGTGGGGTGGGTTATTGGAGGAGGGGAGGTGGCTACTTCCTGTGTTTGTCAAGGCAGAGGTGACCAACAGTCCTGACATGGGCATTACTGTCTCCATTTTTATCTCCTGCATGGGTAAGGGGTCCAGGCACCACATCAGCCCCTTCCCTCGAGCTGCCTGCCGTTCACACTCTCCAAAGACTGGGCTGTGTCTGCCTCCAGTTTGCTCCTACCCCTGCCATCCCCGGAAGCTGCTTCGGGAAGGTTTGGCAGTTCTTCCTGGTCTTGTAGTCATCAGCCTCTTCTCAAGCTTCCTCCTCTCACACTGGCTCACCATGCCCACCTTCCCCAACCGCTTTTCCCTTCAGTTTCAAAACACACCTACTTTGCCTCCTGCCTCTCTGGCTCCTTTTTTGCTTCCTTTTCCTCTTCCCACCCCTAAAACAGAAGGATTTCTGTGTCATTCTGGGCCCAGCCAAGAAAACAATTCCAGGAAAGACACTCCAAACAGTATGGAGAACCGGTGATCTGGTGTTGATGGGTTGGAAGAGCAAACAGAGGCATTGTGGTGACTAGAGGTGGTAACTGCCAGAAACACTATTACCCCTGAGCTGGAGGGACAGAGAGAAGAGGTGGTGTTGCCAGACCCTCTGGGCTCAGAGGAGTAGCCTCCTGGCTACTTCTCAGACCACAGAATGAGGACGCACTGTGACTGCTATGGGGGCCCCTGGGGACAAGCACTTCATGGCCCTGTTGTTGTCTCCAAGGGGGTGTCCTTCAGCTGCTGCTAAAGCTGAAATCAGGAGGCCAGAGCAGGGCGAGCTACAGCTCCTAGGCCAAGTCTGGCTGCCACCTATTTCTCTATGGCCTGTGAAAAATTTTTTTTTTTTACATTTTTATTTATTTAAAAAAAGTTTTTTTTAAAGTAAGCTCTACACCCAACTTGGGGCTTGAACTCAAGACCCGGAGATCAAGAGTTGCATGCTCTACCAACTGAGCCAGCCAGATGCACTCCCCTACTACCCCCCCTTCTACATTTTTAAATAGTTGAAAAAAGAGAACATATCTCACGACATGTGAACATTATAAAAAATGGAAACACCAGTGCCCATAATTCCAGTTTTTATTGGAACACAGTCATGCTTGTTCACTTATGTAATGTCTGTGGCCCCAATCCACAGAATTTCTGTCTGCTGGGCAACTGCAATGACAAGCCTTCCCTCTCAAAACCACTATGTCCAATAGGCGGAATTCATATTTCCTTTCAAATTCCTTCCTTTTCCTCTGTTCCCCATTTCTGTTGCTGACACCATCCTTCTCTCAGGGTAGTGTTTACATAGGCCTGGCCTCATGCTTGGATCCTTTGTCTATTGCTTTCCACATCAAAGCAATTAGAAAGACTGAGTCTGTATGAGACTTTGCAATTGTGTTGCTCTTTTCCCTTCCCAGAACCATCACCTGGGGTTAGGCCATGCTTACTCCTTGCCTAGACTACAGATAAGACCTAACAATGGCCATTACCCCACGTGAGTCTCTTTTCTTTTTTTTTTTTTTTAATTTTATTTATTTATTTGAGACAGAGAGAATGAGAGACAGAGAGCATGAGAGGGAGGAGGGTCAGAGGGAGAAGCAGACTCCCCGCCGAGCAGGGAGCCCGATGCGGGACTCGATCCCGGGACTCCAGGATCATGACCCGAGCCCAAGGCAGTCGCTTAACCAACTGAGCCACCCAGGCGCCCCCCACGTGAGTCTCATTCTACCTCATCCCACACGTCGTCACCAGATTCATCTTTTGAATCATCCTGTTTCTTGGTTTCTTTTTGTGTGGGTTGGCCAGGCATTTGAAGCTTTCCATATAGTCCAAATGACTACAATTTGGTTTCCCAACTTTGTTTTCTATTTCTTCCTTTCCTATACCTTGATATACACCCTTCCCCCGAGGCTCTGTGCACCTTACATTTCCCCCTCTCCAGGAATGGCCTTGGTACTTGTGAGAATTAGGGTCAGTTATGAGTCATCAAAAACGCAGTGTAAGGGGCCTGTTGAGATGGTACAAGATCCCCTTGGACCTGTTTATCATTTCCCACAGCTTCTGCAGAGGGCCTGGGGCAGGCTTTAGCTGAACTAGTGAGGAAGGACAAAAGCCCAGTCCCTCATTTCAAATTAGGACAAACTCTGAGGTGCAATTTGTGCTCAAGAGCTCCCTTTCAGGATCAGCCTGAGACTGGCACTTTGCTGAAAGCACGCCTGTCCTCTTCTCCATTCCTGTCTTGCTTCCCAAACTCCCTTACTTGTTCCTTCTGGGAGCATTTAATAGTTCACTTGCAAGTGAAGCCTAGTCTTGGGATCTGTTGCAGGCAGCCCAACCTAAGACATAAATATAACAGTGGTTTAAACAAGATCACAGTGGGTCTCATATGGTCTTTATTTTTATTTTATTTTACTTTATTATTTTCTAAAGGAAGAGAAGTTTTTAAAAAATATTTTATTTATTTATTTTGAGAGAGAGTGAGAGAGCAGGGGTAGGGGGAGAGGGAGAGGGAGAGAGAGAATCTCCAGGAGACTCCCTGCTGAGCACGGAACCCACCGGGGGGTTGGATCCCATGACCCTGAGATCATGACCCGAGCCAAAATCGAGAGTCAGACGCTTAACCAACTGAGCCACCCAGGCACCACTATTTTATTTTATTTTTGAGAGGGAGAGAGAGTGTGTGCTTGCATGTGGGGGGAGGGGTGGGAGGGCAGAGGGAGAGGGAGAGAGAATCTTAAGCAGCCTCCACGGTGAGCGCAGAGCCCGATGTGGTGTTCCATCTCATGACCCTGAGATCACTACCTGGGCCAAAATCAAGAGTCCGATGCTTAACCGAGTGAGCCATCTGGGTGCCCCTCATATGGTCTTTATGATCTCCATGGACCCAGACTGCTTCAACATTATACTGCAATATTCTCATTGTGTAGCTTCCTCTTAGGTCAAGGATAGCTGCTCCAGCTTATCATTAAGTTTGCATTGTAGCCAGCAGGAGAGAGAGAAAGAAAAGAAGGGCATGCTCTCTGCATTGAAGAATACTTCCTGGAAGTTGAATACCTCACGTCCACTATATCCTTTTATCCAGAACTTGGTCATGTGGCCATGCCTGGCTGAAAGGGAGGCTGGGAAATGTCACCTTTATTCTGGGTGTCCAGTTGCACAGCTAAAATGTTGGGTAAGGATTCCTGAGGGAACAGATAGTAGGGGACAACGAATCATCTCATTTACTCTCCCTTCTTATCTCTGCCTGTTCAGATTCTTTATTTTATTTTATTTTTTTAAATTTTTTAAATGGAGAGTGGGCTTTTTTTTTTTTTTTAAGATTTTATTTATTTGGCAGAGAGAGACCCAGCGAGAGAGGGAACACAAGCAGGGGGAGTAGGAGAGGGAGAAGCAGGCTTCCCTCGGAGCAGGGAGCCCAATGCGGGGCTCAATCCCAGGACCCTGGAATCATGACCTGGGCCGAAGGCAGACTCTTAAAGACTGAGCCACCCAGGCGCCCCGGTTCAGATTCTTTAAACCCTAGTACAAATGTCACTTTCTCCAGAAACAAAATTCACCTGAGTAAATTTAAAGATCTAATTGACTTATTGAAGGATTCATGAATCAGGCAACATCTCATCCAGCAAATGGAGGAGAGCTTCACTGAACTAAACAAAAGAAGGATTTTCAAAGGCAGAGAGAAGGCATTAAAAAAAAAAAAAAAGAAAGGAAGGAATTTATTAGCAGGGAATGCACTGCTTAGGAAATGTCGCCTTTCTAAGGGGAGTGGAAGGGGGTCCATCAGGAAATTCCATGTTGAGTGGTTAAAGGTTACATTCCTGGAGGGTTAAAGTTGCAGTTAGGTTAGGCTTTTCAGTCTTGGCTTACTGAATTGAGGCTTTAACCTGATTGATGCCATTTTGGGGCCTGTGGTTTTCTTTTTGACATAGCCCTGCTTTCCCTCCTTAAGGATAAAATGACTCTCGCTTCCCTCAACAAAAGTGCATCTCCATTTGTCATACCTTGTGTTAATGAAAAGACATCTTACTTTCCTGGGAAGTAGAGATGATTACCTTACTTTTAGTGGCTTTAATTACATGTATTAATTAGAATTCTTAACCCTTAAAAACCTTAATTTTCTTTTTTTTAAGATTTTTATTTATTGGGGCGCCTGGGTGGCTCAGTCCTTAAGCATCCGCCTTTGGCTCAGGTCATGATCCCAGGGTCCTGGGATCGAGCCCCGCATTGGGCTACCTGCTCAGCAGGAAGCCTGCTTCTCTCTCTCCTGCTCCTCCTGCTTGTGTTCCCTCTCTCACTATGTCTCTCTCTGTCAAATAAATAAACAAAATATTTTAAAAAAAAGATTTTATTTATTTATTTGAGAGAAAGAGCGAGCACATGGGGGGGCAGAAAGGCGGGGGGAGTAGAGAGGGAAGGAGAGGGACAAGCAGACTCAGTGCTGAGCAAGGAGCCTGACGTGGGTCTGATCCCAGGACTCCAAGATCATGATCTGAGCCAAAGGCAGAAGCTTAAGCAACTGAGCCACCCAGGCGCCCCAGAAACCTTAATTTCTAGTGAAAACTAAGAAGTAAACAGTTGTGAACTGCCTGTTATACCACATTCTTTAAGTTTGCAGATATACAAATACATTTCATAGTTTTTAGAAGCACATGTCTTCTAAAATTTTCTAATATAGCACTAAGACTTCCAAATATCTTTTAGTTTCTCTGTAATAAGAACCTAAAAGTAGATAAAACTATGTTCAGCAATTAATGATTTATTATTTTATCTTATTGGGAAATGGTCTAGGTATTCAATGAAGTTAAATGAACTCACCACCTAACTTTAGGTTAGCAAAGGTTTTAGGCTACTAAAAAGATTTGGGGAAACTCCTTAAGTAGACATAAATATTCCTGCAAAATTCACTTATAAACTTTTATGTTGTTTACATCTATTTAATTCAAAATTTTTAAAGATTTTATTTATTTGAGAAAGAGCCCACACAGGATAGAAAGAGAGAGAGAGAGAGAAGCAGGCTCCCATGCTGAGCAGGGAGCCCGATGTGGGGCTGGATCCCAGGACCCTGAGATCATGACCTGAGCTGAAGGCAGACGCTTAACCGACTGAGCCACCCAGGCTTGTTTTTAAGAATTGTTTAGACTACCTACGAAAACTTTGTTAAATATTTGACAAAATCAGTCATTATCCTAAGCTATTTATTTTTGTTGGCAGATCTTGTAAGAGGTAACATGAACTTATTTGGCTAGTACACTCAGTTTTATATTTGGGGTGCCTGGGTGGCTCAGTTGGTTACATGTCTGCTTTTGGCTCAGGTCATGATCCCAGGGTCCTGGGATAGATTGAGCCCCAGTCAGGCTCTCCACTCAACAGGGAGTCTGCTTCTCCTTCCCCCTCTGCTCCTCCCCCTGCTTGTGCTCTCTCTCTCTCTCTCAAATAAATAAATAAATTTTATATTTAGTATTAACTCTAAATACATGCCTGTGTTAATTAAACCAATGAACTTAAACTTCAATTTACCAAAGATTATTCTGGATCATGTGACCTTGAAAAACATTTGAATTAGAACTACTATCTTTCTGGGGCTCCTGGGTGGCTCAGTTGTTAAGCGTCTGCCTTTGGCTCGGGTCATGATCCTAGGGTCCTGGGATTGAGCCCCATATCGGGCTCCCTGCTTGGCGGGAAGCCTGCTTCTCCCTCTTCCACTCCCCCTACTTGTGTTCCTGCTCTTGCTATCTCTCTCTCTGTCAAATAAATAAATAAAATCGTAAAAAAAGGGCGCCTGGGTGGCTCAGTTGGTTAAGCGACTGCCTTCGGCTCAGGTCATGATCCCAGAGTCCTGGGATCGAGTCCCACATCGGGCTCCCTGTTCGGCGGGAAGCCTGCTTCTCCCTCTGACCCTCTCCTCTCTCATGCTGTTTCTCTCTCGCTCGCTCTCTAATAAATAAATAAATAAAATCTTTAAAAAAAAATCGTAAAAAAAAAGAACTACTATCTTTCTGAGAATTTTAGAAGCCCCAAATCTTACAAGTGCTTACCTTCAAACCAACTAGAGCTTTTTTACAAATTAATTTTAGTAATGCCATCTGGAGGTCGAACAAGATCTCACACGTACAACGTATGTATATAGACATACACACAAACGCAGAGACAGATATAAAGACTTTATAGTTACTAATATTTCTGGATAAGATTTTGAAGATTTGTATTTGTCCCTGGACAATTCATCTTAAGGAGGCTGTGCTAGCATTTGGGCTCCACAGACCATTTAGAAGTTCTTATTCTGAAAAGTACTCTTTTCTCCCTTTCTCCTTCATTCTCCCAGCGATGGTGGGTTGTGTTTACATTTCAAAGACATGATAAAATGTATAACTTTAATGGACAGAGAAAGAATTTAAGTTCTTTCAAGAATGACTTCGGTTTCTGAAGACCAATAATTTCCAAGTCCTTTGCAATAAATGGGGGAAGTTTTGGGATTTGGAAATAGGTGAATTTTGAATTTTGAATTGCTTCTAGAATCGATTTTTGTTTTGCAAAAGATTTGTAAGATTAGGACAGTTACTCTCAATTCCTCAAAGATTTGGGTTATAAATCAAATGCTATCATAGGGTGATCCACCTATCCAACTACGTTATCTTCAATTTGCTTCTTTCCCTCTAGGTACATAATTTTCATTTTAAATATTTCTGGCAATATTGAATGACCCTGCTTGGATCCTGAAAGACGGTACATAGGATATTAGCCAAAAGAAAGAACCAACAACCTACATGTCCCAAGCAGGCAGAAAGCCAAACCCAGTTACACAACAAGAAGGCAATAATTTTTGTTGGGAGAGAAAGGATCAATACATAATGGGTCTGGATTTGCAAAGGAAAGGACGTGACATTTTATTTTCCACTCTGGACTGGGCACTATAGACAGAAATTCCGAATAACTGATTCTGGTAAGAATTTTTACCTTTTGTTGGCCTCTGCCAGTTTTTGAGGGATCCCCTCTATAGGCTCTGGTATCTACCAGCACTTGCCCTTGGCTGTTTAAAGGAACAATGTAGCAATTGACCAGGAAATCCCTCAGTTTGGACAACTCTGGAAGGGTTGGGGGCCCTCCCTTGAAGGCAGATACGGGGGTGTCTGTAAGACCATTACTACCTTGGCAGATTTTTTTTTTTTTTAAGATTTTATTTATTTGACAGAGAGAGAGAGACACAGCGAGAGAGGGAACACAAGCAGGGGGAGTGGGAGAGGGAGAAGCAGGCTTCCCGCAGAGCAGGGAGCCCGATGCGGGGCTCGATCCCAGGACCCTGGGATCATGACCCGAGCCGAAGGCAGACGCTTAACGGCCTGAGCCACCCAGGCACCCCAAAGGAATGGGTCTTATCAAACATGTTACCTCAATCTGGGGGCAGATGGAGAGGACCCCTGTGGCAGATTCACTGATGCTGTTCGGAAAATTTCTGACTGACCTGTTAACACTTCATTTCTGGGGGAGGTTGAAACTGCAGTTAGGTCAGGTATTAAGCCCTGGTTTGGGGACTTGACCCAAGTGATGTCATTTAGGGCCTATTGTTTGGGGACTTGACCCAAGTGATGTCATTTAGGGCCTGTGGTTTTCTTTCTAACAGTTCCTTGAACTTCCAGTTAAAAGTTATCAACCCCTGAGCAGAACCCCATGGCACTTTGTGTGCCCCTCACCTGTGGTACTTAAATTTTTCTACCTTGTAACCTAGTCATTTACATATGCATTTACCAGAACACTGTAAGGGTCTTTAGGGTAGCCAGCAAATTTCAATGTTCTGGTTTGAACCTTGTAATCCGCCAATTCCTATATTCTGGAGAGTGTGGATTTGGAGTCAGACCCATCTAGCTCAAAGGCAGACTTATTTTTAAACTAGTTATGCAGCACTCATTTGTTTATTCTACACAGTTTTATTGGTGCTCTACCAGGCGTTGTTATAGGCGCTGAGAATAATATAAATAAGGGCCCCATAGCAGGAGGATTAAAGCACACACTTCATAGCCTGACTAACTAGGCTTGTAGCCAGCTTCACTGTGTGACCCTGGCCAAGTTACTCGGCCTCTCTGTTCCTGAGTTTCATCCTCTGAAACATGGAGATGCTCATAGTGCAACTTTTTAGGATTGTGGTGACAGTCACACTGGTTTACATGTATAAAGTGCTTAGAACAGTGCCTGGCACATAATAAGAGCCACATAGGCATTACTTATTATTATTATTAGCTTGCAGAGCTTGCATCCGATTAAGCAGTGATAAGTGCTATGAAGAAAATAAAAGATTGGCAAGGATGTGAGGAAAAAGGAACCCGATGTACTGTTGGGGGAAATGAAAATTGTGTAACCACTGTGAAAAACAGTGTGGAGTTTCCTTAAAAAATTAAAAATAGACCCACCTATGGTAACAGTGATTCCACTACTGGGTATTTACCCAAAGAAAATGAAAACACTAATTTGAAAAGATACATGCACCCCTATGTCTGTTGCAGCATTATTTACAATAGCTAAGATATGCAAGCGACCTAAGTGTCCATTGATAGATGAATGGATGAAGAAGAGGCAGCATATATATATAATAGAATATTACTCAGCCATCAAAAAGTATGAAATCTTGCCATTTGCAATAACGTGGATGGAGCCAGAGACTATAATGCTAAGTAAAGTAAGTCAGAGAGAAAGACAAATACCATATGATTTCGCTTATGTGGAATTTAAGAAACAAAACAAATGAACAACCAAAAGAAAAAAAGAGACACAAAAACAGACTCTTAGATACAGAGAACAAACTGGTAGTTGCCAAAGGAGAGGTGAGTGGGAGGTGAAATACGTAAAGGGGATTAAGATTATACTCACTTATCATGAGGAGCACTGGGTGACATATGGAATTGTTGAGTCATTACATTGTATACCTGAAACTAATATAACACTGTATGTTAATTATACTTCAATTAAAAAAAAAAAGGAAGAGAAGAGAATGGGTAGGTGAAGTGCTTCTGGAGGGTCTACTTTGTACCAGATGCACAGGGAAAGTCTCTATGAGGAAGTGACATTTAGGGGCCATGAAATGTAGGTGGGAAGAGTTTTCAGGGAATAGCAAATGCGAAAGCTATGAAGGCAGGCCTGAGCTGGCAGGTTTGGGGCAGAAAGAGGCCTGTGGGCCAGAGCCTGCAGGCCAAGGGGAGAGCATATCAGGTGGTCTGAGAGATACTTGGAAGCCAGATCCTGCGGGGCTTTGCAAATTGGGGAAATAATTTAAGTTTTGATTCTAAGTGCAAAGGGAAGACACTGGAAGGCTTTAAGCAGAGATTTCTTTTTATTATTTTTTTCTTCTTTTTTAAAGATTTTATTTATTTACTTGAGAGAGAGAGAGAGCACGAGCAGGGGGAGAGGCAAAGGGACCAGCAGACTCCCGACCTTGTGGAGCCCGATGCAGGGCTCCATCTCAGGACCCTGAAATCATGACCCGAGCCAAAAGAAGCTTAACTGATGGAGCCCTCCAAGGAGGTTTCTTTCTTTCTTTCTTTCTTTCTTTCTTTCTTTCTTTCTTTCTTTCTTTCTTTCTTTCTTTCTTCTCTTTCTTTTTCTTTCTTTCTTTCTTCTTTCTTTCTCTTTAAATATTTTATTTATTTATTTGAGAGAGAGAGAACATGAGCAGGTGGGAGGGACAGAGGGAGAGGGAGAAGCAGACTCCCTGCTGAGTAGGGAGCCAAAAGGGATCCTGGGAGCCAGGGATCATGACCTGAGCTGAAGGCAGCCACTTAACAGACTGAGCCACCCAGGAGCCCCCCACCCTCCACCCCGAGAGTTCTTTTTAAAAAGATAATTCTAGGGGGCACCTGGGTGGCTCAGTCTGTTAAGCATCTGCTTTCAGCTCGGTCATGATCCCAGGGTTATGGGATCGAGACCCTTATTGGGCTCTCTGCTCAGCGGGGAGTCTGCTTCTCCCTCTGCCTCTCCCCCTGCTCGTGCTCGCTCTCTCTGTCAAATAAATAAATAAAATCTTAAAAAAAAAAAGATAATTCTAGCTGCAGGGTAGAGGGAGAATGGTTTATGAGGATTTAGAAGTGCAGTGAAGGAGGTCAGTTAGAAGGCCCCTGCATGATAGTATGAATGAGAAAGGATGGTCGAGATGGAGAAGAGAGGGTTGGACACATGTTTTGGAGGCAAAATCAACAGGATTTGCTGATGGATTGAATGCAGGAGGTAAGGGGAAGAGAAAACTCAAGGGCAACTCTCAAAAATTTGGTTGAAACACCTTCCTGAGATGGGGAGATGTGAAAGGACAGGCTTTATGGTGGACGGGAATCAAGAGTTCTACTTTGGCTACATTCAATGGGGCAAATCACTGAAGAGTCTGTTCTTGAGTTTCGTTACCTAGAGCATGAAAAGAACACTAACATCCTGGGGCACCTGGGTGGCTCAGTCGGTTAAGCGGCTGCCTTCAACTCAGGTCATGATCTCAGGGTCCTGGGATTGAGCCCTGCATTGGGCTCCTTGTTCAGTGGGGAGTCTGCTTCTCCCTCTCCCTCTGCTATTTTCCCCCCTTGTCTCTCTGGCTCTCTCTCTCTCTCTTTCTGTGTCAAATAAATAAATAAAATCTTAAAAAAAAAAAAAAAGAATACTAACGTCCCTTTAGGCAGAAGGGTATTGTGGTTAAGAGAACAGAGACCTGCGTTGAAATCCTGACCCTGCCATTTACTACCTGTGTGACCTCATGTAAGTTACTTTATTTCTCTGTGCCTCAGTTTTATCATCTGTAAAATAGGGATAATCATAGTCCTTACCTCAAATGGTGGTTGTATGAAAATAAAAAGAATTAATGTTTACAAAGTGGTTAGAATAGTTTCTGGCACATAGTAAAAGCAATACCAGTATTATGGAAATATAAAAACAAATAGGAAAGAATTGAGCCTTATATTACATAAGTGGCTCTACTCCTTAAGATAATCATTAATCATGTGGAAGGAAGGAAGGAAGGAAGGCAGACAGACAGACGGACCTGTTCCTCCGAATTATGATATATAGATTCAACCAGTCTGACATAGTCTCTTATAGAAATGAAAAAGAAGGGAAAACTTCCCCAACTCATTTTATGAAGCTGGTATGACCTTGATACTAAAACCAGAAAAAGTATTAAAAAAAAAGAAAAAGAAAACTACAACCTTTATCCCTGAATATAGACCCAAAAGTCCTTAGCCAAATGTTACCAAATAGAATTCAGCAATATATAAAAATCATTATATATCATGACCAACCAAGGGTGCAAGGCCCAGTCAATATTCAAAAATCAATCCATGTAATTTACCGTATTAACAGTCTAAGGGAGATTCTTCTACATTTTCTCCTAAAAGTTGTATAGTTTTATGCTTTACCTTTCAGTCTGTGCTTCCATTGTGAGTTAAGTTCTGCGTGTACACGAGGCTTAGGGGGAGGCTGACTTACTAGATGCACCTGGAGCTGGGAACACAGGAGGGGTGGGGAGCGTGGAGAGGGAGAAAAGTCCCTGGACATTCTGTATGTTACATTGTGAAATGAACATCTCACTGATTCCTAGAAAATAATTTATGACTCAGCAAAAGTTTGTTGAGTTAATACTGAGAACGAACAGGGAGAATATATCCTTAGGAAAGAGGGGGATAAGGACAAAGTCTTCTGAAGGTTCTTGGTGTGTAGGAAGCCATGTCCTCATTCGTTCCATTAATGACCTGTAGTTTCCAGGAGCCTGACCTGTATTCACCTGGGGAGAGTTTGGGGGTAAATAGGGATTGACAGACCTTCAGTTAGGGTAGAGTCTCCTAGAGGAGGAGGTTGGAGCCTCTTGCCCGTGGGGCATGGCAGGGAGGGGTGGGTATGTGGGGGGGCTGTTTTCTGAGTAATTTCTCTTGGACAGAAACTGGGTGATAGTTGTCTGTGGGGAGTCTATCAAGGCGCCTGGCTGTCTGCCCAGCTGCCTCCCGGGGCAGTAGCCAGCTCACTGCTCTGCCCCTCAGGTTGCACAGTGGGCTTCTCGGATCTGAGAGGCTGAGGGCAGGAAGGTGGGGAGTGGCGTCAGGAAGCTTCAGGCAGGTACAGGCTGGGAAATAGGTTAAAACCTGAGTGAAAATGGAACCTGCTCTACCCCGAAATGGGCATCAGGGAGTCTGGGCTCATGGCACTGGATTCCCTTTTCTGATCTTTTTAGGGCAAGAGACTGCATCTTCCTGTCATTCCCTACAGTCCGGCTGGTGAGTCTGGGACTGGGCCTTCTCTGTGCTCCAGCATGCGGTGGCCAGAAGTATTGAGGCAGGCCACACAGCGAAGGGGAAAGAAGGGGAAAAAGGGAGTTACCGTCTGATCAGTGCCTGGGATGCTCCCTGAGATCACGACTGAGCCGAAATCAAGAGTCAGACGCTTAACCGACTGAGCCACCCAGGTGCCCCACTTTTTTTTTTAGATTCCACATATAAGTGGTACTGTCTAGAATTTGTCTTTCCATCTGGCTTATTTTACTTAGCATAATGCCCTTAAGGTTCATCTGTGTTGTTGCAAATGACAACATTTCCTTCATTTTTAAGGCTGGACTATTCTGTGTGTATTGTCTCATTCATCCACTGAGGGACCCTTAGGTTGTTTCCGTATCTCGACTATAGCGAATAATATACTGCAACAGACATAGAAGTACAGCTATCTCTTCAAGATCATGGTTTTATTTCCTCTGGATATTTATCCAGAAGTGGGATTGCTGGATCACGTGGTAGTTCTATTTTTAATTTCTTGAGCAACTTCCATACAGCAGACATCATTCTAAATGAAAAATAACCATATTTTCTAAAATAAGAAAAATCAGTGAGAAGAGTGGCATTGTTGTCCATTTAAAAAAATCTCTTCAATGTCTGGCTTAATAGAAGACAGCTGGAATCTCACACTTGCTTCTACATTTAACCTGTTACAATATGCTGTTTTGATGGAATTATAGAAAGCATATCTGGTCTTGCACAGATATGCAGTTGGAAGAAGGAGGAATATTAGCTTTTTCAGGCAATCATTACTATTTTCCTTTGGTACCACACCCAAACTTGACAAATGGTAGTTTCTTTTTTTTTTTTTTTTAAGATTTTATTTATTTATTTGACAGAGAGAGGCACAGCGAGAGAGGGAACACAAGCAGGGGGAGCGGGAGAGGGAGAAGCAGGCCTCCCGCCGAGCGGGAAGCCCGATGTGGGGCTCGATCCCAGGACCCCGGGACCATGACCCGAGCCAAAGGCAGATGCTTAACGACTGAGCCATCCAGGCGCCCCGACAAATGGTAGTTTCTTAAAGGTTAGTTGCAATGTGGAATCTGAGATCATATCAATGAATTTTTGGTACTCTGTTATATTAAAATCCCCTTGGCATCTTGCACTTTGAGTGCATCTTTTAACCACGTGTGATTTTTGTAACATCATGCATTGGTTATCTGGACAATTTTGGTTCACTGAGATATTCAGGTCCTCCAGATGTTGGCATATTCCATGCTACAATATCAAAAGATCACATTAAGCACTGATCTCACTGGAAAAAATCTTAGAGAGTCAGGCAGTTGTCAAACTCAGGATGGCAGATACAAATTTTCTACAGTCCTAAATTTTGGCGGAAAGTTCAAATTTTATCAATGGCAGCAAATGCTGGCAATTATTTTCCTTGAAGTTATAGTCTGCCTTGTTCATTTTCGAGAAACTATCTGCCAAATCCCTGAATCTGAATAATCATGGCTTGGCTGTCAGTCACTCCTTCCAGTAAAAACAAAGTTACATGAGAAGGGCAGATGGTTCAGCTCACATCTCAGATGATGGCACAAGGGCTTGTTCTTGAGATAACCATCATTCTTCAGGACACAACAGAAACGTTTTCTGTACATGTGCCATTTCTTCACCAAGAATGTTAAAAAGTGTGTTCTCGGGCGCCTGGGTGGCTCAGTTGGTTAAGCGACTGCCTTCGGCTCAGGTCATGATCCTGGAGTCCCTGGATCGAGTCCCACATCGGGCTCCCTGCTCGGCGGGGAGTCTGCTTCTCCCTCTCCCGCTCCCCACTCTTGTGCTCTTTCTCTCTCACTCTCTCTCTCAAATAAATAAATAAAATCTTTAAAAAAAAAGTGTGTTCTCAAAGATCAAGATTTCAGACGATAATCTTTTTTAAAAATTTTATTGTATTACGTTATGTTAGTCACCATACATTACATCATTAGTTTTAGATGAAGTGTTCCATGATTCATTGTTTGCATATAACACCCAGTGCTCCATGCAGAATGTGCCCTCTTTAATACCCACCACCAGGCTAACCCATCCTCCCACCCCCC
>NC_138377.1:64508919-64561495 GCF_054177405.1 Leptonychotes weddellii
TATTCCAAACCTCACACTATCTTACTAAAGTACTCAAAATGGAGCTCCAGAGTCTGGGAGGTTCCTAAGTACATGGAATCCTGGGAGGAATTACAGAGCTCAGAAGTCTCAAGTTTAGTGTTCTGGGGCGCTTGGGTGGCTCAGGTGGTTGGGCGTCTGCCTTCGGCTCAGGTCCTGACCCCCAGGGTCCTGGGATCGAGCCCGCCCCAAGTCCCTTGCTCAGCGGAAGGTCTCCTTCTCCCTCTGCCCCTGCTCCTGCTCTCTCACTCACTCTCTCTCAAATAAATAAAATCTTAAAAATAAATAAAGTCTAGTGTTCTAGCTCTGCCACCTCTGCTGTGTGACTCTAGTGAGTGACTTTCCCTTCTGGGCCTCAGTTCTTTGTAAAATGGAGTGGATCAGACTTTGTATGACAATGAAAGCAATTGAGTACGTCTATGTACCCCATTGTGGGTAATTGGACAGTGTCTTCCCTCCTAAATGCTTAGGAGTGGGAGAGATGCAGCATCTCAGCAAGTAAGCTGAGGGGCAGGGAAGATAGTATGTGCCCACTTCTGTCTGTAAGCAATAAGGCCCAGGATGTGCTGCCCCTCTTGTGAGTGGTTGGAAGGTGGTAGGCTGAAGGGGGCTTTGCCACAGTAAGGGGCCACCCCAACATGTCTATGTGTCTTAGCCTCTAGGTTTGCAAAAGGCTCCAAAGCCCCAGAGTCTTCATGGCACTACCAAGCATGGCCCCTGCTCCCCATTCAAAAACAATCCACCCCTCATGCCACCCCTTCCCCTTCAGAGGGACAACCCAGGGAGAAATCGTTGGTGGGGGGGGGGGTCTGGATAAGCACTAGTGGGGCCAGGCGTCCTGCAGGGCCCCATTTCAAGCTTCCTCAGAAAGTACAAGTAAGGGAGGCTTCTGGTCGCCCTGCTGTGGTCACTTAGGGGGGACAGCGGACTTGGAGGACACAGGCTTCCTGGCTTCCAAAGGCTTCCTGGCTTCAGTCCAAGCAGCTGGCAGGTTCATCCTTCTCCCTGGAGCCCCACAAACACCACTTCCGGCCCTCCTGCCTCCGCTTGGGCTCTTCCTGCCTGGATTTCCATGCCCATACCAGCCCTTCCCTGTGCAGCGCTTTCTCTCTCCCTTACAACCCTTATTCGCTCTCACTCTCCCTATTTCTTTCCCCCTCCCCCTCCTCCCCTGCTTCTCTCCTCCTTGCCAACCCTCAGTAGCCCCAGAATGGGTCTCCCCCCTCCCTCCTTCTCCAGCAGCATCTCCCCTTCCTTAGCTCTCACCCCTGCACCTCTTTCTTTGTATTCCTCTCGCCCTCTCCCGGCCTCGCCTGCATCTCTCCTCCCCCGCCTGGCATCGGCCTCCCCCAGCCTCCCCATCTTCAGCTCTGTCTCCTCCCTCTCGCTCTGCTCCCCTCCCCTTTCTCCCCCCCACCCTCGGTCTCACCCCACTCCCCGCCGGCATTCCAGAGTTTCTTTCCACCCTGGGGGTCTCTGTGCCTCTCATTCTCCCCTCTACCTGCCTCCTCCCTCACCTCAGGTTTAGCGGGAACCCATCTTTTCCAGCCTGGGCACCCCCCCTCCCAAACTGCTAACATCGCCACTGTGTCTTCTTCCTCTCCTCCTCTCCCCACCCTCTCCTCTTCTCTCTTCTCCCTGCCCCTTTAAATCTGCCTGGCCCAGCCTCCCCGGTGATGCTGGGATGGAGCAAACATTGATTTGTGCTGGGATGGAATCGGAATTTTGATTTTTTTTTCCTCTCCCAACCATAAGAAGGAAAAAAATAATAAAAACACCCCCTTTTGATAGCCCCCTCTCTCTTCCCATCCAGTTCCCAGCTCCTCTTCCCTATCTCCATCCAAGGCAGATTTTTTCCCCCTCCACTATTCTCATCCCCCCCCCACCCCTGCCACTACCTCGCCCCCCACCCCCACCGCCTGCTCCTCCAGCTGAGGAGAGAGGGGACTCTCTCTTGCGGCTCCCCCACCTTCGCTCTCTGGGTAGGAGCAGTCTCTCCGGAAGGGAGGGGGCTTTGGCTTGTCGGGACGAGGTGGGAGTGGAGGTATCCTGCCATGGATGCTGTGCCTGGGAGGCAGCCTGAGCCCCAGCCCACATGGTGAGTAACCTGCCCCCTCCCTTCCGCCTGTTTGCCCATCCCCACCCTCGCCTTTTCCCGCAGAGCCTCCTCCATCCCCATCCTTTCTCCCACCAAACCCACTGCCCACCTTGCTCCGATGCCCCCCCTTACATTTCCAACCCCCACCCCTTGCCTGGGAAGCCAAAGAACCGGGGTAGAAGGGTCTTGACAGCAGCCAGAGGAGCGGGTGGCCTACGACTCTGCCCAGCCCCCTCTCAGGACCACCTTTCCACCGCCCCCGCCAGCAACTGTCATCCACACTCGACACTTTGGGGTTCTAGGCTGGAGAAGCGGGACTACCGCTTGGGGCTGGGGCCCCAAGTCCTGGGAGGGGTCCTCTACAAGGAGGGAGGGGTGGGGAGAGCCCCCATGCCTCCAAAGCTTAGGAGCTGCTGGAAGACGCTGCCGAAGGGTGGGGGGTTGGGGGGCGGTGCTGATGCCCCGGAGCCACTGGGCCAGGGAGCGGCGGGCAAAGAGGAGGGGCCTCGCTCGCCACTTCCCCCCTCTTTCTCCGCAGCCACTCAGGATGAGGGTCCGGCCCTGCCAGCCCGCGCTGGGGCCCCCCCGCCCGGCCCCGGTCTAACTGCCCCCGCCCCCAGGCCTCGCCCGGCTCGCAGGCCCCCAGCCGGCTCTCCAGCCCCAGGATGCGCTGAGCCGCCGGGGGGCTGAGGCCGCGCCAACTACATGCATGTCCCCCGGGGGCAAGTTCGACTTTGACGACGGGGGCTGCTACGTGGGGGGCTGGGAGGCGGGGCGGGCACATGGCTACGGCGTGTGCACGGGGCCCGGCGCCCAGGGCGAGTACAGCGGCTGCTGGGCGCACGGCTTCGAGTCACTGGGCGTCTTCACGGGGCCCGGCGGACACAGCTACCAGGGCCACTGGCAGCAGGGCAAGCGCGAAGGGCTGGGCGTGGAGCGCAAGAGCCGCTGGACGTACCGCGGCGAGTGGCTGGGCGGGCTGAAGGGGCGCAGCGGCGTGTGGGAGAGCGTGTCGGGCCTGCGCTACGCCGGGCTCTGGAAGGACGGCTTCCAGGACGGCTACGGCACCGAGACCTACTCCGACGGAGGTGCGGGGCCCGGCCCACTACTGTCTGTCTGCTCGTCCGCGTGCGCCTCCGCGTCCGCCTGTCCCGCGTCCGCCTTCCCCGCCATCGGCCCCCTGCCCCGCTGTTCTCCTGTACGCCTCCCCCATCCATATGCGCCCCCTGCGCCCATCTTGCCGCCCTCTCCTCCCATCGCGCACTCCTTCCTCCCACCCTGGCCCCTGCCTGCTTCTCCCTCTCCCCGGTCTGCAGTCTGCCTGCCCTCACCCCTTCCCTGTCTGCCTGTCCCTCACACCCCCCATCTACCTGACCCTCACCCCCCCATCTGCTTGTCCCTTCCACCCCTCCTCTCTGCCTGTCCCACACCTCTCCTCTCCCCCCACCCGCCTGTCCCTAACACCTCTGCTCTGCCTGTCCCCTCACATTTCCTCAGTCAGCTTGCCCCTCATCGTCCTGTCTGCTTGTCACATGACTATCTTAAACACCCCATCAGCCTGTCCCTCGCACCCTCTGGACTAGCTGTCCTTCACACACGCCAGCCTGCCTGGCCCTCCCCCTTTGCCTTGTCTACCTGCACGACCCAAAACCACAGATCTCCTGCTGCTATCTGTCGGTCTTCACTCTGCTCTTCCACACCTTCCGACCCAACCTGGCCCGTCCCCACTCCTAGAGCTCTTCCTCGACCTCCACGCTAACTGCCCCCACCTCTCCCTCCCGACACTTAAGGCCTCCAGGGGCGCTTGGGGCCGAGGGTGCAGGAAGCAGCGGGTCCTGACCCTTTCTCCCCGTCCTACCCCGCCCGCAGGCACCTACCAGGGCCAGTGGCAGGCCGGGAAGCGCCACGGCTACGGGGTGCGCCAGAGCGTGCCCTACCACCAGGCGGCGCTGCTGCGCTCGCCCCGCCGCACCTCCCTGGACTCAGGCCACAGCGACCCCCCGACACCGCCCCCGCCCCTGCCCCTGCCGGGCGACGAGGGAGGCAGCCCGGCCTCGGGCTCCCGGGGCGGCTTCGTGCTGGCCGGGCCGGGGGACGCTGACGGCGCGTCCTCCCGAAAGCGCACCCCCGCGGCCGGCGGGTTCTTCCGCCGCTCGCTGCTGCTCAGCGGGCTCCGGGCGGGCGGGCGCCGCAGCTCCTTGGGCAGCAAGCGGGGCTCCCTGCGCAGCGAGGTGAGCAGCGAGGTGGGCAGCACAGGACCCCCGGGCTCCGAGGCCAGCGGGCCCCCGGCCCCAGCTCCGCCCGCCCTCATCGAGGGCTCCGCCACTGAGGTGTATGCGGGCGAATGGCGCGCCGACCGGCGCAGCGGCTTCGGCGTGAGCCAGCGCTCCAACGGGCTGCGCTATGAGGGCGAGTGGCTGGGCAACCGGCGGCACGGCTACGGACGCACCACCCGCCCGGACGGCTCCCGCGAGGAGGGCAAGTACAAGCGCAACCGGCTGGTGCACGGGGGGCGCGTGCGCAGCCTCCTGCCTCTGGCCCTTCGCCGGGGCAAAGTCAAGGAGAAGGTGGACAGGGCTGTCGAAGGCGCCCGTCGAGCCGTGAGCGCTGCCCGCCAGCGCCAGGAGATCGCCGCTGCCAGGTGGGCATCCGCTGCAGAGGCCAAAGCTGGGCTAAGTGGAGAAGGTACCCTGGGGACAGTTGCGGGGGTGGGTGTAGGTAGTGCCTAAAGGAGGACCACGACCCAAGGCGTAGGACCTGGTGGGGAAGAGCAGGCCTAAGGCCAAGCAGTTGTAGCCCTGGGTATTTGGATTGTTTATATCTGAGGCTACAGGTGGATGTGGGTGTAACTGTGGGTGGCTGGGTATTTGAGGGAAGCCGTGTTAGACTCTAACCGTGTCTTGGTGTCTTTTGTGGGGATGTGTGTCAATGTTGTGTGTGGGAGTAGCAAGGAGCGCTGGCTTGTGCAGGCTCAGAAACCTGTCCCCAGTGCTCCTCTTGCAGCTGGGAGGAGCAGCCCTGGGCAGAGAGACAGGGAATGTGCATTCCTAGCCACATCCCTGCCTGCCCACAGACTGATGTTATTTCAGCCTTGGATCTTGGGGAGATCTAGTTTGTACAGCTGACCTATCCACATGAGAAGGTAGTTCCTCTCAGCTTTGCTTCCTCTGCCTCCCTTTACCCAACTGATAAAGGTTTGAGGGGAGGAGGCTGGCCTGTAAATGAAATTTTCTCTCCGTAAATCAGATTACATGTCCATGCGTTATCTTATTATCTAAAGCAGCACTGTGCAGTAGGAATATAATGTAAGCCAAATATGTAATTTTTAATCTAGTAGCCTTGTGAAAAAATAAAAACAGATAAATGATTTTAATTATTACATTTTTTTAAAGTAAGCTCTAGGCCCAACATGGGGCTTGAACTCAAGCAACCCCGGGACCAAGAGTCCCACACTCCACCAAGTGAGCTAGCCAGGTGCCCCATAAATAGTACATTTTTATTTAAACCAATATATCCAAAATTTGATCATTTCAACCTAGAATCAACATAAAATTACTAATGAGGGACTTTATAGTCTCCCCCTTTTTTTTTTAACTAAGTCTTTGAAATCTAGTATATATTTCATGTTTATATGCATCATTTCAGATCAGTGCATCATTTCAGATCAGACTAGCCACATTTTTTTTTATAATTTTTTTTAAAGACTTTATTTATTTATTTGACAGAGAGAGACACACAGAGAGAGGGAACACAAGCAGGGGGAGTGGGAGAGGGAGAAGCAAGCTTCCCGAGAAACAGGAAGCCCGATGCGGGGCTTGATCCCAGGACCTGGGATCATGACCTGAGCCGAAGGCAGACGCCTAAAGACTGAGCCACCCAGGCGCCCCCAGACTAGCCACATTTTAAGTGCTGGATTCGATAGCACAGATCTAAAGAAAGCCAAAAACCCATTTGTAATGAGGTTCACAGACCTCTGATTTATACAACTCATACATGTGGATTTTTGTATATTGGATTTTCTTTAAAAAGGAGGGTACAGTTGAAGGATTTTGTTTAAATTTGAGACTGCTTCAGAGGATCAGATACCAAGATATGTCCAAATATGCTTCAGTGCATTTGTATAAGGGGTGACCAAGGTGTCTGTGTAGGAATGTGTCATACCCAAAGTAGATGCCTGAGCCAGAAATGTCTATCTGTAGCTACATCTCAGTGTCTAGGTGGTTAGAGTCCAGGGCCTTAAGCCAGGGAAGGGGGAGGGCAGGGCACCAGGGAGCACGTTAGTCTAGATGAGGAACAGGCATGGGCAGGAAAAACTGATCTCAGTAGCTGAAAGATCAGTCAGTGGGAGGAGGCTGGTTGGTCTCCCCAGCAACAGGCCTGGCAAACCTGATTGGTTGCCAGCTGCCATGGAAACAGCAGAGCCTCAGCAGCAGGTGCCTCTGCCAGGTAGCCTGAGCCTGGCCTGATGACTGGATCTACTGCCTCAGACTTGCTCATCTACACCCTCCAAACTCAAAAACACAGCCTCTTGTCACTGTTGCAGTTTTTGGCTGCCCGACAGAACTCCATGCAACCCAAGACTGTGATCGTCATCCCCTGCACTAAACCCTGAGACCAGTTTAGTTTCAGGGCAAGGCTAGTTCTATAGAGTCTGACAGCCCAAAGAGAAAAGAACAGGGTTATCTAAGGTCCCTCCAAACAGGCTCTAAAAGTCCTTGACCCAGCAGGTTTGAGGGGAGGAGGCTGACCATATCTCCCTAGGTACACAAAGAGGGGGTAGGCTTAAGACTACAGTGAACACCACCAGTCTTCTTCCTACCCAGGTACCCAGACTGCCTTCCTAAGCCAGATGAACAAGCCTGGGGCCAGCAGAGGGGTCTTGATCCATTTAAGCCCAAGGATATCTGATTACCTTTACCTCTGCCCCGTTGTGCCCCACCTTCAGTCAGTATTACAGAACTCATTGAATGTTCACGGGCATCTGCGATTAACAGCAGACGGTGAAAGGGAGGGGAAACTGAGGAAGCATCTGACATTAGAGGGAGAACTGGGAAACCACCGTGGAGAAAGGACTGCTAGTGCTTCAGGGCGCCCATACCCAGGGCGCAGGGCACAATGGGAGGGGCATGTGGAAGGGAAGGAAACTAAGAGTTTCCTTGGAAGGTATAATCACAACGGTGAGAAATGTATGGTGGCTGGGAGAGGGAGTAGAAAGAGCAGAAAGGGGGGGACCCACGCTTACCCCAATTCCAGAGCTCAGAAAGGATGCAATGGTGCAGGGAGGAAGGGGCAGTGACCTAGAGGTGAGAAGAGTGTGGTAACAGACGAGGCTGAAGAGAAGGAGCCTGTGAAACTGTCATGTCAGGAAATCTGCAGGGAAGGGGCAGGGTTATGTTAGGGGGGTTAGCAGTGGTAACGGGAAAGGAGGCAAAGGCTCCAGGCACAGGGAGCGGGTGGCCCAGAACAAGGGGCAGGGAGAGCAAAGCTGCTGGGAAGGCCCAAGCAGGTGCGCCTAGAGAGAGGTGTGCGGAGGGCATGAGGTCTCATCTGTCCCTGGGAAGGGAGCAGGATGGGACTGCGATAACGGAGTGGAGGGCGGCCGGTGGCTGTGGCTGGAAGAGGGGACGTGATGGTGGCAGGTGTGAGGGGAGCCGGAGAGTGTGATGAGAGCAGGCACAGCCCAGGTCTAGGAGTGGAAAGCAGAGGCCAGCTGCCCCGCCGGGCCAGGGAGCAAGGTGAGCAAGACCGAGCCCTCCAGAGGTGACCTCCGATCCAGAGGACACGATGTGGTGGGGACATGGACCAGGGGGCTGGAGCATCTGAGCAGGTCTGCTAAGTCCCTGTCCCTGGAACCCGACAGGGCGGCAGATGCCCTTCTAAAGGCAGTGGCAGCCAGCAGTGTCGCTGAGAAGGCTGTGGAGGCAGCTCGAATGGCCAAACTGATAGCCCAGGACCTGCAACCCATGTTAGAGGCCCCAGGTGAGGCGTGGGCAGCCTGGGGAGCTGGAGGGGCTCAGGTGTGGGGAAAGGGAAGGAAGTCCCTGCAGAGGACTGGGGATGGAAAAAGCCAAGGTATGAGGGTCCAAGGGGACAAGGATGGGGGCCAGACCCAGATGTTTGGGGAGCGGAACTGGGAATTTATAAAATAGGGTAATAAGGACTAGGGGTCTGGGGTCTGGCTATGAGAGGCTGTAAGCCTGGGAGGTGCTCAGACAGGGGGATAAAGCTCTAGCCTTTGCTGCCCAAGGCCAGTTAGGCCCCTCTGATTCTTAGCTATCCCTGCCACAGGCCGCAGACCCAGGCAGGACTCAGAAGGTTCCGACACAGAACCCTTGGATGAGGACAGCCCTGGGGTATACGAGAATGGACTCACCCCCTCAGAGGGCTCCCCTGAACTGCCCAGCAGTCCTGCCTCCTCCCGCCAACCCTGGCGACCCCCTGCCCGCCGGAGCCCACTGCCTCCTGGAGGGGACCGAGGTCCCTTCTCCAGCCCCAAAGCTTGGCCTGAGGAGTGGGGGGGCCCCGGTGAACAGGCAGAGGAACTAGCTGGCTATGAGGCCGAGGACGAGGCTGGGATGCAGGGGCCAGGGCCCAGAGACGGTTCCCCACTCCTCGGAGGCTGCAGCGACAGCTCCGGAAGTCTTCGAGAGGAGGAAGGGGAAGACGAAGAGCCCTTGCCCCAGCTGAGAACCCCAGGGGGCTTGGAGCCTGAGCCCATGGCCACACCGGTCCTGAGGGACCCAGCCTCAAGGGGTCCTGAGGCCGGGTGCCTGACAGAAGAGCTTGAGGAGCCTGCTGCAACCGAGAGGCCCGCCCAGCCGGTGAGCTGCCCTCTGTCCCTGCTTTGTGGCCCCTTTTCTCCCCAAAACCTTGCCTCTCATCCTTTCCAGACCTCTCTCTGATTCCTTCAGGGGCTCTGATTTGGACTCAGCTTCCTTCCTGCCTGCCCACTCTTGGACTATATCCCACCTAAAAAAAAAAAAAAAATAGGGAACTTGTGAGCTGCAAGCAACTTTAGAGACCTTCACCTCCAGCTCCCTCATTTGACAGATGGGGGAACTGAGGCCCAGAGCCCTTAAAGTAATTTGCCCAAGGTTACCAATAAGGAATGGTAGAGCCAAAACATCTTTCCCTGTTCTCCTTCCATATCATTTCCAGCTCCTGGTTTCCTACTCCACCCCCACCCCCACCTCCACACTTTCTCTCTTTGGTGCTCAGAAATAAAAAAGGAAAAGCTTGTTCCCTCCCTACCCTGACTCTCCCTCCCTCTCCTGGGAAGAAGGGAAATGGGAAAGGAGGCAGAAAACTGGGAGGGGTGGAGTTTTCCCAGAAGCCTCTACTCTGATTGGACTCCAGGCCTTCTCCTGTTTCCTAGCAACCACATCCTCACCCCTTCATCCCTCTGTGCTTTACTGCAGTACGGACTGCTGCTGCCAACGTCTGCTACTAAGGCCAGGCACCTTCTGCCTGGGCCACGTGACATGCTAGTGGGCGGGGAGCGGAGGGAGGGGGAGGAAGGGCTGTTCCCGACTTGAGGGAGCCAGAGGGAAGGAGGGGCCCTGCCTGGCAGGAGGGAGGTGTTTTTTTGCAATCCAAAAAAGGTTGGAGATGCCCCTGCTCTGACCTCTGGGGAGAGGTGCCTGGGACCCTTTAGCTTTGCCACCTCTGCCAGGGCAGGAAGGTGGGACCTGTCGCTGGACATGGTCCTCAGGGACTGAGACTGCCTTTCCCCCCCATCTCTTTAGGGAGCTGCCAACCCCCTGGTGGTGGGAGCCGTGGCCCTCCTGGACCTCAGCCTGGCGTTCCTGTTCTCCCAGCTCCTCACCTGAGGCTCCTGCCCAGCCTAGTTCTGGCTTCGGTTGCTGCCTCTTCACTTCTTTGACCTGCCTTTTTCTCTTTCCCTCCTCCTGGTTGTTTTTTCTCCTATCTTTCTTTCTCTCCTTCCTTCTGTTTCTTTTCTGTCCCCCTTTGGTTTTGTCTTTTGCTTTTTCTTTCCAGCTCTCCTCTCAGATTCTCTCATTTATTCTGGATCTGTCTCTGTCTTCCTCACTCCCTCCCCCACCCCACCTCTCTCTCTAGATTGTTTACATATGAAGGGCTTTTCTCGCTCAGAGTCGCTCTCTTCTCTGAGACACACAAATCTAAGTCAGACCATTGCCCCGTGTCTTCCCCGCCTTTTCTTTAGACCTGAACTTCGATGAGGGTGGGGGTTTGGTGTCCTGAGGAGTCTCCTGGAAGCTGAGTGGAAAGGAAGAAGAAAATGGAGAAGG
The DNA here is from genome assembly GCF_054177405.1 of Leptonychotes weddellii. Taxonomy (NCBI): domain Eukaryota; kingdom Metazoa; phylum Chordata; class Mammalia; order Carnivora; family Phocidae; genus Leptonychotes; species Leptonychotes weddellii. The sequence continues at coordinate 64,519,306 of NC_138377.1, forward strand.
GATGACTGTATACTGGGCAAGGCACTGGCTGAGCTGCTGTGACTCCCTGACCCAAGGGGCCTGGTGTCTCTGCGAGGCCTAGTGAAAGAGCTGGAGGAGGTACGGCCTCCATCTCTGACTGTGGAGGAGCCTATTTCACCTCCAAGCACTGAGCTAGGTTCTTGCCTAACTCCATCCTTCCCTGAAGGAGACAAGGGAGATGAAAAGTAGAATGACTCCCTAGGATCTCCCTCTTCCTTTCCTCAACAGCCAGCCCCTCGCCCAACCCCCTAGGGTGGCATGCCTTGTCAAGAGCAATGTGTAAAGGAAAGAAACCGTCCAATGCAGTCACGTCTACCCACTGACCTCTCCCACCCTCCTCTCTCCCCCTAAAAGTTTATTTGGTTGGTCTGGACTCACTTGTGGCCTTTGATTAGATTTCTAAGGGGCCTGAAGAAGACATTTCTACTGCAGAGGGTTAGAGGCACTTAAGCTAGGACCCTACTCCCCAACTCTGGCAGTTGTGGCGTGGGGGTGGGGGGGAGGCATTTCTGGGGAACACAACCAGCCTAGATAACAGGAACTCACAGAGCAGCAGAAGCTGTGACAAGTTTAGTAGTCTCTAAGTGGGTTATATCCCTTCCCCCGTCACATCAGAATCTTGTGAAATGGGAAAACAACAGAAAGAGGGATCAAAGGAAGCCAATCTCTCACACACTTTCCAGGCAGGGCAGAGGTGGGAGTCAAAGCAGGGTGAGAGGTGGGTGGAGAGCCCTGTTTGAGGTTGTGGCTGATCCCTGTTAATAGCTTTCCCCTGGGGGCAGGAAGCCCTAGGAAGAGGGGGACCCCTCTGTAGAGTCCCCAGGGGATCTTTCCTCCCTCCCCTGCATGAGGCAGACGCAAGCTGCCTGCCAACCCCCTCCCTCAAGGAATGGCCTTGCCTGGGAATGCCCACCACACGTACCCTCTTCTTTTTTTCTAGTCAAACTCTGTTTACTCCTTGGCCTGCCTCCCTCCCTCCCCTCTAAACCTTTACTTCTGATTTCTATTTCATGGAATTTGGGATTGAAGTTAAACTACAACAGTGCCGCCAACACCAAGTCTTGCAGGAAAAAAAATACAAAGAAATTTAACAAAAAAATATATTAATAAAAAAGTTCAAAAAAGGGGGGGGACTGTCATCTCCTTTGGGGTGCGATGGTTTCAAATCCAAGCTCTCTTGAGGCTCCCTGGGGGGTGAGAATGTACAAAGAGGCCTCTTGCGGAACCCCAGGCCTGTTACGCAGTCTTGCCGCCAGGACAGCTCCTTGCCCTCAACTCCAAAGCCTGAGGCCTGAGCTCAGAGGGTTCTAGACAGCTCAGTTGGGCGGCCCAGGGGGGGCGGGGTCCCGTGACGGGGGCGGGAAGAGGGAAGGACCAGACGAAGGACCAACCCCCGTCGGGCCCGGTACCAGGAAGCGCTGGGGGGAAGAGGAGCGGAGTTGAAACAAGCCAGGTGAGGCTGTCGTTAAGGCTGGCGTCCTGGTGTGAAGCTGAGTCCGCCTGAGGTGTGACCTTGGGGAGGAATCCCGCGGAAGAGGTAGCGCAGGACCCAGGGAGGAAAGCAATGGCCGAGCTAGGGATGGGCAACCAGGTGGGACCGGAGGATGGGGTGGGGTGGGGTGGGGGGGATAGGCGGGGTTCTGGCGCATGCTCCGTCGAAATGGGCGCGGAGTGGGGTGGGGACGCATGCGTAGTGGGGATCTCCTCCCACGGTGAGGAGGGGGCGGAATTTGGTAAACCCACGTGGGCAAAGGGAAATGTGGGCTCGGTTTTAGGAGAGCTGCAGGACCTGGGCGTTCAGGATCGTGGTACAGAGCGAGTCTGGGCTGGACGGCCAGGTACTCCCGGCCCGAGAGGTTCAAAGCCCTCTCCATTTCCGGGCTCTGCCCCCTCAGGATGGTGGTGCCTTCGCTGAAGCTTCAAGATCTAATCGAGGAAATTCGTGGGGCCAAGACCCAGGCCCAGGAGCGGGAGGTGATCCAGAAGGAGTGCGCCCACATCCGCGCCTCCTTCCGCGATGGGGACCCTCTGCACAGGCACCGCCAGCTGGCCAAACTGCTCTACGTCCACATGTTGGGTTACCCCGCCCACTTTGGACAGGTACTGGGCAGGGGTGCCTCCCTTCTGAGTTTGATGAGGAGGGCTAATGGGGCACGGTCTTGGGACACCTTCACCTGCTTGTGCCCTGATTTTTTTATTCTCCAAAGTTTCTGAGCCCTTCCTCACAGCATGCACTGCCGACCTCCTTCCCCATTACAACCCCTGTAGGTCATAAGCTGGACTGAACCCTTCATTCTCCGGCCAGCCCCATTCAAGCCACCTCCTTTTCTCTCCCACCTCCTCGACTCCTGGTTCCTTCAAACTACCCACTAACTTTGAATTTCCTAAGCCTTTTCCTTTGTTGAAGGGAGGATGATGGGAAATGGTGTTACCATAAATTAATCTGGTGGTAAAGAAGATAGAAAAGGGCTGTTAGTGCCTCGAGTTTCACCCCTGCCCCTTCCTGGTCTGCCCCCTTCCCTGTAGATGGAGTGCCTGAAACTGATCGCCTCCCCCAGATTCACAGACAAGAGGGTGGGCTACCTGGGGGCCATGCTTCTACTGGATGAGAGGCAGGATGCCCACCTGCTCATTACCAACAGCATCAAGAAGTGAGAGGGTTCTGGGAAGCACTTGGAATCAGGGAGATGGGAGAGTGGGGAACTGGGAAGTCCCAGGGGGCTGCCTGTTGTAGGTACTGGGAAGGATGGATTTCTCAGAGCTTGACTGACCACCCTCCCAACTCTGCAGTGACCTGAGCCAGGGGATTCAGGCAGTACAAGGCCTGGCCCTGTGCACTCTGAGCACTGTGGGCTCTGCTGAGATGTGCCGGGACCTGGCCACTGAGGTGGAGAAACTGCTCCTGCAGCCCAGCTCCTATGTGCGCAAGAAGGTGAGATGGCAGGACTCTAGGCACTTGCCCCTCCCCCCCCCGAAACCGTCCTGTTTGCCACGTGTTAAAGGTGGGAGGTCCATCCTGGGAGACCCCTGCCCCTTTTTGAGCCCCCTGATCTCTGCAGGCTGTTCTGACTGCAGTGCACATGATCCGGAAGGTCCCCGAGCTCTCCAACATTTTCCTCCCACCCTGTGCCCAACTGCTTCATGAACGCCACCACGGTAAGGCCACGGGCCTCCCCATCCCCTGCCTTACCTCTGGCTATGGACAGAAGTGAAAAATAGGATGGGAACACCAGCCGCTAGGAGCAGGGTAGCATGTGCACATGAACACACACACGCAGTAGACTCTCCTGTGCCCCTGGCCCACCATTCACTGCCCTCCCCCCCCCCCCGACACCAGGCATCCTGCTGGGCACCATCACGCTGATCATGGAGCTCTGTGAACGAAGCCCTGCAGCTCTCAAGCACTTTCGAAAGGTGGGCTGGTGAAAGGGGCAGGCCCTGGGCCAGGAAAAGAGGGGCCGTGGGGTTTGTAATGGGTCTGAAGGTTGAGAGGATTAGGAATAATGCCCAGTAAGGCTGTGCCCTCCCTCCAGGTGGTTCCCCAGCTGGTGCAGATCCTCCGGACTCTGGTGACGACGGGATACTCTGTAGAACACAGTGTATCTGGAGTCAGCGACCCCTTTCTGCAGGTGGGCTGACCCTGTCCTGCTGTATCCCTGGAAAAAAGAGCTTAGCAGTAAGCCCATGGCTAGCGGCCACCTCCCGGAGAACACTTTGGGTCAGTGAGTGGCAGGCAGGAGGGTGGCAGGCACAGGACCGCACGGGTCATCCCGAGACCAGTGCGGGAAGCGGGGGATACCTAAAGGTCAGAAATCCAGTTTGGTAACAACAACAACAAAAAGCCTGTCTCCAAATCCCCTGGCCTCACATGCCTCTGATCTCCCAGGACCCCAGGGACCTGTGTGGGGGGAAGGGGAGGGAAACTCTAGGAAACCAGCCAGGCCCCTCGCAATACTTTCTTTGGTGCAGGATTTTTCTCTTCAACCCAACTCCTTACCCTTTGAACCCCTCCACCTTTCAATTTTTAACCCATCTCAGGTCCAGATACTTCGTCTGCTTCGGATTCTGGGCCAGAACCATGAAGAAAGCAGTGAGACCATGAATGACTTGCTGGCCCAGGTGGGAGGCTGGAGAGTGGGCACTGGTTAGGTGTGTGGCTCTGAGATCCTACCAGCCCCAGGCACCCCTCACCTGACCACCCACCCCATGGTGGCCGTATAATCACGTCTCCGTTTCCCTCTAGACTGCGATCTCCATGAGGACAGGGACACAGTCTGTCTCAGTGTGGTGGCCCCTGGCACATCGTGGGGGCTTGGGGAACTTTGTTAGACGATGAAGGGATGATGTGGTGGGTACCTTCCAGAGACCTGAGGAGAGGACCGAGCCCCTTCTAGTTGCATCTTCTCCCCCATCCACTCAGGTGGCCACCAACACAGACACCAGCCGAAATGCGGGCAACGCAGTCCTGTTTGAGACTGTGCTGACCATCATGGACATCCGCGCTGCAGCCGGCCTGCGGGTATCATCCCATATGCCCCTCCCACTGCGGCCCCACCCACCAACCCCAGCCAGGCAGACAGGTCCTGTGCACTGCTTTCTCCTCCCCACCCATCATCCTGTGCCCTGCAGCCGGCCTCCTTAATGAGCGCGTCGCTCCTTCCCGGACTGTCCTCAGCCTTTGCCTCCCGCAGGTTCTGGCTGTCAACATTCTCGGCCGCTTTCTGCTCAACAATGACAGGAACATTAGGTAATCATCCCAGGTGTCTGGCTGGGCTGTGCCACTGAGCCCCTGGTCCCTGGCCCTCCTCCTTGCAGCGTCTCTTGATTTACCTGCCTCTTATTCCAGGACTAGGGCAGGATGGGGCAGGGAGGGGGCTGAGGCCCACGGCGTGATAGGCCCTCCCCCGCTCTGGCCAGGTACGTAGCCCTGACGTCATTGCTGCGTATGGTGCAGTCCGATCACAGCGCTGTGCAGCGGCACCGGCCCACCGTGGTGGAGTGTCTGCGGGAACCCGACGCCTCCCTGAGCCGGTGAGGAGGACAGAGGAACAAGAAGGCAGGCAGGGGGCCCAGTGCCTGGTAGCCAAGACCTGGACCGGGTCAGAGCAGCTGAAGTGGAGGGACTAGGAAACAGGTGCCTGGAGAAGGAAGGGCCTGAGGCCTAGCTCAGGGTGACCCGGCCACCGTGTATTGACGACATCTTTCTCCTGCCAGGCGGGCCCTGGAACTGAGTCTGGCTCTGGTGAATAGCTCCAATGTGCGAGCCATGACACAAGAGCTGCAGAGCTTTCTGGAATCCTGCCCCCCTGATCTACGGGCCGACTGTGCCTCAGGCATCCTGCTGGCAGCAGAGAGGTGAGGTGACAGGTGCCCAGAAGGCAGAGACGGTAGACTCTGGGGAGGGTCCGTACCAGGGCTGAAGAGGCATATGTCCCCTAGGTTTGCCCCAACCAAGCGGTGGCACATAGACACCATCCTGCGTGTGCTGACAACGGTGAGGCAGGGACTGATGTAAGAGAGCTGGGAGGGAGTGGGCAAGGTTCACCACCCTGAACCCTTGGCCACATTCACCCCCTCCAGGCAGGCACCCATGTACGGGATGATGCGGTGGCCAACCTGACCCAGCTGATTGGGGGTGCTCAGGAGCTACACGCCTACTCTGTGCGCCGTCTCTACAGCGCCCTGGCAGACGACATCTCCCAAGTACTGTTCCCCCCACCAGACCCAGGGCTGCCTGAGCCTCCCAGCCCTTCCTGGGCCACCTACTCCCCATACCTGATGCCCCACTGTTTTTCCCTGGAGGTCACAGCTACCCGTTTAATGGAGACACTCAAGGACAGAGCCCTGGTTTTAGTTAGAACACCTGGACTTCTGTCCTGGCTCTAGTACCTACTGGCTCTGTAACCACAGATGACTAATTTAAGTCTCCTTACGCCCAGTGTACTCAGCTCTCTACCCTGCCTGCCTCCCACAGCTGTCTTGACGATCAAATTGAGATAGAGCTCTTTCTGTGTGTATCAGGTTTTTACTACCTTGAATGTTGAGTGGATTAACAGCAGCCAGCCACTATCTATCTACCGTCTTTTTTCCATATTAAGTAGGGTGGGCAGAAACCACGTACCCCTTCCTCAAGGCAGGGACCCTCTTGCTTGGTTCTCACTGAGCTCCTTTTGGTGGGGCCATGTAGTTCTGACGCTTGGCCACCAGAGGGCAGAAGACAACCAGGAGCCAGGACAGAGCTGGCAGGGGTGGGGGGACGGACAAACTTACAAAACTGTGCAAGAGCCTTCCCTTTCCCCACCTCTCCAAACCCCACAAGCTCTGCACTGCACAAAGGGATGTCACAGGGCGTGGAAGTGGGGAGGGGACCCAGAACCTAGCCTGGCATCTTTCTTGTCCCACACAGCAACCGCTGGTGCAAGTGGCAGCCTGGTGCATTGGAGAATACGGGGACCTCCTGCTGGAGGGGGGCTGTGAGGAAACTGAGCCCCTTCAGGTGAGACCAACCTCGGGAGTACACTGAGGAGGGCCTCAGCGGGAGAGGCAAGATGCCCCACGGTTACTATCTATGTCCCCGCAAAGGTGGAGGAAGAGAAGGTGTTGGCACTCCTCGAAAAGGTGCTGCAGTCCCATATGTCCCTACCGGCCACACGAGGATATGCCCTGACAGCCCTCATGAAGCTCAGCACCAGGCTCCGTGGGGACAACAAGTAAGAAAGGGTCCCGGCCCCTCTTCTTGGTGCCTCCAGTGACAGATGTCCCTTCACCGTGCCCACCAGTTTCGGAGTTTCTCTCCGTGCACACACCCCAAGTCCCCCAGTCCTTAGGTTCTTCCTCCTGAGCCAGGTGTTGTGGGTACCCCCCTGCTCTGTGCGGCCTTTCCCTTCCGTGCCACATCCTGGAGTTGAAGGGCAGGGCAGGCTGCCCTCCCGCTCACACGCCACCCTGTGGCCCAGCCGCATCCGCCAGGTGGTGTCCATTTATGGGAGCTGCCTGGACGTGGAGCTGCAGCAGCGGGCCGTGGAGTACAACACGCTCTTCCGGAAGTACGACCACATGAGGTGCGACCGTCACTGTGCCGCAGTGGAGGACCCAAACCCCTGCCCTGTCCCCATGTGGCCTCTCCCCAGTGCCCCTTTCTGGGTACAGGGGTCTCATCCTCCCCTTCGTCCTTCCTCCTCCACAGTCAGAGCCTCCCACCCATAGTTGACTGTAGCCAAGGTGGCTCCCAGCCCTCCTCGCTCACCGAAAACCAGCAACAGCGTGCCGGGCTTAGGAAATCAGAAGGGCCCTCCGACCCATCGTGTGCAGGGTTCTGCACGGTCTTAGCCATCCTCCCACATGCTTCTTATGAAAAGCCCGGGGTCCACCCAGAGGGACACACCTGTATTCCATCCTCTCAGGGCTGCCATCCTAGAAAAGATGCCTCTCGTGGAGCGAGGTGGCACTCAGGATGAGGAAGCAAAGGAAAGCAAAGAGGCCCAGCTTTCGGAAGCAGCCCTTGTTGCCACAGAGCCGCAGGTGAGGAGGCCGGAAGCCCCCGAGGGAAGAGGACTTGGTCTGGCTTCCGCACCTAGCCCTGCTCCTTCTGCCCTTTCCCCCAGGCCTCCAAGCTCTTGGATCTGTTAGATCTCCTGGATGGCACTTCTGGGGCTGCCCAGCCCCCACCTGCTCCGGAACCCTCCCCAGGAGGCACTTTAGTACACCTCCTCGACCTGCCCTGTGCGTCTCCAGCCCCAGGTAAGCCTCAACAAAGGGGAGACAGGAGACGTCTTAAGAAAAGGAGGGGTGGAAATGTGCTGCTTCTCCTTCTTTGCCAAGGACTGGGGGCCACATGCCCTCCTCCGTGCTGTGAGCCCCCCATCACATCCCCATCTTGATAAAAGGGTTCATTAGCTTGTGCCAGTTCCCTCCTGGATACCCCTCAATGCCTTCCCTTTGTTCCAGACTTCGTATCCTGGCCTGTGAGGCCCAGCTTCCTCCCAGCCCATCTCCTATACTTTCCCTCTCCCTGCTCCACTGGCCCCTCTCAGCTCCTCAGACCGTCTCACCTGAAACGCTTGGTAATCTGTGCTCCTTTTGCATGGAATGTCTGTTCTTTTTTTTTTTTTTTTAGATTTTATTTATTTGAGGGACACAAAGAACATGAGCGGGGTGAGGGGCAGAGTGAGAAGCAGACTTCCCCACTGAGCAGGGAGCCCAATGCGGGGCTCAAACCCAGGACCCTGGGATCATGACCTGAGCCAAAGGCAGATGCTTAACCAGTTGAGCCACCCAGGCGCCCCTACATGGAATGTTCTTGCCTAGCACATCAGATGACTGGCTCATTTTCATTCTTCAGGCCTCAGCTAAAATGCCAGATACCTTCCCCTACCATTCCTATTTAAGTTATTCCTCATAGCACCAAGTAGTCTGTGATTATCTTGGTTGTTTTCTTGTTTATTGTTTTTCTCTGCCCATTAAACTATAAGCTCAGAATAGGGACTTCATCTTCTTGTCCACTTTGTCGCTAGCATCTCAAGCACTGCCCTGCACCCAGTGAGCGCTCACTTAATTTCTGTTGAATGAATGAATGAACTTGTTATCTTCCCCATACATTGAGCTGCTTCTCTCTCCATACTCCAGCTTCCATCCCAAATCTCAGAGTGTTTGAGCGTGAAGGACTGCAGCTGAATCTGTCTTTTGTTCGCCCCCCTGGAACCCCTGCTTTGCTCTTAATCACGGTCACTGCTATCAACACCTCAGGGGCTGATGTCACCCACTTTGTCTGTCAGGCTGCCGTGCCCAAGGTTTGTAGAAGACCAGGGTTTGAGGTGGCCTGGGCACTCCAGGAGAAAGGCTAATAGAGGAGGTGGGTGGAAGAATGAGACGGGAAGGGAATGACGTGCAGAGATAAGCACTTGGGGTGTTATGGGAAGAGGCTTTGAAACTGTTGGGTGTGGAGGGGTTGCCTGAGCCCAGCTCGTTGCCTTACTGTGCTCTGCCCAACCTCTTGTGTTCAGAGTTTCCAGCTGCAGCTACAGGCCCCCAGTGGGGACACAGTTCCAGCTCAGGGTGGCCTTCCAGTGACCCAGCTCCTCAGAATCCTCAATCCTAACAAGGTGAGCTCAGGAGCACCCGCCCCCACCCCACCCCCTGTTGATAAGGCCCAGTGACAGAAATCACAGGAGCTAACCCTGGTCTCCACTCTCGAATTCCTAGGCCCCCTTGAGGCTAAAGCTGCGCCTCACCTACAACCACTTTGGCCAGTCGGTGCAGGAGATCTTTGAAGTGAACAACTTGCCCGTGGAGACGTGGCAGTAACTCAGCCTCCACTCAGTCTGAAATCCTCCTGTATCCCAAACTCCCCAGGGTCTCGGCCACTTGGAGCCTGCACCTGATGACTACCAGCAGGTGGCGCTCTGGTCCTGCGTTTGCCTCTGCAAAACCGGGGGGGGGGAGCGGGGGGGGCGCCCTTCCACCCCCCACAAATAATGAAAGCCCAATAAAGCCTGAGGGGGGAAAGCCATATTTGGGTATATTTGAGATAGAAAACGTTTACAAATCATAGCAAGGGAAGGTTTGTTGTCTGTTTTTTTTTAAGATTTCATTGTTTATTTGAGAGAACGAAAGCAAGAGAGATCACAGAGGGAGAGGGAGAAGCAGACACTCCACTGAGCAGGGAGCCCGACGCGGGGCTCGATCCCAGGACCCTGGGATCATGACCCGAGCCAAAGACAGACACCTAACCAACTGAGCCACTCCGGCGCCCCAGGAAGTCTTCTTATCTTCCTTGAAACAAGCCTTAGGAACTTGTTTCAGCAAAGAAAGGCTCTTTTTACCCTCTCCAGGTTCGGGAGATTTGCCCCTAAACCTCCACAGGAGGCACTCTACCATCTGGGCCAGACTAGGGCACAGTAGCAAAGTGAAACCAGAACTTCCAGATGTCTAAAAGGGATTCCCACCCACTTCCCCAACCTGCTGCTATTCCCCACACCCCAAGGCAGGGAAGTCCCTGCTGCCTCCCCTCATCTCTAACTCAGCTGTCAGGCGGTTTAGGAGGCGCTGGCAGAATCAATGGCATCGACCAAGGGAGGGGGGGTGGCAAGGGATTTTCCTGTGCTTAACTACTGATCACGGCTAAGTGGAAATCCTATAAACACGAGCGGAAATCAATGGAGGCTGCTTAGCGGCCAGGGGAGAGGGGCGGCCCACAGATTGCATCTGACGGATGAGGGAGGGGGCAGCCAGGGAGGGCTCAAGGAAGGATAGCTGAGGGTAAGGTGAAAGAACAGGCAGAGCTGGAGAGAGAGGAGTCACTGTGGGAAGGAGGCCAGGGGAAGAGGCACAGTATGCTCAGGAAAGAATCCCGTTAGACCCAGAGTTCTCTTCGCTGTTGAGGAAGTGACACCCTAGCCCAAGCTGCTGTCAGGAGCTTTAGTCCCTTGTGGCCTCTCTCTGGGGCTGTATACTTCTAGCAGGTGCTGGTAGTCCTGAGGCCGGAAGCACTGTAAGTACATCATCACCTTGGCAGGTGCTCGCTCCTGAGCCGGCACACCTGCAGGCCAGAGGAGAAATGAGAGAAGCAGACAGAGCTGTAAATGCTTTGACTCGGCTCCCTGCCCTCATAGCCAACCCCAAAGTTGTTTCCAGGGCAGCACTGGGATTCTGAATGCCATCCAACCAGTTTCTGTAACCCACCAGCGCACACCCTGACTGCCCTGTGCCAGCGGGGCCTACAAGGGCCACGTCGGGTAGGAGTGAGGCTGGGAAGCCAAGCATGAGCCTCTCCTCCAGCAAGGAGAAATGGTGAAGAGTCGCTCAGGTGCCATGTAGACAGAGGGGGCCTCTATATCCACTCTTTTCGGTTAGTGCTCCTGTCCCCCAGTCAAGATTAAAGCCCATGGAGGCAGGCCAAAGCTCATTAGGTTGGTAATGAAGCACATGCAGAGATGCACACAGAGAACAGGGATAGAGAAAGGAGAGAAGCAGCAACAACCATGGGGTGGGATTCACATAGAATTCTAGCCTCTATATGGTATGGAGCCGTGATAAGTCAGGGTCTTACTGTTAGAGCCTGGCAGCATGCTGGGCGGAGAGCAGGAAACTCAACTCAGTGTATGTTTGCTGAGAAAGCAAGAGCAGCATTCCACCACTTTAAGGCCTCATGGGACGCACAACCCCATACTTCTGTGGATGAACTGTCTACAGAAAAATCTGCCACGACTTGTCCTGTTGTCTGTCACATAAATACAGTGTTCCTGCCTTTTACTCAAAACCAACAGGGCAAAATTAAATGAGGACCTAGGTAGTTGTAAAAATAAGAGGACAGGATTGGGGGAAGGAGGGATGGATGGAAGGATTCAAGCAGAGAACGGACGCAAACTTGGAGCGGCTGGAGGTATGAGAACTAAATGAGGCAAGGACTAGGGAAGACAAGGAAGGATCCGATCCAGTTAGGCAGCTTCTGTAAAAGCAAACTGGGCCCTCCAAAAAATTGCCAAGACAATCCCCGTTACAGGAATAATGCCGAGACCCTCCCCTCTAGCTGGTTCAGTGGGTACATCCAGAAGAGCGGTAGGGAAGGCAAGGAAAGCACAGAAGGGCCTGTCTTCCTCACCGAGCATGCTGCTGAGCCTGTGGATCTTCTCTAGGGCAGCTGGGACCTCAGCCTTCTCGTACACCAGGGCTTCTATCTCACCCACAGTGTAGCCAAAGTCGGCTGTATCCAGGTCCACCCTGAGCGGAGTCTCCTCTTCATCAGCTCCAGATAGCACCAGCTTCCAGGCTCTACGCCTAGTCACAAAACCAACTACTTCCTGCAGCTCCAGTGGGCCCAGCACAACAGCCACACATCCAGCCCCCTGGACGTCAGCCCCCAGCACCTCACAGAGCTTGGCCACAATTGCAGGCTCAACTGTGAGTTCCACATACTCAGTGTGAGGTCCTGAGACCACTGCCGCTCCCGGATATTTGAGCTCCCATCCACTACCCTCTCGCTGTCGCAGCCAGTGGTCCGCCCGCATGAGGCTCAGCTCAGGGGTGTCATAGTAGCTGTCCCGGAAGGTGACCTGGTGCTCCAGGGTGCCCCCCAACTCCTGCAGCCGCTCCTCTGTGTCAGGGCCAGGAATGAATTTTCGCTCCACCTCAGTCAAGGCCTGGGCCATGCTACCTGCAATCACTAAATCAATAAACATCTGCTGAGCTCCCAAGGGTGCTCAGCCTTGCAGGGTGACAATTCGGCAAACCGCCCCCCACCCCGCAAGAATTTGTGAGGCACACGCTGTCACCGAGCTCTGTGTTGGGGCTACAGCTCTTTCTCCCTGCCTCAGTGATGGATGGCCCCCGTCTGGCTCCGGTATCTTAAGGTTCTGCAACGGTGACAGATCTCCAGGTAATCCCTTACACCCTTGCTGATGTCCTCAATTCAAAGGGCTCCCTGGAAAACTGTAGTGGGGGTCCTCCTTTCCACACTCGCCCTCTATACCAACTACCCCAGGTGTCCAGTGGCTCACTTCGCGCAACGACCCCGCCCTTCGCCACAGCACCGGCCCGGCCCGCGGAGCCTCGGGTCTCACCTCAAAGCCCGAGGGTTTTCCATTCGCCGGACCTGGAGATGGGCGATGGGAGCCTACGCCACGCCCGCGAGGAATGCCGGGAGCAGTCCCTGGCCTTGGACTTCGGCCCGGATCTCTGCGCACCTGCCCGGTGCCAGCACGAGCGGCCATATTAGGCCCGATGTGGCGGTGCCGAGGACAGGCCAGGGTCCCAGAGGCCCGCTACGTGTTGGGGGTCCGCGACCTCCGCGGTGGGCCGGGAGCGCAGAAGTCCCCCTGCGCTCTGCTCCTCCTGCCCGACCCCTGCCGGCTCCCGGGGGTCGGCCCGGGTCTCAGGCCTCAGGCTGAGCCCGGCACCCTGGGGCCCGGGTGCATGATGGGAGGTGTAGTTCCAAAGGGAGAGTTTGCTTTCTCGCCCCACCCGTCGCTATGGTGACAGGAAAGCGGCGGTTACTGCCCGCGGGACTCAACCTAAAGTTGAGCAGGGGCGGCACGGACAGCCTGATGCAAGAAGCCGAACCCCAGTCAGGTCTCCAGCCCCTTCACTTCCTAGGCAAATAGGCCTGAAATCCAAGCCACTTACTCAGACGCTGTCCAAGAGAGATTTTATTGGCTATTATGGCGGCCCACAAAATACAAGCGAGTGGTAATGGGCTGCAAAGGGGGATAACTAAGACCAGTTTAACTACTCAGGAGTTTTAGAGGGGATAAATACATCCTGCCATGAGTGTTTAGGGTAAGGTTGAAAACTTTCAGAGAAGGAACAGTGTTTTGGATAGGAACAAAAGACACGACAGGATTTCAACAGAGACCCAGATGGAGACAGGAACAGCATGAGCAAAGACCAAGAAGCTGGAGAGCACCTGGCCAGTGTATAAGGAGATGAGGCTAGAAATACAGTTGAAGGGCAGGGTGGAAATGGCCTTGAGTGCCAGTCTGAGGAATTTTCACTGAGTTGCCAGTGGCCCCTGCGCAGCCTTTGTCTGGAGTGGGAGAAACTCTCATGTTTGCTTAAAATACAGGAAGATGTGGGGGTGGCCCTTTGACTGCTTTGGGAGATAAAATAAAGAAGAGCTCCTTCTCCTTACTCTCTCTGAGGGCTATGATTACCTGGAGACTGTGTGTCTGACCCTCTGGGTGAGGTAGCTTGCTGAGGAACAGTGGCTCTTTTCAACTCCTATGATGGGTGAGAAGTGCCAGGTTCTTAACATCTGTCATCTTCCCAGTATGTTTCTGGAAACAAATGACCTGTGGGAAATACTGTGGAGAGGACACTGATTTATAGACATAGCACCTTGAACTTGGGATGTCTTGGATGCATCTCTCTTCCACTCCATAACAGGTACCAGTAGTCAGGGAGGGGAGGGCCACCAGCCCCTAGCTCCAATCACTGGCCTACTTTTCATCCATCCTTCGATTTTCAGTTTTCTTCCCTGGGGAAAAAGACCTCTTCCCCTGAATTATAAGGTCCTCTTTCCTGAGTTATAAGGTACAGTTCAGTGGGGCAGAGGGCAGACTCAGGAACCAGACAGACCTGGGGTTGACTACCAGCTTTGATTTCCAGGTGTTTGGTCTTGGGCAGGCTACTTCACCTCCCCAAACTTTTCATCTCTCCTTGGTAAGATGTGGACTGTCACAGTTATGGGTGGGGATTCAGTGATAAATGGTCACATCATAAAGCCTCAAAATGTTAGTTTCTTTCTCCTTCCTTTTTTCCTATAAACTCCAAGGTTTGTTTTTTTTTCTCTCCTTTCTTACTTTCCTTCCGTCTTTCTTTCTTTCTTTCTTTCTTTTACTTTTAAGAGAAGTAGGCTACAGCAGCTATTGTGAGCTCTGGAGTCAGACCATCGAGGTTTGAAACCTGGCACTGTCACTTACTGGCCATGTGACTTTGGGCCACGTAACTTCTTTGTGGCCTGGTTTCCTCAACTGTAAAATGGGACTAGTTGTGAGGATTAAGCAAGTTAATGTACATAAAAGTGCTTGCTTGGAACTGTTCTGTGCACTCAATAGATCTCTACAGTTATTATTAGAATATAAGAGAGCTTATAACTTGAAGATGAAGACCAGGAGCCAGAACCTCCCTTTCCCGACCCAACTCTGGGTGGAGGGGACAAACGCTCTCGGAGACCTCAGAGTAACTGCTGTGGAAGAGAAGATTCTAGTACCCCATTGGAAAGGTGGGGGACTGGTAAGGCAGGAAGAAGGGAGTGGAAAAGAAAGGCCTGGGGAGGCTCTGGGAAGCTGGTAGAAGCCCAGGCTTACCCTAGAGCCGATTTAAAACAACAAAACACATGTATGGTTTCTGTAGGCAGGAGGGAGAGGAGAACACGGGAAGGAGTTTAAAGGCGCCTGCCACCTTTGCAAGCACTGGCTTGGATCCAGGACCACAGTCGAGCAAGGCGGCCCCGCCCGCTGGCCGGCCTACCTTGGGGCCTCTGTCCGGCGCGCGTACGCAGCGCTTGCGGGCAGGCGGGTGGGAGCAGGATGGACGGACTACAACTCCCGGCACTCACCGCGGCGGGCGGGACGCTGCACCTGCTCAGTGGGGCCGCCCCGGGCGCCTGGGTATTGATTATTCCATTGTGTGGGACGTCTCGGCTCCAGCCAGTGAATGAGGCGGAGGAGTGAGGGCGAGGAGGAGGAGGAGGAGGAGGAGGAGGGCGAGGAGGAGGAGGAGGGCGAGGAGGAGGAGGCAGGGAGAGAGCGAGTGCCCAGGGTGAATCAATGGAAACCCCCTCACGAAGCCGGGAAAACACTTCAGCCGCAGCCAAATAGCATTGATTATTTTCCTTCACTTCCCTCACCGCCGTGAATTTATTTATTTTTTTTTCCATCTCCGTCCCTGACGCCCCGGAGTGAGCGCTGGAGGGAGGGAGGAGGAGGGGAAAAAAAAAAGGAATCAACACATCGGAGAAGTCCCTTCCAAGAGCCGCCCCCTCCCCTCCCCGCCTCGCGCTGCTCGGCGGCCGCGGTTCGACTCCCGTCCCTGCTTCCAGCTGAGGTGTAAGTGCATCGATTTCCGATGCTGCTGGGTTGGTTTTTTTTCTCCTCTCCCTCTCTCTCTTCTTCCTTTCCTTGCTCTTTGGAAGCTGGAGACGGAGGGGAGAGGAGGCGCTCGGAGACTGCCGCTGGAGGGCACGGCGAGGGACGGGAAGGGGCTGGGGGAGGGGACACGGACGGACGGACAGACAGACGGAGAGCCTGAGGAGAAGGAGGGGCAGTGGTGGGGGGGAGGGGTGTGCGAGGGAGGATGGGGTGGGGGAGAGAGATGCAGGGGTGGAGGGAGAGACGGCGAAGGGAAAAGGCATCGAGGCTGGACCAGAAGCCAGCCGGACAGACGGAGGGTAACGAGAGCCTAGACGGACCGCGCCGAGCTGTGCGGGGAGCGGGGGTCCCGGAGGGAAGGGGAGGCCGGGTGAGTGCGGGCTCGGAGCTGTCAGCCCGGAGGGGCCTGGGTCTCGGCTGCCCCCCGCCGGCTGCGGGATCGGAAACCGCGGCAGGCGGGCGGGCTGAAGGATGGGCTAGCGTGCTGGGGGCGAGGGTGGGTGGGAGGGGACGTGGATACTCTTAATCTTCGATCTTCGTTTTTGCCTGAAGTTGAGCTTTTTTTTTTTTTTTTTTTGGAAAGGTGCGAGTAGTGAGGGGAGGCCACTGCTCCACTCAAGGTGAAGTGTGTCTCTCCTGGCCCCCCAACTCTCCATCTGCTCTGCTCTTGTCTGCCCCTCTCTCAGAGTAGCCCTATCATTTTTGAGCACTCGACCACGCGTGGTCTCGATGTGCCTGTAGCCCCGCTGATCTGTGTCCATGCGTCCCTGCCTCTTGATTTTGCCATTCTTCCCCCTCGTTCATTCTCTCCAGCCATCCATCTCTGGGTCTGTGTGTCACTGTCTCTGCATGTGACTCTTCCTATCTGAGTGATCCTCTCCCTGTGTGTCCCTGTCACTATGTGTCACGCCTTGGCTGCCTGACTGGTCTAGGACTCCATGCCCTCTTCTTCAGAGTCCTTATGATATCCCTGGCCTTTTCAGGCTACTTTTTTCATGCTTATCAGTCATGATTGTGGCAGTCACTGGTCAGGGGCCTGGAAAGAGTCTGAGGGATGGGGCAGATGTGTCTCCCTGAAGGACTCAAGTACCCCTTCAGCACAGCCAGGATAGCATCCTTTTGCACCTTCACCCAGGAAGCTTTGGAACTTCTAGCATTGTTGACTATCTCCTTTGCCATGTGCCTGTCTCCCCTACCAGCACCTCTGGTCTCCTGTGTGTCATCTGCCTCTCCAGGAGCTTCCCACCACAAACCTCTTCTTTGCTGACTTGATTTCCTCCCTTCCCTCATTTTGCCATTGTATTTTTTTTTCATTTCCCCACTTTGTTTCACCCCCTTTTTTTGCATTCCTGTCTCCCATGATCTCCCTTGCCTGTCTTTACCTTTGTTCTCATAACATGCCCTCTGCCTACCTTTTCTCCTTGGTCATCCTAATTTCCTTTTATCCCTTATCCTCTCACCCAGCATTTTAACCTCGGCAGCAGAAGGTACCAGAGAGCAAGGGGCTGGGAGAGGTGGGGAGTATGGTTTGTGAAGGCACATAAACAGGCCAAGAAATCAATTTAATGGGCTTCCAGGGGCATATAACCCCTTCATCAGTCAGGGCCATTATGTCCATTAACTGTCAACTTTGATTTTGTAAGGGGACATTCTCTAGGACTCTGAGCTCCACCCTGCTTGGTTGCCTCTCATCCTTCAGTTCATTCTAGATTTCAGTGGCTTTTTCTTCACTTTCTAGCTCATCTTCTTCCTGGGCCCCTGTTATTATATTTGGATTCAGCATAATCCTTTAGGAGGCTGTTTTCATTCATATGACAGAAGCTATCTTATACAAGAGGCCAGGTTCATTGAGCCTAAAGAATGGGGAAGGTGGATAAAGAGTCAGGAGACTTTACCTTGTTTTAAGCCCATCATTGTTTTCCAGCCCTCGGAGCTTGGAAGGGTAAGAGAAGGAGGTAGATGGGGGCAGAAGATGGAAGATTTCAGAGGTGAACGGTATTCCAGAAAGGAAGGAGAGGCTGGGTACAATAAATGTGTGGGGTAGAGAAATGCATGACATGAGGAATGTGCAAAAGGAAGGGAAGAAAATCCATGCGGAATGGGGGCAGGGAAGGAACTGAGGGGTGATTAATGAAAAATTGGGAGAATAAAATAAAGCATGAGTTTAGAGTGATACAGAAGATGGACAGAAGTGATAGAGTATTCCCAAAGAGGAGGTCAACAGAAAAGGCAATATGCAGTGAATACAATGGTAAAGTGGGGGAAGGGAGGAATTGAAGAAAAAGATGAGGTGGAGAAAGAATATGGTACAAAGAAGGTAAATGGAAGGCAAATGGAGGAGTGCTGAAGCAGATCAGAGCCGCACAGAGCTTGGGAGGGGGAAGAAAGGAGAGAATGAGGTATCAAAGGGAACAAATGCCTCTGGTGTGAGAGGGACACAGCGTGACCGGGTGCAAAGAGAGCACCGCAGGAGGAGTGATTCGGAAAAAGGCATAGCAGAAATACCACTGGGTGAAGCCCCGCAAGGGAGAGATGCCAAAGGAGAGGCAGAGCGCGTGCAGAGACACTGGTGAAGAGACAGGGAAAGAGACCTCACAAGCATTCGTTCCATTGGCCACATCCCTCACTGCCCCACTAGAGGCCTTTGCTTTTCATTCCCAAGCCAGGGGGACACAAGCAAAAAGATGAAAAAGTAGAATTCCCATTTACTTTAGCTGACAGGAACTTGAATCTTTCTAGCCCCCTGAGAACCAAAGACCTCAAGCTTCTGATGTCATAAATTGCTGATGTTGCCTTGGCAACCTGACAGGGTTCCTCCCTCCATGATGTCAGAGCAGCTGGTGTTACCTTGAGACCCACAGAGGAACAACTTGCTGCTTTGCTGGGAGCTGTACACGGACAGGGCCAGGGCCGGAGTCTGATCTGTAGGATCCCTGGGTCTGGGTCCGTAGCTTGACCTTGCCTCCCTGGAGCTGTTCTGAGCCCAGAGTGAGACCTTGTGAGTGCCTGACGTTCACTAGAACCTACAGGAGCAAGAGGAAGGGACCTTGGGAGACAGGGGGCATTAAGGACCAGGTGGTAGGACTGAAAGGTAGGCAAAGAAGGAAGAAAACTGGAAATGGCAGTTAGGGAACGTGAAAGGAGAAGGGCTTTGTGAGCAGGGAGGAGAGTTGTTGAAAATGTAAGAGGAACCTAGCTCTGGGTTTAGGCATGGAGACTGAAGCCGGAAATGCAGAAGAGAGGAGATCAGGGCCGTGGGAATGTAACCTGAGGCAGAGCTAGAGAAAAGGGCAGGGTTCTGAAAGGCCAGAGGACACAGTGGAATTTGGCTGGGGAGGGCGGGGTGAGGGAACTGAGTGGAGAAAGGAAGCTGTTGGGTGAGAGACCCAGGGGTAGTCATGATGGCCCTAGGAGCAGGGGCCTTGTCCATCTACTTTCCGATTGTTTCCCAGCACCTAGCCCGGCATCTGCCACATAGAAGATGCTTAATAAATATCTGTTGATTGAATGTTGAATTAATCGGGAGAAGCTAGGGAAAAGAGTTGCCCACCTTCCTCTCACCCCAAGCCTAAGGCCTAAATCTGCATAAATGGGCAAGTTGGGAAAGCAGAAACTGAAGGAAAGGGCTGGAGGGGAGTTCACTGAGCCCCAGTGAGACCGAGGTGGAGAGAGGAGAGACTGACTAGGTTAGGGGCACACTTGGTGTTAGCCAAGGGCAGCCACACTTGGAGGGCTGACTCTAGGGGTTGATCTGGGGAGTCTTTGGAGAGATGATGGGAAGGAAACATGAATGAACAATCTCAGGAGCCAAGAGGAAGATGCGGAGGAGGGTAGAGAAAGGAGGTGGTTTCCAGAAAAGGTTGGGAGTTGTTTCTAAAGACAGAGTTGGCAAATTTGAATTGGAAGTAGCATCCCCACCCTACCCCATTCCCAATCATGAAACCACAACTGAATCAGCCCTACCCCTGTCCAGTCCCCCAAGTCACAAAGAGTTCATAAATCAATACCAGGCCCATCCTATACACCCTGTGCCAATCCAGGCAATTACAAGGAAGTCAGCATTGGCCGAGTGGGCCAGCAGGCAGGAGGCACAGACTTGGATGTAAGGAACCCTGTGAGGGATGGCCCTGATGCCTGACTGCCCATTGTTGAGAGAGTCCAGAGGTATCTAGAAAGGGATGGGGTGGGGCAAGAGATGCAGAGCTCAGCACAACTCTGAGGGAAATCTGCAGAGAGGTCTCAATACACAGAAGTCTTAGAGAAGGATGCACCGGTCACGGATTATAACCTGTGCTGTTTCTATGGTGGAGTCAGAAAGACCCTGAATGGGTTGAGGACTCTAGGAGAGAAGACCTGGAAGGGAGCAAGCAAGCAGGGAGCCCTAGTGGGGGGTGGGGGTGGGGAGTCTGGCTATAATGAGAAAGGCCAGGGCAACTGGAGAAGGGGCTGGGGGGGAGGGGGTAGCCTGAAGGGAGGGCCGAGGCGGTTGGATGCACTGTCAGCCACCACCATGGACCTGGGCAGCTCATATTTTGTAGCAGGCGACAGGCTGTCGACACGGCGGTCCTTTACCTCACCGTTAGAAACTCATTTCATTGATTTTTCCATCTTTCTTCTCTGCCTTCTCAGTCATCCCACCACTCACTTTCCCAGAGCCCCTTGCCTCTCTGGGGAAAGCCCCAGGGGACTGCCTGCCCACCCCTCCTCCACCCCAGGCTCTTGAGACAGGGGTGAAAGATTTAGAGGGCCTTCCCTCTAAATGGTAATGCCATTGGCTCTCAGTAGCCCCCTCCTGTAGGAAACTAGTCCGGACACCGGGGCCTTTGGATGGTTGTTTGGGGTGCCCTGTATAAGGGGTGACTGGGCTAAGATCCACCTGTTCTCCTGTCACCAAGCTATACCACTGAAGGGCAGGCTGCATATCCCTGGAGGGAGACATCTTTTTCTAAATTCCTGCCGAGATAGCTGGGCATCCCTCAAAATTTTTCTTTCAAAGTCAAGTGAGAGAACAGGAGCTGCCCCTGTGTTCGGGCAGGAATAAGGGATTCCATGAAAGCGAAGTTTCCAGCCTTGGAATCGCCGCAGGGCCATCCACCTGCGCGGTGCCGGCTCGGCGGCCTGCGCAATTAGGACACAGTAGCAAGAGCTCTGTTCTGAGAGAAGGTAAATGTATGCAGGGTCTCGCTCTGTGTAGCGCGCCGATGTGCAGTCAGTGGGGCAGGAGGGGTGTGGGCCAGAAATTTTTACTTCCGGTGTGGACATTTCCCTAGTGCCTTCTCCAGTCACAGCCAGCTACCCTTAGCCTCTCTCTTTGGGGCTGGGATCGGAAGAAAGGTTAAGAGTCAATTGCCAGTCATCTGGCTTCTCAGTGAAGGAAGGCAGAGGGTGGGACAGAGTGTTAGACTGGGTTTCCCTGAGGAACTGATGGGATACACGCCATTTCCATCATCAAATCTTTCAATCCTTGTTTTATTGGTGACAGCACGCCCCCCTCCCCCGCCAGTCTCAAGCCCAAGGCCCTCTGGCTGGCTCTGTCCTCCTTTATCTCTGGTCTTGGAGGTGGTTTCTCAAGTCTGGGATGTCTGAGTCTAGATTCTGCTGCTTCCTCTGACTCATGGGCCTCTTGCCCCCATGGCAGCTGTCTTCCTTTCTGTCCAGCCCTTTCCAAGTTCTGGACCACTGGCCTGCTTGGGCCTGAATGCCTTCTTCCATCTCCAGCTTCTTCTGGCTACCCGATTTCCAAAATCCAGAGATAAATCCTGGTGCTTCAGGGAAAGGAATGCACTTGAAGTTAGGAAGAGAGAAGGCCAGGGGAGGCCAAGGAAGGGGTGCAGGATGGATGGGGCAGGGAGTGGGAGAGGCAGGGAGAGGCAGAGTACGACTGAGAGAAGGAGTCCGAGGTAGAAACCATGTGACTTGGAGCTGGAGTGAAGGCCACAATTTAAATGAAAAAGGAAGGAGGGCGGTAGGCTGTGCAGCGGGGAAAGAAATGGAGGAGCAAAACCGGGCGCCTGACCCCCTGCCGGGAAGCGAAGGCAGCGGGGAGGGGGAGGGAGGGAGAGTGGCTGGCGAGAGGCTTCCAGCGGAAAAGGCAGCCCCGGCTCAGCCTCCGTGGCAGTCCTGAGTTCAAGCCGTGCTGGCTTTGACCCTTGTGGGAGGAACTGAAGTGGCAAATTAACGACGATAATGAAGTCACTACTCCTTGTTTGTCTTTGCTGGTTTCCCCTTGAGATTTGTCCTTTGGCCAGACGGGGCAACGTGGGGGAGAGGAGGGCCAGCGGCGGGGAAAGGCGGAGGAGGGGCGCGGAGAAGAGGACGGGCGAGTGGCGATGCGGAGGCCGAGCGGACCTGAGCGAGGGGGAGGGAACCCAGGCATGGGGGAGGCCGAGGGAAGGGCACGCGCCAGGAGCAGGGGAGAAGAGTGGGGAGCGGAGAGACGGGAGGGAAAAGAACAATGGGGAACAGGGCAGGGAAGCCTGGAAGGAGGAGCAGAAAGACCAGGCGGGAGACGGAGAGGCGGCACGGGGAAATGGCGAGCCGGAGGGAAGGATCGTGGCCGGGCTGCGGGAGCTGCAGCTGGCGGGGCCAGTGGGCGGGGCCTCATCTCCATCTCTAATGGCTGTGAAATGAGGTTAGCTCCATTAGAGGCGGCGAGAGTGTAACGGGATCACACTCATTAGGGCTGGGCCATCCCAGTAATTACCACCACCCCAAACACGCCCGCGCCAGCCAGGCCGCCGAGCACAAACAGGCACGCGGCAACACACCCGCACCGGACACGCCGCCGGCCCGCGCGGGCAGAACCGGGCCGTCGGGGAGACCGAGCCGGAGGCTTGAGAGCCAGCACCTTCACTAACCCCGAAGAGGGGCTGGGACAGACAGCGCTCCACCCAGGCCCTCAGCCACACACACAGTCAGAAAGCAGTAAACACACACGTACACCCCGACTCAGCGAATAAGGCACGTGGATGAATAGTTATCGTTTCCACTTATTGATCACAAAGTGCTGGCCTGGATAATGATCATCTCAATGGACACAACTCCATGAGGAGCTATTCCCGATTCTGTATATGAAGAAACAGTTTTTAAGCAACTCACCGGAAGTCACGTACATAATACAGACTAGAACTAAAATTTGATTCCAAGTCCGTCTGACCCTAAAGGCCGCGTTCTTATATAATACCATACTGCTTGTCTTGAAGTCCATATGCTATTATGGATGCACATATGTAGACTTTGAGAGACATTATCACAAATGAATACACATATCCTCAACTCGACCTTTTGATATCTAGTTCCACCCACACCCCCAAACACAAACACACAAAAGGAATGGCCAGGGCCCCTCATTGACTGCAGTGTGAATAGCGCCCCCTGGAGTTGCACAAAGCAGTGGTCCTGTTCTGGCCCATCTTCTAAGCAACAGAGCGGCCATCTGACCAACACCTTCCAAGCTGAAAGAGGACCTGATATGCTCCAGGCGAGACACACATAAGGGCAGAGTAACACACACAAAAAACTCAAAAGACCTCATTCAAAATGCACGGCAGCCCGAGTTCAGAAGCTTACAAATTGTGCTGGGGTCAGGCTACCTGAGTCCAGTCTGGACTCTACTTCTTTCCAAGTGTGAGACCTTAGAAATCCTTAACCCATCTAAGTCTGGTTCCATGTTTGTAAAATGGGAATGAGTAGCTATATCTGTTTCATCAGATTGTAGTGGAGAATTAGGTAATGCAGTGCTTGCTTGGCCAGGGCTCACCCCGGTGCTGGCACATGGTAAACATTTACAGATATTATTAGTTGCTGTTGTGACACTATTTAAATGGAGTCGTTACCATCACAAAGGTTCACGTAGACTCAAAGAATCAGATTTTATTTATATACACAGTCACTTACAATTGTATTCTTCCAAATAATTCTAAGGAATTGTGTGTAATTCCTTTTGAGTGCAGAGAGATCCGCAGTCTTCTACAGAGGTCCCCCCTGCCAGGATCAGAGAGGATCCCGAATCTGAACTCAAGGGCACTACTCCGTGCCCCTCATATAGAAGAAGGGTTCAGAGCTGGCTTTGTGGGGTTGTCTGAGCCTGAGTCTGCCAGGTGCACCTACAATATCACAGCTCCATACTGCTGTCCTAACATTGAGGTGTCATTAAGGGAGAAGCATGGGCAAGAGGTCCAGTCCTCTCCAGGACATCCACCCCTCCAGCAGCCCACCCAACAAGCCGTGCAAATGTGGATGGATGTTCAACTAGCTAGCTGTGGTTTTAGTCCACTGTTTCCCTTTGACCCCTGTCTTCGGCTCCCAGCCTCCCCCACCCGCCCCCCGCCCGCCGTCTTCTTCCTCTCTGTCTCTCCTTTCTCCTCACACCTCACCTAGTTCCCTCATGACCACCTTAAGCATCTTGCAGGGTGTGAGACACAGCCCCCTTGCTCCATCCCTCCCAGTGGGGACAGGCCACCTGCCCAATCTGATGTCAAAGCTGGGAGGCTTCAGTGAGATTCAGTAATCACATGTGTGGATCAAGATCCGGCCCCTTCCCCCAGCTTCTCTACTTCTCCCTCTTTCTCCCTCTTACTCTCTGTCTTAGCTGTCTCTTTACCCCCATGACACTCCTTCTCCTGCCTGAGTGTCTCATTCCCTGCCATTCTCATTTTCTGTCCTGTGGACAAAACTTCTATTGCACAAAGTAAACACTGCCAAATATTTGGGGTAGGGGGAGATGGGGAGATCTAGGAGAGGTAGGTAGGATTAAAATAGAGGAATAAATACTCCTGAAACTAATATTATACTATATGTTACTTATTAGAATTTAAATAAAAACTTGAAATATGAAAAATAAATAAAGGGGGTACCTCTTTTTGTTTTCTTTTTAAATAAGAAGGTAAGATTTAGAGACAGAGAAAATGATAGTTTTAAATGCAGGGAGAGGCCATATAGTTTTGATCCAAGCATGAGCTGCTTCTGCACCCAGGCCAAATGTGGGCCTAGGCAAGACTTCCATTCTCTGCTCTGGGATGATGGGGTGTCTCAAGGCCTGGCAATCAAGAGGGCCAAGTGAGAAATGAACTCTGCTGCTGGGCACACTTAGATTTAAATCCTGTCCATTGAAGATGCTGCCCTCAGTTTTTGAAATGGGCAGAAATTAGAGGATGAGTCCTGGTCAAGAAGGGGCAAGGCAGGGGCACCTGGGTGGCTCAGTCGTTAAGCATCTGCCTTCGGCTCAGGTCATGATCCCAGGGTCCTGGAATTGAGCCCCGCGTCAGACTCCCTGCTCAGCGGGAAGACCGCTTCTCCCTCTCCCACTCCCCCTGCTTGTGTTCCCTCTCTCGCTGTGTATCTCTCTGTCAAATAAATAAAATCTTTAAAAAAAAAAAAAAAAAAGAAGGGGCAAGGCAGAAGGAAAGTTGTCACCTACCTGCAAACACCTTGCTCTGCTCTGTGGGTGGAGCTAGCCAAGAGAGAAGGAAAAGAACTAACCTGACCATCCAGTGTGTGCGTGGTCACATAGTCTTCACAGTGGGCCAGGAAGGAAGGGATCATTCTTCCCATTTTCCCAGATAAGGAAACAGACAAGTAACTTACCAAGGTTGCACAGCTGGTGAGTGGGGGAACCAGCACTGAACCTGGGTCTGCTTGAATCCAAAGCCCATGTTCTTCCCCTGCCTTAAAAATAAAGCTCATCAAGTCACAGTTTATTTGCTGTTTATACCAAAAAGTCCCCCTGAGACAGGGCACTCACTCCATCTTTCCTTTTTCTCTTCGAGACCTCTTCTCCATGGCCGAGGCCTCTTGAAAGCAACAGGTTGAGGAGACAAAATGGGGAGAGAGGCCAGGGCAAAGTGAGTGTGGAAGAGAGCAGTGCCGTAGGCAAGAATTTCAGAGAGAGGAAAAGAGAAAAGGAAAGGTCCTAAAAATTGATTCTGAATAAGGGAAAGGGGATAGATCCAACATTTGGAAAAGTGGAAGGCCAGAGTGTTTGGAGGGCTCTGATGCGGAAATCATTGTATGCAAATTTTAAGCAAAAGTTCTGGTGCCCTCTGGCAGACTTTCCTGCGAAAGCTTTTGCCTTGTCCTTGGGTTTGGAGAAAAGAAGGGAGTGGGGTTTTGCTTTCTGGTGTAAGGAAGGGAGGCCGGGAAGAGAAAGGCCATCTGTCCCCCCACCCCCACCCCCGCCCGGCCTGTCTTCTCCTTGGTGATGTTCCTTCCGTAACCACTAGGGGGCAGTAGTGTTCCTTTTCCTCGCGTAGTCGGCTGGGGCCGGGAGGGGGCGCTACCCAAGGGTAGTCCCCGTCTCGCCGGGCTCGGGAGGGAGCGCTCCTGGCCGGCTTTGCCTCCGCTTCCACAGGCCAACCTGAACCCACACCCTAATTCCTCCTCCGTGAGGGAGAGATTCTTTCCTCGGGCCTCCTTTCTTTGGTCCTTCCTTTGCCCTTGCTCCTTTGGCTCCAACAATTCTCTGGTCTTAAGTCTCACTGTGTTCTGCCTGTCTTGCGTGGTCTCAGAGCCCACCTTTTCAGATGGCCGTAACTTCACACCCAAACCTTTTTTGGTCCATCTCAGAACCCCTCTCTCTCTCTGTCTCTCTCTTCCTCTCTCTCTCTCGATAGCTTTCTGGTCCCACTGTATGTCTTGGAGCCTCCAGGCTCCCTCCTGTTCTAAGTACTGTGTGTCTGCCCAGTGAACAGGGAGCGCACAACAAGAAGGAGGAATTCTTGTTCAGCTATTTACTGGGTGTCTTTCTGTCCACCTCCCATGGACTAATACGTGCAGTTCAGTGATGACGTTTGTGGGGCAACCCCTCCCTGGCTGAGCTTTGAAAGTAGCACTTCCATCCCTCCCTTCTCATCCGAGCAGTAGCCAGGGACACGGCTCTGGAAAGAGGAAGAGGGTAATAGGAAAAAAAAATATATCTTCTATTTCTCCATAGCTTTCTCTCCCTCCTCCCCCCTGTGAGGGAAGGAAGCATTAGGGAGGGAAGTGGGATGAAGGGGCAGCAGGGGAGCTCTGGAGACTGGGGCCATTTTGGAGCTGGAAGATTCATCTCAGGGGACGACTACACCCCCCTCCCTTGGCTCCAGGCCTGCCTCCTCCCATCCCCCTCGGTGGCAGCAGCCTTGTAATTTAAAGCTCTCTCTGTCGCCTCTAATGTGATCCTCTCGTTTTATTGACTCTCTCTGCCGTCCGTGGCGCCCCTTCACATCAATCTCCGCTCTAATCACACCGCTGCCACCGCCTGCTGTCTCCCCTAACCCCTCTCCTCCTGGGCCCCAGCCCTTGCTGCCACCTTTCCTTTGACGGTACCCCCACTTCCACCCTCCGCCTGGCCCGCCCTCTTCGGCCCCTCCCTCCCCCAGAGGCAGGAATGCCAGGGCCCTTGAGGGTCGCCTTCTCCCCTTCCCCACATCTAGGATGTGCCCCAAGGGAGAGGAGACTCCCTTAAGGACAGCCCGGACCTACAGGAGGAATGGCAGTGGTCTGAGGGGGGACAGGACGCTTGGCCTGGGGGTGGTAGGTGGAGGGTGACTTTTTGGTCTGTCATCTGGTTCTGCATCATCTCCAGCAAGAGCTGCAAACCGAGTTCCAGGTAGGAACGGCAAGGAGAGGGACAGAGACACAGAGAGGGAAGGAAGAAAAGAGTGAGGAGGAGGGAAACGGAAGGAGGGGGAAAAGGTGAAAAACTAATTGCAGCAGTTAAAGGTTTGTAATAAATAGAGGGTGAGGGGAGAAGCGCAGAGAAGAGGGGGGAGTGAGGAAGGAGGGTGCACTGAGGCAGAGATAAATTTGCAATTGAAATTCTTTCCTGTAGAGGAGGAGGGGGAGGTGGGGAAGAGATTTGCAATTTTAAATAGCTGCCGACCTCCCCTCGGCTGTCTGGGTCTCACCCACAAGCTAGCCCAAAGCTAAACTCCTTTGGTTTCTAGCTAGCAATCAGCTGGGTCTTTTTCCAGGCCTGGGAAATAAAGGCTTTGGAGAGAGGATTTGGGTCTTAGGTCTTCCTAGCACCTCCTCTGAAGTTGGATCTGGAGTTGTGAGGCAGGAGGAAGCAGCTAATCGATGTGATGTAGGCACGGTGGCCCCGCGGGGACGGAGCACCACCCAGATCAGCCCTCCGTGGCAGGGCCCGGGGGGGGAAGCCCCCCCGGCCCAGCCACAGTTCTTCTCACCAGGTGGGGCAGCGGAAGGGTGGCGGGTCCTCACTGTGGGGGGTGACAGTGGACTCTCAGACCCTCGTGAGGCAGCTCACCTACCCCCAAGGGGTCCGTAGGAGGGACACCTTTCTCAGATAGTGTTGGGCTTCTGCTTTCTGGTTATGTAGGATAACCCCTCCATCTAATTCCTTTACTTCCCTCTTGGTTCTTCAAGTACCTCCCCCCGCACCACCCCCAGCCCTCCACCCCTCGCCCAGGTGCTGATTTGCATTTTCATTAGCATGCTGATCCAGCCCCACGCGGAGCTCCTTAATGGCTCCGTCTTCACGCCTGGCTAGCCCCCCAGGAGGAGGGGGGAAGTGGGAAAGGGGGCCTGCAGGCTAGGTGGGGCCAGACTGAAGACCCAGTCCTAATGGAAGAATCTGAAGGTGAGGGTTGGAGGTGGCCCAAGGAAGGAGAGGCCACATCCCTTCCCGGCACTGGGCTGAGCGCTGAAGGTTAAGTCAGAGGCTGGCTGATAGTAAGAACCGGAGAGGATGCAGGCTACTTGGGACATTGGGAGAAGTATGGGATGGTGAAGTCTGGGGAGTTGGTGAGTTGGGTGGGGGTGCGGCGGGGAGGTGGGGTAATCAAGGTAAAACTGTTGGGCATGGGAGGCCCGGTGCTTCTAGTCAGCTGGAGGGAGCCCAGGAATGCTGACTGCTAGACCTTTGGAGGCGTATTTGGTCTGTACTGGGTCTGAGGACGATCCAGGTAGTTGGAGGAGCCCAGGTCTCTGTGCCCCGCCAGTCCTCTTCTAGTTTCACCTCCTTGGACCTGTGTGACAGTCAGCAGCTCACTCAACCTCTCTGTGTCTTTGGCTGCCTCATCTGTAAAGTAAGGTGGTTGTTAGATTAAATGAGATTATTGATGAAAGCATTTAGCACAGTGCCAGGACCGTGGTGTATGTACCTGGATAGTTTTTAATAATATTACTGTTACTTTTTTTTTTTTTTTAATCTCTTTGGGGAGGAGGAGGTTAATCACATAGAAGCGGTTGTCTTCCAACTGGCCAGGGAAGCCCCCACCTATTCCACATGCTGTGACCAGAGATGGATGATCTGGAGGGCACCTGCAGGCCAGGGAAAATTCACTGTGGCCTCTCTGGCTAGAGGACCTTGACTTAGGGAAACAACCTCTTCATCGAGTGGAAAATCTGAGGGTCTTTTCCTAGAGTTCATTCATTCAACAGATAATGTATTGACTATGTGGCAGGCATCTTTCTTGGTGCCAATGATAGAGTAATAAATAAAGCAGAGTTCCTGCTCCCCTGGAACTTACCTTCTAGAAGGGAGAAATAAGTAAACCAGGAAATAACGGGTAGTGCTAAATCTCTGAAGAAGGTAACCCCCAGGGCATGTTAGCCTCCGTAGGGCGGGAAGGCCTGTTGGAAGAGGGGATATGGAAGCAGAGACCTGAATGAGACGGAGCCGCTAAGCAGAGGTCTAGGGAAGAGTCTTCCTGTCAGACTGAGTAAGCTGTTTAGCTTAGGCAAGGCCCTAAGGTGGGAATGAACTTGGCGTGTTTGAGGAACAGAAAGGCCAGTGGGCCTCTGCTAGCCAGCCAGGCAGGGTGGAGGGTTTTAAGGTGTGTCAGAAGTAGGTAGGCACCAGATCAGATAGATCCTTTTGTAGATCAGGGACGGAGTTTGGATCTTATTCACAGTGCAGTGAGAAATCATGGATGGGTTCTAAGCAGAATATAGTACAATTTACGTTTTAAAAGATGCTTCTTTATGATACCTGAAATGTGCTTTAAAACAATATAGGAAAAGGGGAAGCGGGTGAGGATATGGATGGAACAAGACCGGCCAAGCTGTCCCTGTCAGGTGGCTTTTGAAGCTGAGTAATGAGTATGAAAGGGTTCCTGATATTATTTGGTCTACTTTTATATAGGTAGGTCTGGCATTTTTCTTTTCTTTTTTTTTTTAAGATTTTATTTATTTGAGAGAGAGAGTGAGAGAGAAAGCACGAAGAGGGGGAAGGGTCAGAGGGAGAAGCAGACGCCCCGCTGAGCCGAGAGCCTGAGGCCGGGACTTGATCCGGAGACTTGGGATCATGACCTGAGCCGAAGGCAGATGCCTAACCGATGAGCCACCCAGGCGCCCTGGCATTTTTCCTAATTGAGAATTAAGTGAAAGATCATTCTGGCTGCTGGAAGGAAGGAGACTGGGTTGTAGGGGCCGTAGTGGGAGCAGAGGCCACCATGGGGTCCATTGCCCTGGTTCAGGAAGGGCAGTGGCTGGGGCCACCCAGGTGCTAGTGGAGACGACGCTGGTGGGGGACAGGACAGGTGTCTGAGAGGTTGCTGTCCAGTTGCATATGGGTGGGGGCAAGAGGAACCTTTTAGGTTTTTATTGATTTTTTTTTTAAAGATTGTATTTATTTATTTGAGAGAGAGAGATTGAGAGAATGAGTGGGAGGAGGGGCAGAGGGAGAAGCAGACCCCCAGCAGAGCAGGGAGCCTGACCTGGGGCTCGATCCCAGGCCCCTGAGATCATGACCTGAGCTGAAGGCAGACGCTTAACCAACTGAGCCACCCAGGCGTCCACCTTTTAGCCTTTTAGCCTAAGCAGCCAGATCAATGGAGGTACCAATTTTGGAGATAGGAAAGATGGGAGGAACAAGTTCAGGGGAGAAATACAGAGTTCTGATTTTGGACATGTTAAGTTTGAAGACTTAGTACTAAGGTGAAGCTTCACGTTGGCAAGCGGGTACCTGAGTCTGGTGCTCGGGGAAGAAGAGAGTGGGGCTGGAGTATCTGGAGGGTTGACTGCCTGGCTGGTTGTCTCTCCTGCCACCTCACGGCCCCCCTCTCTCTCCACGTTCCCCCCCCACCCAGGGTTACTGGCTGTCACGCTGAAATGAACCCCCGGCACTCCTCCGTCTGCCATGGCTACCCTTAACGCATCCTCTACCACTGGCACCACCCCCACCCCTGGGCACGATGCCCCGTCCCCGCCTCCGGACACCTCCTTCCCCAGCACCCCTGCTGATCCTGTCACCAAAGATCCCCCTGCTGCCCCCTCCAGCTCTGAGAGCATGAGGCCCTCAGAGCCAGGGGGACAGGCCCTGGAGTCGGGCTGTGGCCTCGTCCCACCAAAGGAGACTGGGGAGCCCCGAGAAGAGCCTGGCTGTGGTGGCTTCTCACCAAAGGACCTAGGAGTGCAAGAGGACAAGGAGCAGGAGGAAGAAGGAGGAGGGCTCCCTCCCGTGGACCTAAGCAACCATTTATTCTTCACAGCTGGTGGCGAGGCCTACCTCGTGGCCAAGCTGTCCCTGTCAGGTGGCAGTGAACTCCTGTTACCAAAGGGCTTCCCCTGGGGCGAGGTAGGGATCAAGGAAGAGCCCAGCCTGCCCCTCCTTGCCCACCCGCCCCCTGCACTCCTCACTGCCCTTCACATCCAACATGGCTTTGACCCAATCCAAGGCTTTAGCTCTTCTGACCAAATTCTGTCCCATGATACCTCAGCGCCATCTCCGGCCACCTGTGAGGGAAGGGATGGAGCCTTCTGGAGCTACCAGCTGGCTCCAAACCCCCCCGGAGATCCCAAAGATGGCCCTACGGGGAGCCGGGGAGGAGACCACAGGGCACTCTTCTGGCTTTGTGTCCTGTGCCGCCTGGGTTTCAGCAGGCTCCAGGCTTTCGTGGGTCACACACAGTCTCATGGGGTGAAGCTAACCCCTGCTCACCACCTGGGCCTGCCCGGTAACCCAGCTGTCCTCCAGGCGGGAGATGAGGGCTGCAGGGCCCTCCTAAGCTTTCTGGAACCAAAACCAGCTGCTCGGCCCCCTTTAGAAGCCCCCCTTGACAATAGCAGCACGGTGGGCACGGAGGCGAATGCAGCCCAGCCCGAGGATGGCCCCCCTGAGGCAGAAGCCCAGGCTCCTGTCCTGCCTGCGGAAGTCACGCCCCTCAGCCCGCCCTCCCCGCCCACACCCCCCGCCACCTGGGACCCCAGCCCAACCGAAGCCAAAGAATCGCCGATGGCAGCAGGTGAGGCGGGGCCGGATTGCTTCCCCGAGGGGCAAGAAGAGGATGGAGGGCTCTGCCCTCCCCTCAACCAAAGCTCACCCGCCTCCAAGGAGGGGGGCACTCTCCCTGCCCCAGTCGGCTCCCCCGAAGACCCCAGCGACCCACCGCAGCCCTACCGCCTCGCCGAAGACTATAGCCCGGCCCCTGCGGCCTTCCAGGGCCTCAGCCTGTCCAGCCACATGTCTCTGTTACACTCTCGCAACTCCTGCAAGACGCTCAAGTGTCCCAAGTGCAACTGGCACTACAAGTACCAGCAGACCCTGGACGTGCACATGCGGGAAAAGCACCCCGAGAGCAACAGCCACTGCGGCTACTGCAGCGCGGGGGGCGCCCACCCCCGCCTGGCCCGGGGCGAGAGCTACAGCTGCGGCTACAAGCCCTACCGCTGCGACGTGTGCAACTACTCCACCACCACCAAGGGCAACCTCAGCATCCACACGCAGTCGGACAAGCACCTGGCCAACCTGCAGGGCTTCCAGGCGGGCCCCGGCGGCCGGGGCAGTTCCCCGGAGGCGTCCCTCCCGCCCTCTGCCGGGGACAAGGAGCCCAAGACCAAATCGTCCTGGCAGTGCAAGGTGTGCAGCTATGAGACCAACATCTCCCGCAACCTGCGCATCCACATGACCTCCGAGAAGCACATGCAGAATGTCCTCATGCTGCACCAGGGGCTGCCGCTGGGCCTGCCCCCCGGGCTGGTGGGGCCAGGCCCCCCGCCCCCGGCAGGAGCTGCCCCCGCCACCCCCCCTGAACTCTTCCAGTACTTCGGGCCGCAGGCCCTAGGGCAGCCTCAGGCTCCCTTGCCTGGCCCCGGGCTGAGGCCGGACAAGCCCCTGGAAGCCCAGCTGCTTCTCAACGGCTTCCACCACCTCGGAGCACCTGCTCGCAAGTTCCCCGCAGCCGGTAAGCAGCCCGGGCTCTGCACCTGCTTCCCCTCCTCCCTTCCCCGGGCCCAAACTCAAGTCCCTGCTTCCTCCCAAGGGCCGCCCCCCCCCCCTCACTCAGTAACCCCAGCTCCCTCCCTCAGCACTGTCCTCATTTGCCCACCCGCCCCTTTCCTTCCCTGGGCCACTCATCTGTGTCTGTCGCCCAGCCCCTGGCAGCCTCTCACCGGACACCCACCTGCCTCCGAGTCAGCTCCTGGGCTCCTTGTCCGACAGCCTGCCCACCTCACCGCCCCCAGATGACAGCCCGTCCCTGAAGGTGTTCCGCTGCCTGGTGTGCCAGGCCTTCAGCACGGACAGCCTGGAGCTGCTGCTCTACCACTGCAGCGTGGGCCGAAGCCTCCCGGAGGCCGAGTGGAAGGAGGTGGCCGGGGACACCCACCGCTGCAAGCTCTGCTGCTATGGCACCCAGCTCAAGGCCAACTTTCAGCTCCACCTCAAGACCGACAAACATGCTCAGAAGTACCAGCTGGCCGCCCACCTGAGGGAGGGGGGCGGGGCCATGGGCTCTCCGTCCCCGGGGCCCCTGGGAGACGGGGCCCCTTACGGCTCCATGCCCCCGCTGCACCTGCGCTGCAACATCTGCGACTTCGAGTCCAACAGCAAGGAGAAGATGCAGCTGCACGCCCGGGGTGCAGCCCATGAAGACAACAGCCAGATCTATAAGGTGAGAGTGGGCCAGGGAGGGTCTGGCACTTGAGGGGCCCCGACACAGAGGCCCTGGGGAGAGAGAAGAGTTGAAGGGCATGGGGGTGGACCGAGGAGACCCCCACAAGTGGGAGAGCGATGGGAAAACCCAGGGTGGCAGGCTTGGATAAAATGGCAAGTATGTACCAGAATCATCAACTTTTCGGAGACGGTTGTGGAGAGGAGACCAAAGGATGGTACTCAGAGAAAATGAATCCAGTACTTTATTCAGTTTTTCTGGTGTTTGGGACTAGAGCGGGGGGTGGGGAGGGGAGGGGGAGGGGGGTGTCTGTCTGCTCAGGCCATCTTGTCACCAGCTCAAGAGGATGGAAGCAGATTCCATTCACCTACCAGGAGGGAGGCCAGGATTGGTAGGAGGAAGAGAAGGAGATGGGGGAGAAAAAGCACGAATATCCAGGTGGCCAGAGGAGGGAAAAGGGCGTGCTCAAGCGGGCAGAAGGGATGGGCGGGAGGGGCTGCTGCTGGTCAGGCTCCCCCTGGGGAGGCGGAGGGGGCCCCAGAGATCTAGAGGGGCCTGTCCCTTCTGGCCTGAGCAGCCTCTTTCCGCGCTTCCAGTTTCTGCTGGAGATGGAGGGGGCCGCGGCCGGGGCCGAGCTGGGGCTCTTCCGCTGCCTGCTGTGTGCGTGGGAGACCCCCTCCCGCCTGGCTGTGCTGCAGCACCTGCGCACGCCGGCTCACCGCGACGCCCAGGCCCAGCGGCGCCTGCAGCTGCTGCACAGCGGCCCCGCGGCCGAGGAAGGGCTCTCGGCCCTGCAGAGCATCCTGAGCTTCAGCCACGGGCAGCTCCGGACTCCCGGTGAGGAAGACGGGGCTGGGCGGCGGCGCGCGGCGGGAGCTGGGGCTGGGGAGAAGGGCATGCCAGTGAGGAGAACCGGGTCTGGGGCCAGTTGAGAGCAAGTGGAAAGGAGCCAGCCGTGAAGGGCTGATAAAACCGGACTTGGGGAGCAGTGGGGCGGCCCAGTGAAGGGGGAAGCAGGAGGCTCGTGGGAGGGAGGAGGCAGAGAAGGGCAGGGCTTTGCTGGGTGGAGGGCAGAGAACGGGAAGGGAGGGGAGGAGGAATCACCCAGCGATTCCGAATGGTGACCAGTGTCCCAGCAACGCTAGGTGCCGGGGGGCGGCAGGAGCTGGTCAGGAAGGAGAGAGGAAGTAGAAAAACAGAAGAATGGGATGCACTTCGTGCTGGGCCAGGGCGTGAAGGAAGGAGATGGGAGCTGGGGGCCTGGCCCGAAGGCAGCAGGGAGAGGAAGCCCTTGACGAGCTCCCCAGCCTCTTCCTGTCTCCTAGGAGGTCTTCAGCCTGAAGGCTGGGCTTAGGGTCCCCCTTAGGCAGCTGAGGTTGTACCAGCAGAGACCGGGAACAGCCAGCCAGGCGCCACTGATCCAGAGGGTGCAGGAGAAGAGCCTGGAAGGGGCTGTCAGAGGTGGGCACAGGCATCCGGGCTTTGTAGGGGCCGGCGGCAGCAGGCGAGGGTGAGGGTGCGGGCAGCAGGAACCAGGAACAGGCAGCATTGACTGGTGCTAATTGAATTGCCAATATGCTGGCTGGAGTTAAGTGCTGGAGGGGCC
Organism: Leptonychotes weddellii; assembly: GCF_054177405.1. NCBI lineage: Eukaryota > Metazoa > Chordata > Mammalia > Carnivora > Phocidae > Leptonychotes > Leptonychotes weddellii. Next base: position 64,554,351 of record NC_138377.1, read on the forward strand.
CAGATCAATAGCTAATGATCCTGGCGCAGGGCTGAATGGAGTTAAGGAACTTTAACACTTTAATTAGGCTGCCACCGAAAATAAATTCCTACACATCTGTCAATTCTTACTTGAGTGGTAATCTCCTCTCCCAGCTAGACCTGCCGCCTCCTGTTCGCCGCACCTGCTTCCATTCGGCCTCACCTTCCTTCTCCAGTGCCCCTCCCTTTTTGTTTCTGGGCTCCCTGCTTCCAGGACCAGTCAAGATGGGGAGCCGACTTGGGCCCCATCTCTGCTGCCTACGGCCAGACTTGTTTCCTCATCTTGAAATGACGGGGGCTGGGCTCACAGACAGGATCTCTTAGGCCCTCCTAGCTCTAACCCTGCCACTTCTCCTTCATCCTCTCTTTTTGGCAGCTTTTTGTCCTCTCCAGCCTGTTGGCTCATCCATCCATCTTCTCCTTCTCCTGGCTGCTTGTCCTACTTCCACTGCCCTATGTACTCCCTTTCCTGATGTTTCACTCTTTTTTTTTTTTTTTTAAGATTTTATTTATTTATTTGACAGAGTGAGACACAGCGAGAGAGGGAACCAAGGCAGGGGGAGTGGGAGAGGGAGAAGCAGGCTTCCCGCTGAGTGGGGCACCTGATGCGGGGCTCGATCCCAGGACCCTGGGATCATGACCTGAGACGAAGGCAGACGCTTAACAACTGAGCCACCCAGGCACCCCGATGCTTCACTCTTAAGCTGACTCTCCCCTCCTCCTACACAGGGAAGCCTCCTGTCACCCCCTTAGCTGAGCCGCCCACCCCTGAAAAAGATGCTCAGAACAAAACCGAACAATTGGGTGAGTTGCTCAACTGGTCCGTTTTCCCTCCACCCTGCCCCCTATTCCCCCCCCGCCCCATACAGTCTGAGAGGCACAGGGGACATGGCAGTAATCCAGATGCCTGGCAAGGCCTCCTGGGCACGGGGAGCCGAACTGATATAAGAAAGGACTCACCAGAGGGAAAGGAGGGAGGGCCCCAAAAAGCTCAAACCTGGCCATCCCGTTAACCTGGGGTTGGCCCCTCTGGGCCTCTTCTCCCTGTACTGAGTGTGGCGTTGTCCTTTCCTGCCTTTTCCCCTTTCCCCAGAGTCCAACACCTACCCTGGAAGCTCTCTGCTACAAATCAGGTCATCTTAAGGGCTGGGGGGTCTGGAAAGGAAGAGGGAGGGCTGTCAGATCTCTTTAATCTCCTCTCCTTTCAGCTTCTGAAGAGGCAGAGAACAAGACTGGCCCTCCAGGAGACAATGCCAACCAGACCACGGTCAGAACTGGGATAACTGGGAAAAGCTGGGGTCGGGGGTCTGGTGTTACTGAGATCTGTTCATATTCTAAAGCCTAAAATTCTCATTGGTAGAGCTTTACACACAGATTTCAGACTAAAGGTAGACCGAATTTTGGTCAGGCCTGTGACTTATCTCAGAACACCACACTGAGAAACGCCACCTAGGGCCAGTTATGTGTTCAGCACCACACAGGGGCTGGAGCACAGAGGGACAAGGGAGGGCAGGACTTGAGGGAGAAGGGGAGACAGAAGCAGTATTGAGGTAGGAAAGGCTGAAAGCAGGTGGAGGCAAGGCGGAAGACACAAGTGAAGAAATGAAAAGAGAAAGCCCAAACCACAAGACTAGCTGCTGCCCAGCTCTCTATTCCTGTCAGGAGCAGAAAGACTACTAGACTGGTCATCTCCAGCAGAAGGCCCTGAGCCTGCAGGGAAGCATCCAGGCACCTCCTTCCTGAGAGTAGAGGCCCCAGCCCAGATAGCAAACTCTGCAGCTCTCCAAGTCACCTGGCCTCGGGCCTTCAGCCTAGGCCAGGCAGGACCTGGGTGGTTTAGCTCTGTGGCTCTAAAATGTTATTCTGAGGGGACTCCCAGCCTGGGTCCTGAGGCACCACACTGCTCCTCACAGCTCTCCAAGTGGGACCTCAGCGCGCAGTATTACTGCATTCCCACAGATGACAGTGCTGGCCAGGCCCTCCTCCTTGCTCCTGTTCGCTCCTGCAGGCCCATTCCAGATGTCTGCTCCTAGGGCCGAGGGCATTAAAATGAGCATCTGGATGCCTTTCCTTTCGGGCCATTCCCTCCTCCCAGTTCTTGGGCTTGGACCAGTGGCACCAGCCGGCAGGAGAGGAAGTGAGCCAAGGAGAGAAACTGCAGGCTGGAGGTCAGGCAGTCAGGTGACTAAGGCGGAGACAGGTCCTTCCCTCGGCCCCATCCCTCTGGAGGTGTGGGCGGGAATGCGCCGGCAGAGCCAGGCCAGAATTTTCCTGGGCCGCTGGGGGAGCTGTGGTGTTTGTTTACATTAAGAAGAGGAGAAGGAAAAGAAAGTGGGAGCTGCTAAGCGTCTGGGAGAATGAGCCGGCTTCTGAGCAGACAGGTAGGGAGGGCCCCTCTTCAGGAGACACTCAGATTAGGGACCTCGGAGAGGCAGAGTGGGCAGGGATGAAGGAGCCTCTGGATCCAGATGTGCAGAGGGCAGGGGAGCCATTTCAGGGAGAAGACACCGGCAGGGTGGGGGTGGGTAAGAAAAGAAAACTCAATCTGGGGGAGGTAGGTACAAGGCCATACTGTTAGCTGGAGAAGTGAGCAAGGCAGAAGAGCTGGGAAAGACAGGCCAAGGAGAGACAGAGGCCAGAATGGAGGGAGAGGCCCGGACAAAGAAGGAATGCAAGGGCAAGTCTAGCCTAGGCCTTTGTCCCAATCTAAGGGAAACGAGGGAGGAGCCAGCTTCTTGCCTCTCGCTGGATCCCGCGTGATGCCTTGATGCCTTCGTTTGGGGCTCACTCCTCCTAAATTGGGCGTGGGGATCTTGCTGTGTTCACGCACACACAGGGCTGGGTGATGGTGGGCCCCCCTTCCCTGACACCTGCTCCACACACCCCACCCCCGTGTGCCCCCAGGTGTTTTGCTGTCCGTACTGCAGCTTCCTGAGCCCAGAGCCCGACCAGGTGAGGGCTCATGCGCTCTCCCAGCATGCAGTGCAGCCCAAGTACAGGTGCCCACTGTGCCAGGAGCAGCTGGTGGGCCGGCCTGCCCTGCACTTCCACCTCAGCCACCTGCACAATGTGGTGCCCGAGTGCGTGGAGAAGCTGCTGCTTGTGGTGAGTACTGGCTCAGGGAGGACCCAACCAGGAGGCCCCGTTCGGGCCGGGTAGGAGGGGAAGAAAAGGCAGGGGTGTCCAGGCAGGTGTGTGCGTGGCGGGGAGGGTGGTGGTGAGGAAGCAGCATTCCACAGGTTTGAGGGGGTTTTAGTGTTGGGGGGAAACTTAGAGCTTGCCTCTGCTCGCCGGTGAGGGAGCTCAGGGTTTCCTTCATTTCCATTAAGTCCAGACAAGAGCTGCTTAACAGCAGGCACAGGCTGCGGCACGGGAAGAGCAGAAGTGAGGGGGCGCGAGTCCAGGATGAGGGTGGAGGCTGGACAGGGGCTGGGCACAGGGCGGGAGCAGGTGCAAAGCCGGGCGTCAGGAGTAGGGGGGTGGCGGGGGTGGGCAGTCACTGGGCTCTCTTCCATTACAGGCCACAACTGTAGAGATGACCTTTACGACCAAAGTGCTGCCTGGGCCCACTCTGTGCCCGCTGGGGGATGCCCCAGAGCCCCCTGCTCCCCCAGAGCCTGTGCCCAGCAGAGAACAGGGAGCAGGTAAGAATGGGGACGGCACACCTGCCAATGTGGCAGGGAAAGGGGACCTGGGCTCCACATTCCAAGGAGGGTCTGAGGACACCCGAGGCAAGGACCAGTTGCCCTAGACATTGAGTGGGTGGGGTCTGACTTCAGACAAAGTTCCCGTCTCACGGCACCCTTCTCTCTCCCTCAGAAGGCCCTCATCTGACCCCTGAAGCCAGTCCTGATCCTCTTCCTGAGCCTCCCCCGCCCTCAGCCGAGGCCCCAGACAAGCCCCCGGGAAGCCCTGATCGATCCCCTTCTCCAGCCCCATCTCCAGCCCCTCGGCCTGATGGCCCAGTGGAAGAAGTGGCCCCTCCACCCACCGTGGCTGAGGAGGAAGAGGGCAGTGTCGGGGAGCCCCGCCCTGCAGAGCCCGCTCCAGCTGACTCTCGCCACCCTCTGACCTATCGGAAGACCACCAACTTTGCCCTGGACAAGTTTCTTGACCCTGCCCGGCCCTATAAGTGCACCGTGTGTAAGGAGTCCTTCACGCAGAAGAATATCCTCCTAGTCCATTACAACTCTGTTTCCCACCTGCACAAGATGAAGAAGGCTGCCATTGACCCATCCGGCCCTGCCCGAGGAGAGGCGAGTGCCGCGCCTCCCACTGTTGCCGCCACAGACAAGCCCTTCAAGTGCACGGTCTGCCGAGTCTCCTACAACCAGAGCTCCACCCTGGAGATCCACATGCGCTCAGTTCTGCACCAGACTCGATCTCGGGGGACCAAGACTGACGCCAAGGCTGAGGGGCCAGAGCGGGGCCAAGAAGAGCCCAAGGAGGGCGAGATGGAGGGGGAGGTGGGCACCGAGAAGAAGGGCCCTGACCCTGGTGGCTTCACCTCTGGGTTGCCCTTCCTGTCGCCTCCCCCACCTCCCTTGGACCTGCACCGCTTCCCAGCCCCCCTCTTCACCCCACCAGTCCTGCCCCCCTTCCCTCTGGTGCCCGAATCACTGCTTAAGCTCCAGCAGCAACAGCTGCTCCTGCCCTTCTACCTCCATGACCTCAAGGTGGGGCCCAAGCTGGCACTGGCTGGGCCTGCACCCCTACTAGCTGCCGCCCCTCCTCCCCCGCCCCTGCCACCCAAGGCTGAGCTGGCTGAGCGGGAGTGGGAGCGGCCCCCCACGGCAGAAGAGGGGAATGAGGCAGGACCCACCTCACCCCCCACCTCAGTGCCCAACGAAGCAGCCCGCACTGCAGCCAAAGCCCTTCTAGAAAACTTTGGCTTTGAGCTGGTGATCCAGTACAACGAAGGAAAGCAGGCTGTGCCCCCTCCCCCGGCCCCCCCCCCACCGGAGGCCCTGGGGGGTGGGGACAAGCTGGCCTGTGGGGCCTGTGGGAAACTCTTCTCCAATATGCTTATCCTCAAGACACACGAGGAGCACGTCCACCGCCGATTTCTGCCCTTTGAGGCCCTGAGCCGTTATGCTGCTCAGTTTCGAAAGAGCTACGACAGCCTATACCCACCCCCTGCAGAGCCCCCCAAACCTCCTGATGGGTCCCTGGATTCACCAGCTCCCCAACTGGGCCTTCCATTCCTGGTCCCAGAGCCTGAGGCAGGGGGGACCCGTCCCTCTGAGGAGTGTAGCCGGGCAGGACGCTGGCCCCCAGAGGAGGAAGAAGGCTCCAGAGGGAATCTGCCTCCCCTAGTGCCTGCAGGCCGCAGGTTCTCCAGAACTAAGTTCACAGAGTTCCAGACCCAAGCCCTGCAGTCTTTCTTTGAGACCAGTGCCTACCCCAAGGATGGAGAGGTGGAGCGGCTCGCAAGTCTCCTGGGCCTGGCTAGCCGTGTGGTGGTCGTGTGGTTCCAGAATGCCCGCCAGAAAGCACGCAAAAATGCCATCGAGGGTGGGCCTGTGCCGACCGGGGGAGGCAACGGGGGAGCCTCCGGCTGCAGGCGCTGCCATGTCACCTTCTCCTGTGTTTTCGAGTTGGTGCGGCACCTCAAGAAATGCTATGACGACCAGCCCCCTGAAGAGGAGGAGGAAGAGGCAGAGCGAGGGGAAGAGGAGGAAGAGGTAGAGGAGGAGGATGCAGAGGAGGAACAGAGCCTGGAACCCCCCGCAGGGCCTGAGGGTCCCTCACCAGAGCCCCTGGACAGGGAAGAGCTGAGCCAAGCAGAGGCAACAAAGCCAGGAGGCAAAGAACCTGAAGGGAGGACCCCTCCCTCACCTTCCCCGGTCCACACTTGTGACCAGTGCACCATGTCTTTCCCCAACCAAGACCTCCTGACCAGTCACCGGCGGCTACACTTCCTGCCGTCCGTGCAGCCCAGCGCGGCCCCGCACCTCCTGGATCTGCCCTTGCTGGTGTTTGGGGAGCGAAGCCCCCTGGTGGCAGGCACTCCACCGGCACCAGGGCCTCCCCTCAAACGGAAGCACGAGGAGGGCAGCCTGTCCCCGACAGGCAGTGAAGCGGGGGGGGGAGGGGAGGGCGAGCCCCCCCGGGACAAGCGCCTGCGCACCACCATCCTGCCGGAGCAGCTGGAAATCCTGTACCGCTGGTACATGCAAGACTCCAACCCGACGCGCAAGATGCTCGACTGCATCTCTGAGGAGGTGGGGCTCAAGAAGCGAGTGGTGCAGGTCTGGTTCCAGAACACCAGGGCCCGGGAGAGGAAAGGCCAATTTCGAAGCACCCCTGGGGCGGTGCCCAACCCAACATCCAAGCCCCCCATCACGTCTGCCCCTGCAGCCCTCCCCAAGTTCAACCTCTTGTTGGGCAAGGTAGATGATGGGACTGGGAGGGAGGCCTTAAAGCGGGAAGCACCTGCTTTTCCCTACCCCCCGGTTACCCCTGCCGCCGGGCCCCTCCCTTTTCTGCCACCTGGGAAAGAGGCCACCACCCCAACACCAGAGCCACCGCTACCTCTCCCACCTCCCCCTCCACCCAGTGAGGAAGAGGGTGCAGAGGAGCCGGCTAAAGCTTCTCCAGAGAGCGAGGCTTGCAGTCCATCTGCCGGGGATCTCAGCGATTCGTCTGCTTCCAGTCTGGCCGAACCAGAGTCCCCTGGGGCTGGAGGAAGCAGTGGAGGAACAGGAAGTGGGGCTGGGGTTCCAGATGGGATGGGGCAGCGGCGCTACAGGACCCAGATGAGCAGCCTGCAGTTGAAGATCATGAAAGCCTGCTACGAAGCCTACCGTACCCCAACCATGCAGGAGTGTGAGGTGCTGGGGGAGGAGATTGGGCTGCCCAAGAGAGTCATCCAGGTCTGGTTCCAGAATGCTCGTGCCAAGGAAAAGAAGGCCAAGCTGCAGGGGGCAGCGGTTGGCGGGGCTGGGGGCAGCAGTGAGGGCCCCTTGGGAGCCCAGCGCACTGACTGTCCCTACTGCGACGTCAAGTATGATTTCTATGTCTCCTGCCGAGGCCATCTCTTTTCACGCCAGCACCTGGCCAAACTCAAAGAGGCAGTCCGAGCCCAGCTGAAGAGTGAAAGCAAGTGCTACGACTTGGCCCCAG
>NC_138377.1:64561595-64575149 GCF_054177405.1 Leptonychotes weddellii
GAGCAAACTAACACCTCCACAGCTGGCACCACTGACCCTGCCCCAGGCCCCCCTCCTGAGCCCTCTGGGGACAAGGTCTCTGGTGAGCGAAAGCCAGTTGCAGCCCCCGCCAACTCCTCCACTGACGCCCTCAAGAACCTCAAAGCACTGAAGGCTACTGTCCCAGCCCTCTTGGGGGGCCAATTCCTGCCCTTCCCCTTGCCCCCTGCAGGGGGGGCGACACCACCAGCTGTCTTTGGCCCCCAGTTGCAGGGGGCCTACTTCCAACAGCTCTATGGCATGAAGAAGGGGCTATTTCCCATGAACCCCATGATACCTCAGACCCTCATCGGACTGCTCCCCAACGCCCTCCTCCAGCCACCACCCCAGCCCCCTGAGCCCACAGCCACAGCGCCTCCAAAGCCTCCCGAACTGGCTGCTCCAGGGGAGGGGGAGGCCGCGGAGGCTGCTGAGCTGCTGGCAGGCAGTACCGGCATCTCCACCGTGGACGTGACCCACCGCTATCTGTGCCGCCAGTGCCAGACGGCATTTGACGGGGAGGCCCCAGCCACGGCTCACCAGAGATCCTTCTGCTTCTTTGGGCGGGGCCCTGGGGCTTCTGTGCCCCCGCCGCTGCGGGTGCCCATCTGCACCTACCACTGCCTGGCATGTGAGGTGCTGCTGAGTGGGCACGAAGCCCTGGCCTCCCACCTGCGCTCCTCGGCCCACCGGCGCAAGGCGGCCCCACCCCCCGGGGGCCCACCCATCACCATCACCAACGCCGCCACGGCCGCCACGGCGGCTGTGGCTTTTGCCAAAGAGGAAGCAAGATTACCTCACACGGACTCCAACCCAAAAACTACTACTACCTCTACACTTCTAGCTTTATAAACAGATGAACCAAGACGGGGGGAGAGGGGAGGGCCTCAGGGCCCCCTCCCTTACCCCAAGGGGTGTTTGGTGGGAGCTCACACCCCTCACCCCGACCCTCGGCCCCGCCCACCTCACGGGACGCTTTCAGTTCCCACCCTCAGTGGGCTTCACACGCCCCGCCTCTGGCAGAGCCCTGCCTCCGCTCCCCTGCCCCCCCGCCCCCGCCTGGCCCCCAGACACGCTGCGCCTCCTCTGCGGCTCCTTGCCCCACGTCTTCACAGACGCACACCCATCTCATCATCCTGACGGTCCGCTCATCTCTGCCCTGCCCACCACACACGAGGTCTACCCTTGAATCCATCTTCCACTACCTTATTCCCACTGGATTCGCCCCCCAACACAGTCAACCCCCGCAAACACACATATGTCAGCCCATGCTGTTCACTGACTGAGAAAACACCAAAAAAAAAAAAAAAAAAAAAAGGAAAAGAAGAAAGTTAAAAGAAAACCCAAGACAAAGAAGGGGGAAGGAAAACAAACTTTGCTACTCCCCCTTCCCTCTCCCTACCCCCTTGTCTAGAGCACCACACAGCTCACAAACTTTCCTAATACCCAGTTGGCTCCCAAGGTTGGAGCCTGGGATGGGCAGGGAGCCCACAAAACTCTAACCAAACTGGAGGTTGGCAGGGGGAGAAGTGCTCAGTTCACTCTCCCCACACCCCTCCCTCCTAACCCTCTCCTCGCCTGACCAGGAGCCCCTGCGGCCTGGACTCTAGGGGAAGCCGCCGCCAGGAACCTCTCTGCCAACCCCCACCCTGCACCCTGGGAACTGCAGTAACTTATTCTCAAAGGCTTTAAACACAGAGATCCTCTCAGCAGCCGTGGGCCCGCCCCTTGTCCCAGCCCTGCCATGTGGGGGTCCAGCCTCTGGGACCGGCACTGCCCACCAACGGCAAATCCAAAGTTCTTTTAAAAAAACTGAAACACACACACAACCAAAAAAAAGAGAGAGCGAGCACGCACGCACATGTGCACGGGAGAGAGATGGAGACAGAGGAATGAACTAAAGTAAAACATAAACTTGGAAAATACAGAAAAAAAACTGCAAACTCTCCCATCAAACAAGTGTTTGTTTGTTTGTTTTCCTGTTTGTGTCTCTTTCCCCTCACGTTAAGGGTTTCTTTAAACCGCTAGTCTTGGAAAGAGCAAATGGCTTTAAGTCCTTGCATGGGTATGGTGATCCTTGGGACAGAAAGCCATGCAGCCTGCCCCTGGCCGTACCCAGCTTCCAAAGCCGGGGCTGGCCATGGGGAGAAGAGCCTGGAGACTGGGGAGGGACCTACCTTTGCCCCCTGAGTTGAGTATCAGGACTGCTAACACCCCTTTGTTCCCAGCCGCTAGTTAGAAAAGTCAGTGTTGTCAAACATATCTTGGCGGTCCCAGGAAGAAAGGGGTGGACAGGACTGTGTGGTTTCTGAATCTTGGGTATACTTCCCTTTCCTGCAGCTAACCACTATTTCCTCCCATTCACTTCTTTCACAAACCCCAACTTCTATTTCCATGTCCAGTGGCCCCTTTACATTCCTGGTCACTTGAAATCCTTGCCTTTGCAGGGACCCTTGTTCCGCACCTGTGTTCTTCCCTCCTCCTCTGCCCTTGCCCTTCCTCCCACCAGTAAGCAGCAGCTGCTGGGGGCACCACCCAAAGAGTCAGAGGCTGTCTGGGAGGGCCCTGGGCTCTGGAGCTGAGGACAGCTCAGGGGGTGGGTGGGCAAGGCAATGACCGAAGCACAAGGCGAATCTCTGACAGAGTGCTATCACCAAGGGAAACCAATGAAAGGAATGAGCTAGAAGAGGGTTCCCCACCTCTAACCTCATTGTTTCTGCCAGCATCAGGTGGTGACCCCAAAGCCCAGCTAAAGTGGCACAAGGTAGAAAAGCAGGTGTTTTATTTCAGCAAAGAAAAGCCTGCAAAAGCTCCCAGTCCTCCAGTTTCTGCTACCGCCCTTGCCCAGGCTTGGGCGGGAGTGGCGGCGGGGGGGGGGGGGGGGGATCCCCTCTCAAGGTATTCTCCTTGCAGACTTTCTCCTTTAGGGCTTCTTCCACTACCATCATCCATTTAATATGCGCACACAGTTCAGTCAGCCCTGGGATTTCCACTTCCTGGCCTGTCACTCTGCCCATGAACATGTTAATACCGAAGCAGAGGCTTATGTGCCGAAAAGATGGGAAAATCAGCCAAGTCCCTAGTGCCCACATGTTCTGTGAACCTCACTTCTGACCCAATCCATTTCTCAAATTAAGAGCTCCAACTCTAGCCAACCAGGGTAAGGGGGAAGCAGTCCTTCAGTGATGCCAGTTATAAATGCAGGCCCTGCCGTGTTGGCGCTCTTGCCACCACCCTTCCTGCCTCTCAGCCTCTCCTCTGTCCCTCCCTTCCTATCCTTTTCTTTTCCCATTGAAACTCTGTGTATAAGACTATTTTCTTAGCAGCACGTGTAGGGGGAAGGAAGCTTTTTCACTCTGTGCTTTCAGGGAATGTGATTTGTGTGTAAAAGTTGAAAACAAAACAAAAATTAGAAAGAAAGATAGGAGGGAAAGAGGAAACATTTTAAAGAAAACTGGGGCAAACGCCTGGTAGGGGATGATTAGAGGCGTGGTGGTGTACATTTTTAGGAGTTTACAACCAGGACAGATTGGCTGTTGTTTGAACTGTGAATATTTTTACCAGGAGTTAACATAGCCAGAAATCCCTCCTCTGCCTCCTCCTGCCCTCCGGCCTGTTCCCTTACATGGGGACACCCTGGTCTAGAGACATCGTGTACATGCACAGCAGGGGACAGGAGCTGATTCTAAGCCACTGTCCTTACCAGGAGCCCTGTAACTTGAGAAATAAGAGTCTGGCTGACTGTGGAGTCAGGTATGCCATTCCATGTTACCAGTGACTGGAAGCCTTCCTCCCCAATCCCATTCTCAGACCAGAAGTCCCCACAGCTCCGCTCCTGCTTCAGAGATGCTCAGTGGGCTGTTCTGGTGGAAGGAAGGCCAGGTCGTCAGGCCCTATGCAGAATGCTAGAGGCGAACACCAGGTCACCCTGGGTAAACCCTGTTGCTTCTCCTGAGGAGAAGGAGACCCAACTTAAAACGCCTGGCACATCAACATCTATCTTGAAATACAGGCCCCACCCCAACAACCTTAAAGTGAGCTTAAATCCATGGCTCCTAATATTGGTCTTCCACGGCCTGGGGCAAAGGCCTAGGGTTTCTGACATACATGGGCCCTAAGGCATCCAAATTCTGGCCTAGCCTACTTACTGCTAGGATCAGTACCAGGAGACAGGAGGTGGAAGGGAGCCTGGCTGTTTTTGCACTAAACCAGAATCAGTGTGGCGACGGCTTCAGGTACCCCATTCTCAACCAGGAACAAAACTCAAAGTCTTCTGGAAGAATATGAGAAAATCTAAAGCTGCAGCAGCCGAATGGGGCAGTCTGCAGTAGAGCCACAAAAAGAAACCCTTCTTCCCTCAACCCTCTAGCCCTTTCTACATTACAGAAGCATGCACAAGAACCAAGAAAGCCAAGTATTCCAGACCCAGTAGCACCCTTCTGCTTAATTCCTTCTATCTGTTAATTTCCTTCTATTTGTTCCTTAGCCACTTACAGGGCTTATACATCACCAATTCCCCAAACCTCCACCAGCCTGGTTGCTTTAAGGCACATTTTCTCATCCAAACATTCATCCCTGTATAGAAATTCACACCTGAAATACAGAGCTCTGTGTATATAACTGCCCCAATGAAACAAGCACGCACACTGTCAGCAACCAGCAGGGCCAGGCAGAGAGAGCTATGGGGATACACACATGCCAGCAAGGATGGGCCCCATGGGTACAGAGGCGCAAGGGATATGCCCCCAGCCCTATCACCTACACTTCCCATAAGTACAACCAGCCTCCAGGACATATTCATTTTCTTCACATCCAACAGTAGGTGAGAATAACTTATAAACAGTCAGGGGAAATGTAACCTGTTACATCAGGAAGGGTGACCAAATGTTGCAATCCATGGGGAAAGGACCTTCCATTCCTCTGCATTGTGACACTGGGGAGAGGAGAGGTAGAAGAGAAACCAGGAGGAAACTTTTGGGAAAACTCCTGGAAACAGGAATAAACTGGGCTGGGACCCTGTGTTATAGGGCCTTTCTCTCTAGGCTGCAGTGAGAAGCTCAACCCACCAGCTGGGAGCAACTAGTGAGAAACTTGTAAGCCCCGAGGATGTCCTTGAGGACTAAGGAAGAAATGCTCCAATGCCAAGGAGGCCCTTTCTACAAGAAGGGCTACAGACCCAGTCTGCAGGAGTATAGCTTGGATACCTTGTGAAAAGGGCAGATGAAAGAAAAACCAGACAGAGGACATTCATAGAAGATCTAGACCGTGGTTCATAAAGTCTGGAGAAAGATGGGAAGTGATCCCCAGGGAAAGCCTCCAGGCGAGACTATACTTCATGGGAGGAACGTGAAATTAGGTGAGGACCCACCCTGTCATTCTCCATCATACAGAGGGCCCAGACAACCTTCCACACAAAGGATAGGCAAGGGGTAAATGGCATTGTTCCCTGTCAGTAGTCTGAGCCTGGTGTTTCCTGCAGCTCTCCAGCCACAGGGAGGTGTCTGGTTAGAAACTAGTGTGGAAGCAGGCTGATTTTAAGTGGACCAGAAGGAAGGTGATGGGGAAAGGTGACCTAGTATTGGCTTTTTTTTTTTTTTTTTTTTAAGTAATCTCTACACCCAATGTGGGACTCAAACTCATGACCCCAAGTTCAAAAGTCAGATGCTCCACCAACTGAGCCAGCCAGGCGCCCCCCTGGGGTTGACTCTTAATCTTACCAACCACCACACACACACTTTTACACAAACAATGGCTAAAACACTGGAAGAGGTAATCAGTAGGAACTCAGCATGCCCTACATCCACAGTCCTTCCCTGATATCCAACCTCATACCATGGCTTTTCAACTGGACTTGACTGACCCATGCTGTGCTCATTCCCACCAAGTGCTCAAACAACAGCCTCATTTGCATTTTGCTAGGTATCTGCAGTAGGCTAGGCCCTGTACTCTGTCCACCCCTCCTTCCACTACCCAGGACCCAGACCTGTCTCCAAGAAGAAGTATAATTAGGACTCATCCTGTACTGAGCTACAGAATCCACACAAATCTTACTGGACCACAGAGAGCCATCTCCCGGCTGTGCTCCTAACCTAGTGGTTCTCAGTGGTGAAGTTTCAAAAACACAGGGCAGCCAACCATCAGAATTTGGAAGTGTTCCGTAAGGTGAGAGGCATGGTTCTGACAAGCTAAATCTGCCTGATTTGACCTCACAATCTGTCCAACTGCTCCTACCCACAACACACTGACACACATCTCACAACACACGGACCACAGGCATGACAGCATAAGACATGCCTGTGGTTGGGGAGGAAGAAGATGCACAGGCCTAGAGAAATCAGACTAGGTTAACTGTCCTATCGTGACTGCCGCATCTTAGAACAGTCTCTCAGAGTTCTGTCTACCTGCAGTGCGGTCACCCGAGTGCTGGCTTAAAATGCACATTTCTGAACCACACTTCGGATTCGCTGAATCAGAAACTCCTGAAGTGATCCCATGCTCTCTGGAGTTCAAGAACCCCTGATTTGGGCTGCTCAGCCCATATACATCTGTGACCTGCCCCTCACTCTCCAGCACCCAGGCCCAACCCTGCTCCACCAGGGGCTACCACCAGGGGCCTAGCATCACCTCAGGTTTGTCTTCTTCATTACTCTGCCTTCACCCCCACCTCCACCATCTGGGAAATCTGACTGTGTCTTCTGCTTACATTGGCTGTTCTTGAACAGGAGAAAAGAAACATTGTCCACTCACCCATTTGGCTGAGTGTCTCCCTGCTTTTTCCTCTGCTGTGGAAATCATCTCCCCTCTTCTGAAGTTGGCATCCACTTCTGGAAATGCTGAAACCAGAGCTCCCCCAACCCTAAGCAGCTCAGTCCAGCACGGCTATGGCTTCACTTCCCTCTGGGCAGGTCCTATCCTCCATCAGAGCCACCCAGTCTCCCTCAACATCACCCAGAGCCAAACCTTCTACCTGAGTTATCTTCCTAGTTACTAATCCACGGCTTCTGGCTAGGAAGGAAAGCCCATCCTACTAGAAGTTCTTCCAGATGGAGGCCCAAGGTCCAGTTTTGTGGCACTGCCAAGGGCACTGCCCCTGAAGGCACAGGGGTGGTCTCTGTCATCACAGATGCTGGGGACTCCCCTCCTAAGAGCCTTCCTTTTTATGAGGGCTTATTGCTGATTTGTGGTTTCCCTTCCAGGGGTGGACTTCAAAGACATGGATATTTATCCAAATTCTACCTAACCGGGGTGCCATTGACAAATTCCGAAACACTGTATCTCCCCTAACAGTCTTTCTGGAAGGACAAGTCCCAGGTGCCTTTGTCTTCCTTATACCTGCCTACCTCTCTAGGCCTAGAGCACCTCTTCATTTTTCTAGGACTGTTATTGAATATGGGCCTTCTAACAAGGGAGAAAGAACTGATTCATCTCAACCACAGCTCAGCCAATCACAAGGCAGATGAAATGCATACAGGGGCAAACCACCCCACTAGCCAGCAGCGAGGCCGGAGGGGCCCTCCTTCCCACTTCTCTTCCAATCTCTTCTGGCACCAGCTCCGTGACAACACAGCCGGCTGGCCTCTCTCCAGCTCTCACTCACCCCGACGGTATTTCTTCCTGTCCCCACTGCCCAGAGAGGTGTACAGGTCACTGGCCTGGAGCCTTGGGTTTGGCTTCTTGCCTGTGCCCTTGTCCCTGTGTGCCCCAGCTTCCCTTGCAGTAGCTCTCACACACTGAGTGTGGCAGCAGGCTAACTCCCTTTCCCGGGGGCAGGGAGGTAGGAGGGCGGGGGTGTCTAGTTGGAGCTGGCTGGAGTACCGCCGCGGCGAGCTGCCGAGGGTCCCGTGTCGTGCCACCCCCCAGCCCAGAGCTCCGCCTGACGCCCGGCCTGCCTGTGTGCGCCGCCCACTCTCTCTCTGCCGCCAAGTGGCGGTCGTGAGCATGCCTGGCGGCTTTGGGTTTGCCGCAGTGCCAGGATCTGAGACGCTGTGCACGTGCCAGTGCAGCATCGCCAAGCGTGGCGGCATTCAGCTGGTTGGGTGCCAAGCAGTAGGACCCAGATGGTGATGGAGAGATGAAAGAGGGGTGGCGGGGAGGGAGGGGGAGGAGAGGAAGGCACCAGGGAGAAAATCAGATAGCTCACTTGTTAGAGTGCAAAGTCCAAATGGGATCCCCAGAAAGGTGCCCTTCCCATTCTAGACCGGAGCTCAGCAAGCAGGCCCCGCCCCCGCCCTCCGCACGCTCGCGCAGGGACATACGCAGACCAGGCAAGAGGAGCTGGCCATCTTCAGCAGGAAACTGGCCGGGGGCCAGACAGGACTGCCAGCGTTCTCCATCCTTCTTCCTTGGGGTCTTGGCAATGGCGCGCTTCCTCCTTTGTGTCCTCATGCCTCTCTCCCTCTGCTGCTCCACTCCCCATGCCTAAGAGGGAACAGGAAGGAGGTCCTGGCAGAAGAAAGTCTGTTCTCCCAAGCAACTCACACACACGCGCACACACACACACACTCCAACATCTCACCTCCCTTCACACCCCTGGCACAGCCACCCCCTCAAGCAGATTGGCAAGAGGCACGGCCACCCTCCTCCATTCCACACAATGCCAGAGCCTGTGCCCGGCTCCTCAGGCAGCGCCAGCACCCATGGCCTCACGCCCATGTCCCCCTGCTTTTCATGTAGGGCCAGACTGCCGGCCCCGAGGAGCTCTCCCCAGGGAGCAGTGGCACAGTCCCTCGTCCTGGCTCTTAGACACTTTCTGGGCACTTCCCTGGCTACTCTTTCCCCCACTTTACTTTCCCAGACCGGAAGAAGGCTGACTACCCCCTAGTCCCACCGTTTCTCAGAGCTGAGCTCCAGAGGGACAGCAACATCATTAGCATACCTCTGCCCCTCCTCTCTGCCTCCTGGGGCCCCTGTTCCCAAGGCGCCAGCTTGGGCACCGGCCTGACGGGGGTGATGCCAATGGCTCCAGGGCAGCGGTCCTCCTCTCAGAGCCCCGGGGCTCCTGCCGCCCCACCCCCACCCGACTCCTCCCATCTCCGCGGGCACAAGGGTGGCAGCTGCAGTGCCCACGCCTGGAAGCAGGCAGCACGAAGCAACCCATGCACTTGCTTCTGCCCTCCCGGGCCCCGACCCTCTCCCCTCCTTCTGCCACTCCATCCCTCTGTCCTCCTGGTTGGACACTAGATTGGCCAGCGCAGTGCCAACCCCCACCCGTGCCCAGGAGGCTCACATACAGCACGCGCTTCTGCGTACATGTACACGCGCACACACACACACGTACACGCACACGGCCCCACGAGTGCCAGGCAGCGGTGGCAGACACACAGCAATGCATAGTGACGGGTATACCCGAGGAGGCAGCCCGATTCAGCACCTGATCCAGCACCCGTTTGGGATTGGGTGGGTAGGCGGGCGGGCAGGCGGGCGGAGGGGTGATGGAGGCAGACGATGGCCCTAGGTTGGCAGCCGATAGAGCTGGGAGAATGGAGGGAACAGATGCTCTTTGCCCAGCCTCCCTCCCTCCCTCTTGGAGATCAGTGCCAAGCTGGGGGGATGGGGAGAGGGGAGGATGGGGGAAGGGTGGCATTTGGAAAGCTGGCAGGCGGGGGGTGGGGGGTGAGGGGGTAGGGGGGGCTGGGTCCGCCCAGGCTGGGCCGTGCCGGCACTGGCTGCCGCCTCTCCACTCTGCCATCTGTCTCGCTTCTCTCCCCACCCCCTTTCTCTCTCTCTCTCTCCTTCATCCACAGCACACCGAAAAGAAAACAGGGTCCTCATTCCGCCCACCCCCAACCTCTGCCAGACCCCTTCGCCTCCTCCCCACAACTCACCACACCATACCACCACCAAGCCATCTGCGCTCTCTCCTCCTGGCTCGGTCACCTTCTTTCACTCGCCTTCGCCCTCATACCAAAACAGGTGCAATGCTTTAAAAATATATATATACACATATATTTTAAAAAGGAACTTAAAAAAAAACCCCACAATTTTCTTTGAGAATGTCCCGTCCTTCTGAGCCTGGGTCCTCGGTGCCAATATTTATGGAAAGCAGAGGGAGGGGACCCTGTCCTCAGCTGGTGCCCATGAATCCCATGCCAGGGAGGAGGGGTGGCTGGGGTGGGCTGGGGGTGGGCTGGGGTATCGGGAGAGCTCTCTCCTCTCTCTGCGCCTGTGGTGGTTTCTTTTTTTTCTCCTCTTCCACTTCCGGAGCAGATTCAAATAGATCTAGAGCCTTCCCCACCCCCAGTTCCCAGGGCCCCTGTGCCCTTCTCTCCCTGCTTTTGATTTTATTCCTCGATCACCCTTTCCTTTTTTTGGTGTGTGCGTGCGTGTGTGTGTACGTGTGCGTGCGCGTGAGTGTCTGCAGCCATGGCGGTGGGCACCGTGCCAGCCACCACACCGCCATCTGCGATGCCTTCTGCAGCCTCCGCTCTTTCTCCTTGCCACCTCCAGCCCCCAGCTCCCCTGCACCCCAGCTCTCCACCCCCCATCATTAATTAGCTACTGAATTAATTAAATCATGAATGCTAATTAACATTCCTACAGGGCAGGCTGCCAGGCTGGGAGGGCAGCAGGGGTGTGAAGAGGGGATTGGGAGATTGGGATGGGGGAAGAGGAAGGAGAGCCTGTCTGCTTAGAAGAGCAGGGGGGAGACGGAAAGAACCCAAAAGAAGGACGAAGGAGAAAGAGGGTAGAGTGATGAGACATGCGTGTGGAAAATGGGGTGTAAAAACAGAGTCCAAGGGAGTGCAACCCAGCCCTTCCTGCCCAAATAAGACAGCCAACTCCTCCTCCTCAAGCTTACCTTCCATCCCACGAAGTATATACTCCTTAGGTGGGGGACTCCAGCAGCTTTCTTCCCGTTTCTTACAGAAAATCAACTCCAAACGAGAGTCAACAGCTACTACCTGTCAATCCAGCCACAATGATCCTTAGACCAGGTCACCACCGAGAGGAAGCTCTGGGCTCAGAGAAGCCCGTGTTGACTTGTCTTTCTCTACCTCTCTGTCAAGGTGAAGGGGACAATCTGTGAGCATCTGCTGCAGGGAGGCATGGGGGACTAATATGGGGAACCCTGAGGGGTGTCCATTCAATGGGAATTCAATAGCAATTAGCAAAAAATCATTGGCACTGCCTGCAAGGCTGCGCTAGGGAGACTGTGATAAAAGATTGCCTGCCTTTGGGATTCCAGAGTAGGAAGAGTAGAAACACTCTTACCCACCTCGAAGGTCAAGAATTTGTGACCTTTGTAGAAAGAGTAAGGGCCACCTGACTTGCAATTGTTACTGTTTTTAGAGAAAGAGAGATGCCAGTGTAGGGAAACTTCTTTCTGCGGGTGCTCTATGAAACACTAATCTGATGGGCTGTTCCTTAGAAAAATGGATTCCATGATCAGATTTGTTTGAGAAATTCTGTTTATTCCCCCTCTAAGAGATTCAAAATGCATAATGGTGTGTTAAGGCTCTGAGAAGTCCTGTGAAAAAAGAAAATGTTGAATGTGTTTAACCCACAGATACTCAAACTCATTGGGCCATGGAACCCCCATTTTTATATTTTCTAATTTAATTAATTTTACTCACACAGAAGCAGTGTTCCAGTTTGGGGAAAGCTCTCTTAAGTGATCAGGTGTGGTTGTGGCCTGAAAGCTGGCAGACAGACTAGCTGGCCCCAGGTCAGCTGCCTCCTAATAGTCCACAAATAAAGTAATAGCACCCAGGCTCTGGTCTTCTGAATGGAATACACCAGCCATAACAATCTTTAGAACCACAGACCTCTAGTTTCAAGAGCTGGAGAGAGACCTTAGTAACCATTTGATTTTATAGTAGAAGCAACTGAGACTCAGAAAGGTGAAGTGATTTGCCCAAGGTCACAGAGCCACTAGATGATAGCACTGACATCAGGACAGGGATTTCCCGACCTCTAAAATAGGCAAAGACTTAAAAGTCTGGGACCAGGCTGACATGGGATTTATCAGTTACCTATACTCTTAAAGAGCTTCACCCAGACCCCTTCCCTCTGTGGACGGAGGCCCGGGCCTGTTCTTTTCCACCACTGTCCTCTGTCTTCATCCCCACCTTTGGAACCCTGCAGCCTCTCCCTGCCTCTGGAGAGTCTATTCTGTCTTCCTGTGGAAGTGGGGATGGGCGCAGGAGTTTGTGTTCCACAAAAGCTCCTAAGTGTTTCTGATACCATGGATTCAGAACTTGTCTTCTAGGGTGCCCCCATCCCTGCTCCCCACTATATACTATTGGTTTCAAGCCAAAGCTTCTACTCCCCCATGACCTCAATCTCCTTCTGGTCAAGAAACCTCAAATGCCTCCTGGGACATCTCCTGCTGTATTCCTAGCAACCTTCCCTTTGCCTGTCCTCACTTTGGCGTCTGGAGTCCCTGAGGTCCCTTAACCTCTCCATCAGAGTCCTCGAGAGGATAGGCTGTCTTCGAGCTGGAGGGATACCTGACTCACCAGTGAGGAGGCCCTGGAGCCAGCTTCAGAGACGTCCCAGGGCCCACAGCCTCTCTGAGCTTCTGAACCTCCATCCTCCTGCCACAGTGTGAGCCCCTCTTTTCTCTCAAGGCCCTTTGGGGAACTTAGAAACAATGGAGAAAGGTGGGAGTCTAGCTTATTTCAAAGTTGAAGAACATTACCGAATTTTTTTTTGCTTTCTGGGTCCTACTGTGTGAGCCAGCCCCACTTTCCACCCACACTCCCCCATGGGTAACCTCCTGACAACTTCCTAAGAATGATGACTCTCTTCACAAGATAACTCACCACCCCATTTTAAAGGGAGAATAGCTTTGAAATACAAGTTTGATTTGCCAAAGAGATTTACATCCAAATATCCAGGAATGATGAGGTCCTTCCTTTGGATCTTTAAAAGTCTATGCATGTGCCAGCTGGCCCCATTTCCTCCTTCCTTCCCGTGTTTCTGATGGGATAGCCCTCTGGCACGTGACAGAGCCACGTCAGAGTGTGACCCACTGTCCACCTGCTAACTACACCTCTAGCTGAGGAACCACCCAATAAAGGGAGGACGAAGTGGAGTCAACGACCCAACTAGAGAGCCAGAGGTAAACCTAGATGTTCTCACAGGACACATTTTTTAAAGAAAGTATTTCAGGGCTGCTTTTATTATTGGGTGTCATCTTTGCTAAATTACCCCCCTCTCAGTGGTCGGTGACAGAGGCCCAACTCCAGCTCCCTAGGGTCAGGGATTTCAACCCGGTTCACTTTCCCTGCTAGAGCCTGTTATACTTCTCGAACACCCAGGGACTGAGCCACTGTCAGTAGCAGAGGCTCTCCAGAGCTGCGATATAAATGATGATTATTCTATTATCAAATAACATTGCCAAGCCTGGCTGGCTCCCTACAATGGTGGCGGCAGAGGCGAGCTCCAAAATTCAATATTCATAAACTGTATATTGTCTTCTAGAACCATCACTCTCCTTGACAGCCACTCCCTAAGCCTCCCACCATTAGCAGCAAAGAGGGAGTTACTGGTTAGTGATGGCCCTGGTGGGGCGGGGGGGGGGGGGGGGGGGGG
>NC_138377.1:64575249-64623228 GCF_054177405.1 Leptonychotes weddellii
TCTCTGCCACACCTTCGATGGCACTTCACTTCCCCCTATTCACATGAAAGAGAAGGGAAGGTGCCTACACTTCAGTCCAGCACTAACCTTCTCTAATACGGCAGCTTAGCACGTCTTCTAAAGTTACTGTCGTATTTCTTTTAGGTCCTGAGCACCCTCACAGAAATAGGGTCATGGGAGTAAGTTTTCTAGGAAAATGGTTTAAGACGTTGAGCCCCAGACTTAAGGTTAAACCAGATCTGCTCTACACCCCCCAGGGCCTTTGCACTCTCTGTTCTCTGTGCTGGTATGCATCTCCTCAGACAGATGCATAGCCAGCTCCCTGCCCTCCTCCTGCTCTTGGCCCGGAGGCCTACCTGACTGCCCTACTTAGTACTGATGCTTGTCCCCACCCAGCCCCTTTACCCTGCTCTACTCTTTTCTTCCATTGCATCTATTACCTCCTAACATATAATTGACTTATTTACATAATGTTTATTGTTTATTTTCTATTTCTTACCTCTGGCATGTAAACTCCACCAGAGTAGGGATATTTGCTTTATTCATGAATATATCCCAAACACCAATAACAATGCCCAACACATAGAAGGTAGGTGCTCAATAAATATTTGCTGAACAAATGAAGCTAAGGTTAGAATGGTTCATGTTTTGGTCAGACCCACCTGCCTACTTCTGCATTTGGGGCTGGGGGCAGGGAGAGACGGTTTGCCATTTCAGTGCTCTCCCCCTTCTGGCAGGATGGCTGGTGGATGCCCCATGTCCTCCTCCATCCCCATCACAGACCGAATAACATGCCACTCGGGAAAACCTGGATATTTAAGTGGGATGTTTACTGCTGAACCCCAAGCACCTGCCTGACTTGCATTCAATCAGGTCATTTAGCCCTCCTCCAGACTTCAGTGTCCCTCTCAGGCCATCCCAGACTTAAAAGCCCAATCTCTAACACCATGATCCCCCAACCTGAGTAGGCCTAAGACTCACCCAATAAGCTTATTAACACTTACTAGCAGACTACCTTCCAGAGACTGATTCAATTAAATGTGGAAGGACCCAGAAATATGCATTTTTAAAGACTCTCCCCAATCCTCAAGGTGACTGTAATGACAGGTGTTGTTTGGGCCACACCATGAGGATCTCTGGTACGGACAGAGAGCTAGTGGACTTATTACATGAACCTTATTGCTCTCTCTTCTCTGATTCTACCTAACTCCAGTATGTGGCTCTGCACAGGACGAGGACCAAAAGTAATGGATCTGTGCAGTGGACTTGCCATTTTCTTTCCGTCAGAGCTACAAAAATTTAAGATAGCCCTTGGAGAAATCTGGGGAAAAAAACGAGGAAGTAGAGGAGAGCGGCAGTGTGGAGCTAAGGTGAAGCATGTCTCATGGGTAAGGCCTTCAACTCTGCCTGTCTGGGAAGGGCGACTGTAGAAGTGGTGGGCTCTGAGGACTTCATCTTCCAGAGTGTCCTGACTCTGTACCTTCTATTTTTGACAGGCTCTTTGGCCATTAGGTGCTAAGTTTAAATATCTCATCTTGGAAAGTAAACTGATGCAAATGAGCATGTCTAGACTGATGGAAGTCTGTCCATTTTATATGGGGAAATCTAGCATAAGCCAGGGGAGTGGCCTAGGCCTCAGCTCAGCTGGAGTGCTTCCAAGTGCCAGACCCAACATAGACTATTGCCCAGACAGGCTCTAATGGACAGAACTGAAGGGTACTTAACCTTCCCATCATCAAGGACACTACTCCTTGGAGCAACTCTGCCTGTCTGGGAAGGGCGACTGTTAAGCAGATGTTCCCAAAAGGATGACACAATTACCATCAGTTAAATCTCAGCACAAAGGTTCCTGGATCCTCTAAGATTAGAAGCTTGGAACAATGGGAATAAGCCAGCAGCAAGAAGGGGTATCATGGCTGTCCCCGGGTTCTAGGAGCAAGATGAGGGCTCTGGGAGCCTAGTTGTAAAGGCATCTAGGTGGAGGAAGCAAAAAGGGATGGGGAACACACCCATTAGGTCTTCTTTCTCTTTCTTCTTTGGCTCTTCCACTTTTTGGGAGACTTGCTAAAGGCAAGCATTATTTCTGCCCATTCCATAGACATGGAAGACTGAGTTACTCAGACATAATTTAATCCCAGGACAACTAAAAAGGAGCCCTGGGTCCCCTGCACCTCCACTAGGTTAATCTTGTAATTGTCTGTCATCTGGAGGTCTCTCGAGGCCAACTAGATTTCCTTCAACAGTAATAATAATAATAGAAACCAACATTTACTTAGCACTTCCTCTATATCAGGCATTATGTTAACTCATCTAATTAAACAACTCTGAGATAGGGACTATCATTATACTCATTCTACAGATGGAGAAACTGGGGCAAGGAGAGGTCAGCTTTGAGAGGAGTAGATGGAATTCCAGTCAGGCAGCCTGGGCTCCAGAGCCCATTCTCCTAACTGCCTGGCTCACCCACTGATTCTGGGCCTAGAGATGGGATGGGAGTTGCCCTAAGTGAAAGATTCAAGACTAGGTCTAAGTCTCCTGAATCCCAGGGCAGTGCTGGAATGTGAGTGCTTCACCATAAAACCAAGAGCAGAAATGTCACTGGGATTTAGACACACCCTCAGTTAGAGGAACTTTTAGGCCCTCTAGCTAAGTTGATTCCCTAGCATCCTATTCTAGAAGCTTTGAGCCTGGGATACTTCGAGTCCAGGGGGTCTCATGTTTATATATTTCACTATCATTCAATTAATGAACACAAGGAACTATGAGCAGATTGTTGTTACACAGTATAAAGTATAAGGCAAAGATATGCAGAAGGCAGAGCAGAAAGGGCCTTCACATATATATTCCACCTATACCCCTTCTGCATACGGAAACATTATCCTGAAGGCTATCAAGAGAAATGGAAAGATTTAAGCAGGGGAATGATGGTAAAATTTGTGCTTCAGAGAGATGACTTTGTGGCTCATTAGAGGCTAGATTCGAATGGGGATGAAACCAGAGGCAGGGATAACAGGAGGCTGTGGCTGGTTGAGGTCAGAGGTGACTAGAAACTGAACAGAAACAGTGGTAATAGGAAAGGGAAGTTAAGGGGCGCCTAGGTGGCTCAGTCGGTTAAGTGTCTGCCTTCGGCTCAGGTCATGATCGCAGCGTCTTGGGATCAAGCCCGCATCGGGCTCCCTGCTCAGTGGGGGGCCTGCTTCTCCTTCTCCCTCTGCCGATCCCCCTGCTTGTGTTCTCCCTCCCTCTCTTTTTGTCAAATAAATAAATAAATCTTTTTTTTTTTTTTTTTTTAGATTTTATTTATTTGACAGAGCGAGATACACAGCGAGAGAGAGAACACAAGCAGGGGGAGTGGGAGAGGGAGAAGCAGGCCTCCCGCAGAGCAGGAAGCCCGATGCGGGGCTCGATCCCAGGACCCTGGGATCATGACCTGAGCCGAAGGCAGATGCTTAACGACTGAGCCACCCAGGTGCCACCTAAATAAATAAATCTTAAAAAAAAAAAAAGGAAAGGGAAGTTAAGATCAGCTTTTCTTAACTGGTGGTATATAAGGATGAGTGAAGAAAAAGATGCCGGAAGATGCTCAGGTCCCATGTTTGGTGATCAGGAAGAGAATGGAATCACCTACTAGGAGAGTGAATAAAAGTAGATTTGGTGGGGAAATAATGGAGTTAGCTTTAGAAATTAAGCTAAAAGTCTGAAGTTAGAAGTCAAGCTAAAATAAAGTTTGTTTACGGGCGCCTGGGTGGGTGGCTCAGTCGTTAAGAGTCTGCTTTCAGCTCAGGTCATGATCCCAGGGTCCTGGGATCAAGCCCCAAATTGGGCTCCCTGCTCAGCAGGGAGCCTGCTTCTTCCTCTCCCACTCCCCCTGCTTGTGTTCCCTCTCTAGCTGTCTCTCTCTCTGTCAAATAAATAAATAAAATCTTTAAAAAAATAAAATAAAATAAAGTTTGTCTAGATCATCGAGGTGGACATACCCATCAAGCAGATTTTTTTAAACTTTTTTTTTTTTAAAGATTTTTATTTATTTATTTGAGAGAGAGAATGAGAGAGAGAGAGCAGGAGAGTGGGGAGGGTCAGAGGGAGAAGCAGACTCCCTGCCGAGCAGGGAGCCCGATGCGGGACTCGATCCTGGGACTCCAGGATCATGACCTGAGCAGAAGGCAGTCGCTTAACCAACTGAGCCACCCAGGCGCCCTTAAACTTTTTTTTTTTAAAGATTTTATTTATTCATTTGAGAGAGAGAGAGAGCACAAGCAGTGGGGAGGGGCCGACAGAGAGGGACAGAAGGAGAGGAAGAAGCAGACTCCCTGCTGAGCAGGGAGCCAGACATGGGGCTTGATCCCAGGACCCTGGGATCATGACCTGAGCCGAAGACAGACGCTTAACAGACTGAGCCACCCAGGCGCCCTTTTTAAAAAGATTTATTTTTAAGTAATCTCCACACTCAACGTGGGGCTCGATCTCACAACCCTGAGATCAAGGGTCATGTGCTTTACCGACTAAGTCAGCCAGGTGCTCCCAGCAAGCAGCTTTTGAATAGAGGAGTTGGAAATTCAAGGAAGAAATATGAGCTGAAGATAGAGATGTAGGAATTATTAGGAAATTGGTGGAGTTGAATCCTTGGGAATGACTGCTGTATCACCCAGGGAGAAAATGCTGAGTGAGAAGTAAAGAAGAGGCAGACTCTTAAAATAACATATAAGGGGTGGAGGCGGTGCCTGCACCAAAAGAGACCAAAAAGGAACAGAATGATACAGACAGGAGAGTGTGTCACAGAAGCCAAGGGAGAAGAGTTTCAAGAAGAAGAGGTCAACAGGTCAAATACTGAGGTCAACGATGTTTGGACAAAGATCTTGGGACCACCCGAATCTATCCCACGCAGGCTGCTGACAGAAAACTGCTTAGCACTGCTGTGTTTCATAAGCCCCCTTTTAATGCCACTGAATAACAAAAACAATTTCCTTATTCACCTTAAGGTTTAGTAGAGAATCGCCAGGATAAGGAGCAGGGCAGGGTCACCTGGAAGTCTCTTGAGGGCCAAGACCCACATCTAAGGTAGGAGCTCATGCACTAGACCCAGAACCCTGAAACCGTTGCTGACCCTCTGAAGACAAATCCCCCTGAGCCTCAGTTCCCTAATCTATAAAGTGGCTGTAAAACGGTCCAAGTGCTTGTGAAGACTAAATGAGTTAATTTTCCTGATGAACACATCCTACACTGTAGCTGGCTCTTAGGAGTCACCTCATAAATGCGAACAGTCATTTCCTTCCTTCCTTTATAGGCTTTAAAGACTTTTAAAGCTGCAATCTTACACAATTCTTCCAACCTAGAGAGAAATGGGGAAAACCAGCTTTAGAGAAGTATAGTGCCTGGCCAAAGGTCACCCAGAAGATTAGCTGCAAAGCCGAGACCGGAACCTAGCGCTGCTAAGGCTTAGTCCAGGGTTTTGTCATCTACAGCACACAAATGCCCAGAATCCTTTTCTAAGTAAATAATCCCTCTTTCATTAATCATTACATCTTGCATAAACCCAAAGCTTTAATACAGTAGCCTTATTCCTAACTGGACAAGCCTATAGGAGAATTCACTCTAGGGAAGCTGAGCCCTTAGAATCCTCTTGGCCTCCGCCATGATGACAGAACCCAGGACCAAGCACAAAAGCAAAGGAACCCAAGAACCCTATTTCTCAGATCTCTTTTTGCAAACATTACCTACTACTAGATTTACCCTTGACCTAGAAGCTGAACCCAGCGAAGCAGACTTCCAAGATCCTTTTACTTGGTAGAACCCCTTCTCAGCGAGAAGATAGGGCCCAAGGCTCCAATGTCCAGGGCTCACTTTCATCA
Organism: Leptonychotes weddellii; assembly: GCF_054177405.1. NCBI lineage: Eukaryota > Metazoa > Chordata > Mammalia > Carnivora > Phocidae > Leptonychotes > Leptonychotes weddellii. Next base: position 64,581,099 of record NC_138377.1, read on the forward strand.
CCATCCTTCATTTCTTTGCTTCTGAAATGCCAGCCTAAAATGTAGCATAAGGCAATGTCCAGCAGGTAAGCCATCTCTAAGGATATATGATATGTTAAATTGTGTTGGCGCTACAGAGAAAAATAAAGCAGGAAAGGGAGACGGAGTGTGTACGGAGGGAGGGGCAAGGGGCAATTTTAAACACAGAGAAGGTGACAATTGAGGAAAGATCTCTTTCTCTGAAACAAAGATACCATCAGCTCAACACATAATCTGCAAGTCATTTAGCCTTTCTAGACTTCGTTACTTCATCTACAGAGCAGGGATACTTTAGAGGGTGAATGCCTCTGAATAGGGTGCTTTGTGGATAGGACCACATTATCCTTTAAGCTCTGCTTCGGAGATTTTCTGTTCTGCATACAGTAGCCCCCCTTATCCACAGGGGATATGTTCCAAGACCCCTGGTGGATGTCTGAACCACAGACAGTACTGAACCACATACATACCATGTTTTCTCCCCCACACACATACCTATGATAAAGTTTATCAATTAGGCACAGTAAGAGATGAACAATAACTGATAACATAGAACAATTATAACAATATACTGTAATAGAAGTTATTTGAATGTGGTCTCTCTTACCCTTCTTCTTCTTGGGATCCCGTGAGATGATAAAACGCCTACGTGATGAGATGAAGCAGTGAGGGGAATGACACAGGTGCGTGAGGCGCATGAGGCTACTACTGACCTGATGGCACATGAGAAGGATCATCTTGCTTCTGGACTGCAGGTGGCTGCGGGGAACGGAAACCTCAGGAAATGAAACTGCAGATAAAGGGGGACTACCCTATTAATGCAGAGTAGACATTATTCCCTTTACGCAGCACGGGCAGGGCTGACTCCCCCAGATTCACCCAGATGGCAAATGGCAGAAGTGGGAGTAGAGCCCAGGCCTCTGATTCGTGGTCCAAGGTACTTGCCTCCACTCCAAGTGGCCTGGACGGAAGCCATAGGCAGGTCGCGTCTCATGACAGGACAAGGGTCTCCCAATGGCATGGGCCAGACTAATGATGGCATCTACATTTAGTTCCCCGTTTCCCTCCAAGGACCCTCCAGCACTATAGACACATTTAAGAGCTGAGGGAATTTTCTGTTATTTCTTCAAATGATACAGCATCACTTCACCAAGGCCCTCAGAAGTGGCTTTCCTTTCATTGATAGACCATAGTCAGTCAACTAATATTTATCAAGGGCTTTGCTAGTACCTAGCTCCAAGCAAGGAGCCAGCGTACCTATTAAACACATACACACACACACACACACACACAAAGATGTAATTGTAGGTAACTCAGTTCCTGCCATTAAGTTGTTTAATAGTAATTATTAATCACTTACCTTCCTCCTCTTCAGGCCATGCAACCTTTGGCCTGAACCCTGACTATGGGCTTTTGGGATCAGGAAAGGAGTCTATATGCCTGATTCCCATACCCTCCTCGCACATCGTAGGTACTCGATAAAGTTATAGATTAATTGATCCAGCTCTCTGTAAGAAAACTTGGACTTCAACCTAGGTCTTATTATTCCCCAGTCACAGTTTTGCCACTGCACCATACCAGAATTGGGTGAATTCTCGTGAAGATCGTCCCTACCCCTGGGTGGGGCTGAACATGCTATCAAGGCTTCTGCTCCACCAGGAAAATTCCTTTTAGACACAGGCTGTGCTTGTTCCAATATAAACTGCCCTGAAGAGTTCTGCCTCCACCATAGTATCAGCTTTCCACATGATTCTGAGTCTACAGACAACTAAAGTGCAGCGCCCCCCTCAGCTACCACCCAGGCCTGGACTGAGGCTCTGAAATCTCCCCGACATGTCTAATGGATTCGCTCAGCTGATCTTACATAGGACCTTACACAAATGGTCTGCTCCAGAGCACAGCCACTATCATAATGACTATTCGAACATGTCCAACTCCCTTCCAAACTGAATTCCTCCATAAGAGGGAGTTCATGTCCTATCCCAGCACCTAGCACAGTGCCTAATGCAAAAAGCAGAGCTCCGAGAGAGTTAGTGCATGCCTAGCAAATGCTACCTGCTGCAGATACCACGCTGCCCAAACTGCCCACGCCTGGAGTCATGTAGGGCCTTCTGCAGACACACGTGCTTCTCTTATCTATTATGTCACCTGGGAAGGATACCATGAGAAATCAGACTAGTTAGCAGTCATTAGCTGGTGTCATTTATTTACTGTCTCCTAGCAGAAATAAGGCCTTTTGGGAACGGGAGGAGGAAAATATCAAATATTATTGGGAAAGGCAGGTAAAGGTCCAGAGCACAGGGTGCCACAGTGAAGAGGGATCTGGCAGGCATCCTCATCAGCACAGGCTACAGCAGTCCCTGACAGAAGCTCAGAAAGGAGAGTGGGTAGGTGTTGCCAACTCCATCCATACAGGGCAATCTCTGCACAGAAGTTAGCAGTAGGAGAGCCAAGGATTCCCAGACACTTGCATCTTTTTGCTGATGCCAGACTGTCAGCCTTGGACCTTCCAGTTTCACCTCTTCTTTTCTTCCCTCCGCAGATGGCAGAAACATCCCAAAGGCCAGCCAGCCATTTTCCTCTCAGCAGCTCCCAGTGAGGAGCAAAACAGAGTTGGCCAAGAGGATACTGGCTCAAATCAGCCTCATCCTCTTGGAAGTCCTGGCCAACCAGAGCTTGCGGGCACTGAAGGAAATAACGGGGAGGGAGTAGAGGAGCTCAAAATACATTTCTCACTGCTTACAGCCAGAGCTGGATCCAGGATCACTGGTTTTCTGCCAGCCTGGCAAGACATTTTGAAAAGCTGGTCAATTAAGTTTCTCCAACAGAATACTTCCTCCTATCCTGTACCTCTGTAGGGTTCCTGCCCCTGTTATCTCTCTATACACAAAGAAAGACAAAGAAGAATGGGGGGGAGGGGCAGCACGTTTTTTGTTTGTTGTTTTTTTTTTTTAAAGATTTTATTTATTTATTTGAGAGCGAGAATGAGAGAGAGAGAGCATGAGAGGGGATAGGGTCAGAGGACGAAGCAGACCCCCCGCCGAGCAGGGAGCCCGATGCGGGACTCGACCCCGGGACTCCAGGATCATGACCTGAGCAGAAGGCGGTCGCTTAACCAACTGAGCCACCCAGGCGCCCGTTTGTTTTTTAATAAAGAATGAAAAAAGACTAAATGTAGGCTGTTAGAAAGGAAACTGGGCCAAAAGTAAAAAAAATCTAAATCTGAGGCCTGGCTCTGCTACTCACACCCTCTGTGACCTTGGGCTGTCCATTTCACTTCCCTGAGCCCAAGTTTCCTCATGCAAAATAGGGTGCTGGCCCACATGATAACCACATGCACTAAGGTATCTTCCAAAGGCGAGGAGCTACAAGAAAGGCTTTATACTTATTTTTATCCTTTGTAAAAATCCTAGAATGGAGTTATTCTCTTTATTTTGCAAACGAAGTAACTGAGGCTCAGAGAGGTGACTTGCCAAAAGCTCTGCAGCTAAGAAGTGGCTGAACTTCAGTTTTTTTTCAGATCCCAAAACCCACTAAACCATATGCTGTTATTAAACGATCTTCAAACTCCCTTTCAGCATTAGAGCCCCAAAATTTCTTGAATGATCCCTGAGAATTTTTGTCTTCATTTATCAGTCGATAACATCAAGATCTGGAAGGTAAATTGCCCAAACGGCACTTTCTATAGCCACGGAAACAAATCCTCCAAATTATTCAAGGACTCTAGATCCGCAGGGCTGGGAAAGACCTCTTAGCCCTCCACATATCTGCTCTTCTTCCATTATTCACACAGGAGAAGAATCAAGAAAGGCCTTAAAGAATAGAAAGAAGCCTTTCTAAATTCACCATCTCCTTTATTTTTCCTCTAATAACTATTAAGGCAACTGAACCTGTTAATGTAGCAAACAATGTTTTTTTCTTCTCGTTTAATTTTAGTACTGTTTGTCTTTCTTTGTTGTTTATTTCTGTGTTTGCGATCCAAAAGTCAGTAAGGCTTGAGGCTGCCTTATCATTAGGGCAGGCCCTTTCACTCTGGGTGCTAGTCAGTGCTGCCCTATAAACCAAGAGGCCTCTTGACAAGCTGATGATGATCCCACCAGTTAGTGCGTCTACTCAAGGTACCAGACTCACACATTCTAAAAAGATTACAATAGGAAGAAATCATAGCTACGAAACAAAGAAAGTATTAAAATAGTGAATAAACAATGTGTTAAAAAAAAGTGTTAGTAATTCTTTGACTCGCCTCTCCCTGTGCCAATAGGTAATTGAGAGAAGCATTCTGGCTATAAGCAGGGTTATGCCTAAACCATTCCAGGCATATTAACGACTGCGAAAGGGGTTGCAGACAGGCATGAGGACATTCCGGAAGAGACACAAGACTTAGACAATTCGATTCTTTAAAAAAAAAAAAAAAGGTCTATGTATCTCAGAGAACAGGCCCAGTACAGAGGTCAGAAATAATAGGCGAAAAGTTACCCTAGAGTTTAATCAAAAGAGATCTGTCAATATTTGGCTTGTTCTGCAAGAGACCATCCAGAAGAAGCAATTAACATAAAGCAAATTCAGGGGAAGAGCTGCAGTGTGTCCGGTACTGGCAAGGGAAATGCCACTCTCGTGCACTGCTGGTGAAGTACAAACTCATTTAGCCTTTCTGGAGGGCAACTCCAGTGTCCATTAACATTTTAAAACTTCTATCCGGCAATTCTACTTCTAGGCATCTATGAGAAAAACAATTCAACATTCTTCACAATAGTAGTGTTTATAATAATTCCTATCACCAGGAAAATAGTTGCATAAGCTATAGGTATTATGTAGCAATTAAAAAATTGAAAAGGATCTTTAAAGACCTAGAAAGACTTTCATGATACAATAATTTAAAAAGCACGTTACAAAACCCTATGTATAGAGTGCTCCCATTCATGTAAAAGTAAAATAACAACTACAAAACACTCAAAAAAACCATATATTTCTGTGCATACATAAATGCATGGAAGAGGGCCCAGATACATACAAATCTGGTAACAGTGGTTATAAGAATTGAGGGCGTGAGATCAAGGGAGTTTCCGTTATCTGTACTATTTTAATTTTGTGTTTTAGAAATGTATTCATGTGTAATGCATGACAAAACAATAAAATAAAAAACCTAAAAATGAACATAAATACCATCTTTATATATGAAACAAAAGACATTCAAGACACGTTTTAGTGAAAAAAGGAAGTTTACCAAACAACAGGCAGAGTATGATCTCACGGCTGGGGTGGGGATAGAGGTGAAGAGACACCAGAGGAAGACGCCTGGGTTCATCTTCATTCTGCCACTTAATGGTTCCTCAATCATGGGCTCACTGCTTGATCTTTGCAAAGCCTCGCTTTAAGAATTACCTAGCTCATGGGGTGCTATGAGATTTAAGTGAGAATGTTTAAAGTACTTTCTAAAAGCCTGGCACAGATAAGCACTCCATAAATGGTAGCCATTATTTGTATTAATAATAATAAATTCAGTATCAAAAATTGGATCCCTGAGACCATTTCAAAGAGAATCTTTATGACACTTGATTATGATTTAGTCTTAACATTAATCATTATTATTTTTTAAATTACTAATTCTGTGAGTTTCAGTCATTAAATTTTAGAGCTGGAAAGGATCCCGAGAGTTCATCTGACTTGGTGGTTGTTCCCACATCTGCCTGCACAGTAGAAGTAGCTAGAAAGCTATTACAGGTGGGGGAAGGGGAGGAGACATTCTAAGGCTCCTTTTCAGACCAGATTAGAATTTCTGGAGGTGGGATTGAATGATTTCTATTTTTTTTTTAAAGGTTTTATTTATTTGACAGAGAGAAAGACAGCCAGAGAGGGAATACAAGCAGGGGGAGTGGGAGAGGGAGAAGCAGGCTTCCCGCGGAGCAGGGAGCCTGATGTGGGGCTCGATCCCAGGACTCTGGGATCATGACCTGAGCCGAAGGCAGACGCTTAACGACTGAGCCACCCAGGCGCCCTGATTTCTATTTTTTACAGCTATACATATGCTTATAAATGCATAGAACATCTCTGGGGAGGGAAATGAGGGACAAAGGTGGAAGGAAATTGCATTGTGTTCCCTTTTGTAGTGTCTGAATTTTTTACCTATTCAAAAAAAAAAACCTTTTAAAAAATTAAATAATAATAAGCTTCCTTAGGTGAATCAAATGCAGTCAATCCACAAACCAGAATGGGGGTCTTTATCCTTTGCTCCAGAAATTCCACTTCGGAAAATTGCAAGATTTAAGTATAAAGATGTGGATATCCATCACAGAAGGAAGAAACAATAACAACCAACCTGGAAACATCCTAAATGTCCAACAATAAGAAATGGTTTCACAAATTATGGTACATCCATGTTAGAATATTACATGTTCATGAGGTGTTCTTTAACCTGATTTTTAATAGCATAGGAGAATATGACACAACATTAAGTGGACAAAATAGGATGTAAATGGGCACGAATGGCCTAATCATAATTCTGGAGTGGGAAGATGCTGGGAAATGTCTACGAGAGAGTGAAAGGGAACACAGTACAGACAACAACAAGCCTGTGCCCTGTTCTCTGCACTCCGCTGCCTCTCCTCAGGCCTGGCCCCTCTTTAGAAACTGGCGTCAAACCCCATCAAGGAGCAAGGACCCTGTTAAGTTGCCTACCTTACTCGTCACATAATTCATTATCTTACTCACCGTCACGCTTTTCCTAACTTTAAAAAATAAGTGGTCCCTTCAGAGGAAAATATTCGCCACAACTAGGAATGTCACAGACTCTAAATCAACTGTTAAACCTCGATATATGGCTGTATGTTAATCAACATTTGCTGAGGAGCTGCAAACATGTAAGGGTTTAGGCTAGTGCTCTGTGTGTCCCACTCTAAAGACCTGGTTTCTCCAGGAGCCACCATTTTTGTGACAGATCAGACACAGATGTAAGAAAGAATAAGTAACAATATAAGAGGACACAAGACCAGCACAGGCCAATAGGTGCTAAAGGACCACACACACATTGATACATACACACAGGCTGACTTACTGCACTGTATCACACTCTGCACGGCTTGTATGCAAATATATTTGAGTGAATTAATTACTGCAGTATAATGGCGGGGAACGCCGTCTAAGTGAAGGTTGGTTAGGGGTGTAGACAACACAGCACTTGCTCTCGGTGTATTTCAGACTCAAAATGGTTGGGAAACATTCTTCTAACCTGCTGGACTCCTCCCAGACTTGAGTTCTTGGTGGAGGGGGGTGGGGTGCTAAACAAGGGGGAGTTTAGAGCTGTATTGAATACAGTTTTCTTTACTTTTCAGAGAAGAAAAGCAATGACAAGCAAGATGTCCCTAATTTTTTCAGGTTGGGCCACAGTAGTGACTTTAATGGAATCCTTGGTGCCAGACCTACCCTTGTCAATCCATACCCAAACCTCCCTTCTCTGCTCTCTTACATGTAACTCCAGTTGTTCTCGTCTCTCTACCCCTTGCTCAAAGACAGATGCCATGGTAGCCATAAGGCACTCATCTTTCTGAAGATCTCACCAGGAATCAGTGCTCTAAACCTCCCAGCAAAGCAATTATCTGATTTAAGGAGAAGGCTCATCCCTAAAAAGTTGACAGGACCACAGAGAGCAAACTCAAAGCTCACCAGAATGCAGTAAGTAAAGGGAACTGAGAACGAATCCTGAATTTTCCCATCCAGGATTTTCTTGGTTCTCCAGGACAGAGTACACACTTACAGATTAATATTTGTCTATTTAGAAAACACCTTCAGAGTTCATCATCTCCTCTGGTTTGGGGCAAACTTTAACCATTCTAGACAGGTAAGAATTTATCTCCCAAAGAGTTCCTTCAGCAGAGTATGCCACTGCCTTGCAAGGAGGAAGTTCTCCTTCATTACTAACCTAAAGCACTCCTATTGAAATTGAGATTTATTTCTTTGGAAGACATTCAAGGCAGCAAATTAGCATCCTCTGTATCATTATTTCTCAGGTTACTCATGCATGCTAATGTTGAGACCCATAGCTCTACCTCTAACCTTTAGAGGCTTCAAGACACTTTCATTTCTCCCATTTTAATTATTCTAATTATTTTCCTTTTTAATAGGTTCCATTCTCCATGATTTCCCTTCTCTGTCTCTTCATACCTCTCTCGGGTTTCTTTCCACTTAGATTCTTTCCTCATCTACCCTTTATCCCCTTTCCCCCTACCTCCCATCCCAAAGTCTCCTATCCTAGATGGACAGAAGCCTTGCTTTACCACCCCCTGCTTTTCTGACCCGGCTTGCTTCCCCGTAGGAATGTTAATTAGCATGTGGGATTTAATTAATTCAGCAGCTAATTAAAAATGGGAGAGGAAGAGTGGGAGAGGAGGAGGGCAGGAGAGACAGAGCCCGCCTTAGTGCAGAAGGCACCGGAGATGGTTCTGGGTTGGCTGGCACCATGCCATCGCCCTCCAACCCCCCCTCCCATAGCACGCACAGCGAAGGGGGAGGGGCAAGAGTGAGGGGCATAGACTGGCAGAGCCTCTAGACAGAATCGTTCAGTCCTGCCGCTGCTTTGTGCTGGGGAGAGACAGAAAGAGGGAGAAAACAAGAAAGAAGGGGGAGAAACACGGACAGACCCACACTCAGGAAGAGCAAAAGAAGAGGGCATCGGATCCAATGACTCCTCTCCTCTTCAACACTGGATGAAGCAAAGAGGGACTGTTCATCCCAAAAGAGCGAGCCAGCATCTTGGGGTTCCCTGGCTCCAAAGGACCACTGAGGACAAGATGGGAAAAGATAGGCACTAATCCTCTGGAGAAAAAGGGATAGCTTACTCTGACAACCAGAGACCCACTTTGCAGCCATTCTTCCCATACCTGCCTGTTTCCTCAGCATGTGCAGGCAATGAGGAAGATAGCTATTGAAAATGAGAGATGGGGGTGTGGAGGGAGTAGGCACAGATGGGCGACGGGGAGCAAGTGGACGAGGAGATTTAAAGGAAGAGGAATGAAAAGTGTTACGTGAGGAAGGAAGGGAGAGGTGGGAGAAGGCGAAAGAGAAGAAATAAATAATGGAGAAGGAAGAGGAGGAAGTCAGGGGCACAGCTACGCTTTGTTTGCCACGATGGATAAAGAGGGATGGAGTGTCCGAGCAGAGGACTTCCACATACTGATCCCACCCAGCCTAGGCCGGGCAGAGGGGGAAAGGCAGCAAGGCAGGGAGGGGCAGGAGCAGATCCTTCTGAGGGTCAACTAAGGTGCCGGAGACAGGGAACTCATCTCGCAGGACCTTCCTAAATACTGGATATTTTTGCCAAACCAGGAATTTATCAAAAGCAATGGAGAAAAGCTTCCAAATGAACAGAAAAGGAGGCTAGGATGACAGGAGGCTGCAGACCCGATTCCAGGAGCTCCAGCGGGGAGATGGGTGAGGAATGGGGTTTTTAGCACCACCCAGCTGGCTCACTAAGGGTATCATCTGATACTGAGGGAAATATATCCATTAGGGGGTTGATTTGAGGATTTGAGGGATGAGAAAGAGAGGAAAGGGGCTTCAGAAAGCACCCCTTTGGTGGGAGGCATCTAGGAAGCTTTGGAGCTTAAAGCCTTGGAGGGAATAGAGGAGGGCAAGAAGGAAGTCTGCCATCAGTGATAGATTACATAAGGCTTGTCTGAAAGAAACAGAAGGAGGGTGTGAAGCCAGATGAAGCTTTTCTGGTGTTAACTGCCATAGAGCTGAATGCAATGGCAGATAGGGGTCATTGTAGCTAAGAGACAGGGTTTTCCTGGCTAGGAATTCTGATTTGATCTCTTTACCTCCTAGGGCTTCCTGCAAGAGCTAGCAGTGAGTGAATCACAATTGGGAGAGAGGAAGTAAAAACTCGGGGGCTCTTTATTCTCCAGAGTTCACCCATGGGGCTAAACCCAAGGCTGGCAGATGAGACAAAGCAGTTCTCAGGAAGTTGCTACAGGCTCAGTCAGAATAGAAATATGTGAATGTTTTCTGAGCCTATTTTCTAGTCTAGGTTTAAATTAACAATAAAAAACTACAGGGACATTTATTAATAGAGCCACAATGATGGTTTTACACTAGATTCCAGATCACAGGCATGAGTAGGAGGAAGCAGGTGGTCCATAGAACCTTTTGTTATTTTAGTGGGCCTGGAACTGAAGAGTTAGTTGCAAATGAGCAGCAAGGAAAGAACAGAGACCAGAGTTTCCAGCATCCACCACTTAAGAGCTGGAGCTCTAAGATAGTTTTGAAGGGGAGAAGTCTTAGGGGAAGGGGTATATTAGCAATAAGGTCAAATTAAATGTGGAATGGGAAATAGAAGCCAGGGCTTTGGAAATCCCCTACCTTGCTACTGTCAAGGCCTCTCCAATAGGCTGGACTGTGGAACACCCGAGAGGAATCTGGCAGGTGCCTCGGCTGGCCCACATACCCCAGCTCTCCCACTGCTAATGCTCTCCCTCAGCAGGCCAACCAAGGCTGGCTTAGCTTAGACATAAAACCTGACCTGCTGCTGGCTTCAAGGCTGTCAGTGACTCTGGGGATGAAATAGGAACACTGGTTTCCAAGAGGGAGTCAACAAAGCCAGACCTAGATGTCGGAGAGGATATAGGCTCTCATGCCAGCTCTGCTAATGATTTATTCATAAAGTTTTGGACAAATCACTTCCCTCTGTAAGGCTTGAATGAAAGAAACAAAAATCAACCAATTTTTGCTACAGCACCATAAGCACTAAGGGAAGAAACAGTTAAAACTTAATTTATAACTCTTCTAGACAGGTACTAAGCTGAAAAGTTCCTGCCATTCAGTGCAACAAATATTTATTGGGCCTTGCTTTTAAGAGAGGGAACTTAACAGGGATCACTGTCTATATTACATGAGTCCATGACCCTAACTAGAGGGTCTGAAAAAGGGCAGTAGAAAATTCAGCTGAGGAAACAAAGAGTCCACTGGCCTACCTGCCTCCATCAATATGCACACCTTAGGAAGGTGGGAGAGGCAGGCAAAAGAGAGGTTTTCACAGACACCTGCAAGGCTTGGAGAAAAAAGCTAAGGGTGTGCTGTTCTAGCCCCCGTTTTCACTGAGGCTCCTTCCCATGCTCTGCTGGGCAGGCAACTCTGCCTCTCTCCAATCTAGGAGGCAGCTTTGACCCACACATGCTAGGGAATTGGGAGCCAGTCGCTCTGGGACAGCCACATATGCTACGGAAGATCTCCTCTCATGGGGAAATGAAGGAAGGATGTTCATCCATAATTCCTAGGGCACACACAAGGCAAAGACTCAGCACTGTTGTCCAGAGAGTTGCTAGGATGCTATTCATCCATAAAGATAATTCAGTAAGAGGAAAATTAGCCATCCTAGAAACGGGATAACCTTACAATCAATGACACTGCTGAGTTAGCTGAGGGGTTGTATTGGTCACACAATGAGCAGTCTCCAGATAAAGTTAAGAAGCCAGGTGGGGTAAGAGCTAGGGTAGTGGTCTGATGCATTTGGGCTATATTCTGGAAAGACTAAACAATGAAGGCAGCTATGGCTGAGAGAAAGGCAGACATGGCAACCATGTCAACTTGGTTGAGATAAAGGAGACCCGGAATGGCAGGAGAAAGCAGCAGGCTGCAAGAGCAAACTGAGGTCCTATAGCCAGAACTGTGCTCAGCAGGCAGCCAGGATACCCACCAAGCAGGCATCACAGCTGTCCTGGCAAGAGGACCTTCTCAAGACTCAAAAGATCAGTACCAGGACATCTCCTGAGGGACCAGAGAACAGGTTTTAGAGCACGGTTTTCTTCCTGAGTCTTCAAATACAGGGTAACAAAAGCACAGCTATCCTTAGCAATCTAAACCAGACGTTTTTTGGGTTTTTTGGCTGAAGATTTTATTTATTGGACAGAGAGAGACACAGTGAGAGAGGGAACATAAGCAGGGGGAGTGGGAGAGGGAGAAGCAGGCTTCCCGCGGAGCCCTATGCGGGGCTCGATCCCAGGACCCTGGGATCATGACCTAAGCAGAAGGCAGACGCTTAACGACTGAGCCACCCAGGCGCCTCTAAACCAGAAGTTTTTGGATGAAGCCCTTATTATCTGAATTCTTGTAACTCCCTATCTCCCACTGTGCCAGCACATGGAATCAAATTCTGTGAATTCAGATAACACAGTATTCCCTTGCCAGCTGAGCTCTCATCCAAATCCAAACACTGAACAGATCTGGACAGCAAAGGATACCTTTACTTTTCCACTTCCATTCACTTCCCTCAGAGCCTTGTCACTCTCCTGACCTAGCCCTCGACACTGACTCCTCAGTTCCCCTCACCCTGCTCTCTTCTCACTCACTCTCATCCACAGCCGCTTTTCATTAGGAGAGTCATCTGTAAGATGCCAACAGTAGAAGAGATAAAGAAAAAAAAAGGGCGTAAGGAAGAGTGTAGATTTTAGATAGGGGTGGCCAATAAAAACCCTGCAGAGAGAGAGAGAAATAGAGAAAGCAAGAGAGCTGGAGCGGGGGGGAGGGGAAGATGGCACTGCGGAAAAAAGAGCGCCACAAAATTAATTTGAGGACGGGAACAGTAGAGGAGACGTTGGTGGAATAACAATCAGGCAGTAGAGGGCTGGGAAGGGGGGAGGGCGCGGTGGGGGGGTGGAGAGGAATGGTGTTGGGGAGGAGGGCCAGCATACTCAGCAACAGCAGCACCACCTATGGGCATGGCGAAGGGTTACAGACAGCAACAAAAGAGGCCCCCACCTGGGCACGGGGAGTCTAGGGTACGGGTGGGGAGGGAGAAGCTATGGCTTCTGCCCTTCTCAGTAACCAACACGCAGGCTAGAAGAATAAATTCTGTACGGCTCTCCTGGGAAAAGAGGGACTTAACAAGGTAAGGAGGGAGGACACAGAACTCCTGGCTTTTTCCATTCCAAGGGGGTTTCCCCCTTAGAATTCAGGCACTAGAAAAGGGTATGAAAGGGAAGGAATGCCAGGTACTGAAAGGAACATGTGTGCTGCTGCTTCTTTCGTTAGCTTGACAAAGGATTTTATCTTTATTTCCAAGTGATTTCCTTTCCCCACTGGATGTTGGAGCACAGCTCCCTCCCTGGGGCAATGGATGCCCCTCATTCAGCTGCTTCCTCCCAGCATCGCCTTGAAACTCCCAACCATCATTAGAAACCCCAGGGAGCCACCAAGCTCAGAGAAGGAAAAAGGAAGGGTGTCCCCCCACCCCCAACAGTCAAACAGACCTAGGAGGGGGCCGGGGTGGAAAGAATGAAAGAGAGAACGCAAAAGCTCTGCAGAGGGAGGAGAGAGAAATGTGATCAGTGGTATTTGTTGTACTTCCAGGGAGGAGGATCCGTCACATTTTTAATAATAATAAATACATGAAGACAGATTTGCCAGCACTGCTCCAGTTCCTTGGAAGCGTGGGGGAGGGGAGCCAATGCAGCTGCAGCACAGACCACTATCCCCCCTTCCTCCCCTCCCCCATACGATGGGCTCAGTATTGCAGCAGCCTCCCCCTCCCCCTCTAACCGCAGTCCTCCCCATCACAGCCCACCCTTTCCTGGTTCCTTCACACAGTTCTGCCTCTCCCTCCTCCACCTCTCTCCCTCTCTACTCCCCTCCAACCCCAGACTCTCTCTTTCCAGCACTGGTCCTCATTTAACACGGTCTTACTCCAGCTCTCAGAAACCCTAGTACCCACAGAGTCCGCCCCCAATCCCGAGGCCCTGCTCTTTCCTACCAGGGCCCTTCAAGCTGTTGGCAATCTCCCCATACAACACCCCCACGGAACTAATCCAGTACATTTCAGCATTTCCTGGATTCCACCAAAAACGGCTGGTTTTCCCCCCCATTTTTATTTCAATGTGACCTCCTTTCTCACAACCTTAAATATAATGGCCATCAAATGTGCTTGTGTTCAGGGGGTGTCAGGGCCTTGGGACTAGGTGACTACTGCCACCTATTGACCCAAATTTGTTCAGGACAGACCTTTAATATACTTCTTACACAGCAATGCTCTGTTATTTCAAGAGCATCAATAGCTTAAACATGCGAAGGCACGGCTCTTGGGGCTTCTCTGAGACCCTCTCAACAAAGAGATCAAAGAAATACAAAAGCAAGACTGGGCAGAGAGCCAGAGCAGTGATGCCTTTCTCCATGCAGAGGCAGAAAGAGAGGCTGAGCATAAGAAATCATAGTGCAAGTTTAAGTCTCCTCAAGGGTCTGTAAGCAAAGAATAGGGGACAGAGTTCCTCTCAAGGGTTGTTAAAATCTTGTGCATCACAATACGAATGATGTTACCAACAGAGGAGAAGGCAGGAGTTCACGCACACGCTTCCATCAAGTTGGCCAAATCCCTGGATAAGTCTAAACATAGATCTGAGATTTACACACCTAATAGATTGCAGGGAGGATGAGGATACTCAGGACTGTTGCTGACTCTCACTCAATCTGCTACCAATCAGAACTGGAGATTGGACAGATAAACTGGGCTCTGCAAAGTGGCAGATTTACACCATGCAGCTCTATGGATTGGTTTAGCTATGTACTTTCCACCCACCCAAGGCAAGCAACAAGATGGGAAAGCCTGAACTCTCCATGGTACTGAAAATGGACACAATCAGATCATCCCTTCCTTATAAACAAAATATATTTTTCTAATTAAAAAATATATCCAGGAAGACTGCTGTGAACTCCTGACAGACATCTCCCCAAGCCTTCATAAAACTGTAACAAAAATAGGCAAAACCAGGTCCTGGTCAAACCCTCTTCCCTCCCTCCTCAGATGAAAAAACTAAGGCAGAGAGAGACATTAAATTACTTGACTACAGCAAGGCCAAGCCTCTCTTTACCATCACAAAACTGAACAGGGGCTCATGTGCACTAATGACAGACATTACTTAGTGAACATTGGAAACGATCTGTTGTTAGCACTCCACTGAAGAAATCTGACATTCATGTGTTCTGAACAATCAGAACGGAATCTATGTGTAGGAATAAAGGATAGAAGAAAAGTGAACAACAGCCATAAAGAAACGCCGAGATTCTAATTCTCAGTTCCCTTGCTCTACTACTGTAACAGTGGTTTTCAAACTACATTCCATGGAGTTATAAAGGCTGCTTGGAGCTACTCAGAAATCTTGGGAAAAGCAGGCTATGAGAACATAGGGCTCCAGGATCCTTCATCCCCACTTTAACTAAAGTAACTTCACTTATGCCTGTTTCACATATTGCAAATCCCAGTAAAACTTTGTCAACAGTGTTTCTCTAAATGGGATTTGATGACCCTGGGGCAAATAGTCTCAGAAATTATTTAGTATTTTGTTGGAAACCTCTCTCAAATAGTGCCTATCATCTAGAAAACCACGGATAACAAGATATCCTGGGATTAAAGACTGAATTGAATTAATATAAGATCCACAAAGGTAGGGGCTTTTGTTCGTTCAGTTCACTGGTATACCACCAAGAGGGCAGAACAGTATCTGGAACTTGTGGTTTCTTTGAAAGCAAGACCTTGAACAGAAATGGGGTAGTAGGGAAGGGGGAGCTAGAAGCTATAAACTACCTACCACTATTTTTAAAAAGGAAAAAAACAACCTGAAGACTTTCATGAACCCCAAGACACTTGAGGGCCTCCACACTGTTCTTCAAGCACTGGTTGTCTAACTTATGAGCCATGTAACCTTGGGCAAATTGCTTAAGTGTATCAGTTTCCTCACTAGCAAAATATAGGTGATATATAATTTGTAAGAATTATGTGTAAAGCGCTTAGCTCAGTATGTAACACAAAGTAAGGTCTTATAAAGAAAAAAAAATACTTCCTTTCCCTTGGCAGTTCCCATAACCCCAAAATCTTTTTTTTTTAAAGATTTTATTTATTTATTTGACAGAGAGAGACACAGCGAGAGAGGGAACAGAAGCAGGGGGAGTGGGAGAGGGAGAAGCAGACCCCCCGCCGAGCAGGGAGCCCGATGCGGGGCTCGATCCCAGGACCCTGGGATCATGACCAGAGCCGAAGGCAGATGCTTAACGACTGAGCCACTCAGGCGCCCCTCCCAAAATCTTAATAAATTAGAAACAAATGCAGTAGTTAGTCCTAAGAAGTGAATGTGGGAATGTGGTGGTCCTAAGTAAAGCATTTTTGAACTGAACCTCTTGTCAAGTTTGTTCAGCAGAAAGGGAAAAGAATCTCTAAATCTGTTCTTGTGGCTCTTTGCTTAGATTCACTGGAGCAAACAGAAGTATGAGGGTCCTGGGCAGGTCAGGCTCCCTCAGATCTGCCAAGGACTAAAAGATCAAGGCCCCAGAAATAAGCCCATCCTAGAGGGGATCTTGGAGATTCAGTCTAACACATTCATTTTTCAGCTGAGGAAAATTAAAGGCCAGGGATGTTAAGTGATCTGCCCAAGATCAGAGAGTGAATAGGAGATAGTACTAGGTTGTCTCCTACTTTTTTTTTTTTTTTAAAGATTTTATTTATTTGAGAGAGAGACAGAGATGGTGAGAGAGCATGAGGTGGGGGAGAGGGAGAAGCAGGCTCCTGCTGAGCGGGGAACCCATATGGGGCTCAATCCCAGGACCCTGGGATCATGACCTGAGTCGATGGCAGACACTTAACCAAATGAGTCACCCACGTGCCCGTCTCCTACTTTCTACCAGGCTACAGTTGACTAAAAACAGACCCCGCCCAGTTGGGCAGACCATTATAAATCCAAATTCATAGAACTCAGAATCAACAAGGATTTAGTGATGTAATAACCTAATTATACCCCTTCTTCATGACACTACCCAGGAATGCAAACACAAAATTACGTCTTCATGAAATCCCAAGCCCTTATGAAAACTCCAAGGCCTGAAGGATCTCCCACCAACAGAGGTCGTTCTATGGACAGAATATAAGATCTCAGATACATAATTCCTACTAGTCCCTTGACTTAGGCTGGTATTTCTGTGGGATTCTCATTCTTTTGGTCTTCAAGCTAGGAATATTCTATTTTTTGGCACTCCTTTGCAAGCTCTTTGTAAAAGGACCGGCCTTTACTGACTGGTAAACTGGGGCCTTAGTTGAGGGAGGGTCAAAAAGGCTACAAAACACAGGACTATACCGATTCTTCACTCTGCTATTCTCTCCAGATAAACTCTAACTCTGTAGCTGACCAAAGATCGGCCCTATGTTTATACTATTTTAGAAAGAAAAGAAAAACATTCAGAAACGGAGACGAGAGTAACTTGTGGACGAGGAAAGGTTCTATATAGCTTTTACTACTGGCAAGCACCAAAGGAGGTTTCCTGAACCCCTGATGCCACCTGGTGGCCAGCAAGACACATGAACAAAACAAAACCCACATACTTAAGATGACTTGAATTAAAACAAATCATACACGAAATTTGGGCAATGTGGGTTGGAAGAGTTGATTACACTACTCTGATCTCCCAATATTTTTTGTTAAATAACCAATTTACAGTTTCTGAAGAAAATATACTATCAAAGAAAACTGTATAAAGCCAAACTTCTCTCACTCCCCCTCCAAAATTTTATCTTTCCTTTTTCCCTTTTATCACCCTCTCACCAAAAATACACCACACCCAGTGATTCCAGTCATACAATACATGTGCAAAAGGGGCTTTAATTCACAAGTAAAATCAATTTTATTAATTAATTATTAATTAATTTTATTAATAAAGATCTTTCCAAATATCCAGAGCAAACAATGAATTTCAAGGAAAAAAAAAACCTACATACAGTGAAATTAGAAGTATCCCAGGATGACAACAAATATACATATAAATATGTACACCCATAATCACCGTCGCCTCCGAAAACCTGAAAGGAAGGGAAATCAAGAATGAGGCAAAGGACAGCTGGAGAGGCTGAGGGGACAGAAAAAAAAGAACACCTAGAGAGAAGGGCTCAAGAAGGGTGGATCCCCTGGGCAGTACTCTCTGCATCCTCCCAGGACAAAAGACTACAAGTAGGAATGAAACTGAACCAGGATAACGGTTCCTTCAAGTGGCACTTCCACAGTTCTACTTAAGGAGGCCTGAACACAAACTGTGGGAGCTTAGAGTTAGAATCCAGAAATCTTTTTTGTGAATGATACTGATTTTCAACTTGACAAAGAAGAATAGCGAAGCCCACCTCTAAAGAGATCAATGCCCAGTAAGGAACAGATACTAGGGGCGTTGGTGAGACCTAGGACAGCAAACCCGGACAGCCAACATCCCAATTTGTACTGCCCACCCTGCACTTCACCATCCAAGTCCTAGCCATCCACTGACCTTTGTTCTTCCGACCTTTCTTTGGTATCTTCTTCCGCTTCTTAACAGGATTTTGATCCTGGAGACAGATGGGAGAAGTGAAGGAATGGTAGTGTACTTCCAAGGGTTAACATCCCTCCCCACACTCTGCATGGTAATGAGCCCCAATCCCATCTGGCTGAAATCCAGGAGGCTGTCTCCTACCACTGTACCCACCACCTTACCTCATCAAGATGAGGGGTTCCTCCTGTCAAAGCACTGATGTCACTGAAGTGTGTGAGAGAATGGAGCTGTGAGCTCATGACATTGGCCCGTTTTCGCCGTCCTTTCTCGCGTTTACTGACACTTAACCGCACCATCATGCTCTCCTCATAGTTAATCCTGCCACAGAAACACAGACAGTTTACAACATGTTTAGTCCATACATACAGAAAGCTGCAGCCAAGAACCTGGGCCCCGGTATTTACTCACCCCCTGTTCATATAGTTCTCAAGAAATTTCACAGCAAGTCAATAGAGTATTTAAGGGCAAACTAAATGTCCAATATTGAGCTTCCTCAATGAAATGTTCTTTATGCTAGAACTTCCCTCCTCCCTAGAAATGAACTCACAGCCCATCCACAAGAATACTTAAACTATTATTCTAGAAAACTCTTCTACTTCACCTTAACAAACAGGATTCCCTACATGGGCCCCTTCACTAAAATCTATCAACAGAGACTGTCGCCAAGGCAATATTGGTGAGTCTGTATTCGTGGAACAATTGCTTTTCTGTTTTTCTTCCCTGAACTTATCTAGCACTCTCAATGCCATTATAAAAACCTGGCTTCATTGCCTTCTGCACAGAAGTGAGAACTGTGAGAGCAAAATACAGAATTTTTAAAGCCCCACGGGGTGGAATTGCACATGTTCCTCTTCCTATAGCATTTGTTCAGCCTCAACAGTTAGGAAAAAGAAAACATTCTTCCTCTAGTTCCTATTCTGTACTTAACAACCCTCATTCTTAGAAACCACCAGCCCATCTTCCACTCCACTTTCTCTACAATGTGAGTTCTCTTGGTACCAGACTTAATCACATTCATACAAAACATAAGGACAGGGGCGCCTGGGTGGCTCAGTTGGTTAAGCGACTGCCTTCGGCTCAGGTCATGATCCTGGAGTCACAGGATCAAGTCCCGCATCGGGCTCCCTGCTTGGCAGGGAGTCTGCTTCTTCCTCTGACCCTCCTCCCTCTCATGCTCTCTGTCTCTCATTCTCTCTGTCTCAAATAAATAAATAAAATTAAAAAAACAAAACAAACAAACAAACAAAACATAAGGACAGGCTTCTATGGCGTAGAAAACAATTTCCAATTGCAAGGACTCAGACCTGTGTTGATCCTCCTGACTTTGGCGAGTAACATGAGGATGCCGAGCATCACGGATTTCCTCTGGAGCATCTGAGTACTGCTCCTTCAGTTCACGAATGACAGAACTGCTCAATGCCCGTTTTTTGGCCCGTTCTAGGCGCTTCTTCTCCCGCTCAGCTTCTGTTTCATCTATGTGATAAAAATCCCCAAGGGTTATCCCAGAACAGAGAACAAGGTAAGAGAGACGCAATTAATGCTGAGGAGGCAGCAGCCACAGTTCATACCATAATGTACTGGAACCAAGCGTGGTGGAACATATTTCTTAACTGTTCCTCTTGCAGATTTCTTCCCTGAAGCTTCAGACTGGCCTTCTTCTGCTTCATCTTCCTCCTCATCCTCAGAGCTCAACTACAAAAGGAACATAATGCCCATAAACTTAGGAAATGTTAGACAATAAGAAAAACCAAAGCTGAAGTACCCTGGGAATATAAACAAAGCAAGAAAGGAAAATCTCATACTCTACATTCTAAGGCACAAGAGTAATACGAGAATCCCAGGAGATCCAGGATCACCATAAGGCTCATTCAGACTTTTAGAGTCCTCAGGAAAACCAGGATAATGCAACTCCCTACCTTGCTCATCATATTGCTGGGATAAGGCTTAAAACGGAGTGGGTCGTTCTCACCTGAAATTAAAAACCCAAGAGATCTTACAAGATTTGGAAATTTATGACGGTCCCCACATAACCTTATAGTTTCTGCCACTTACTGAGGCTGCCTGTCACTGCAGTCTTAACTAGTTTGTCAACTTGATACTTCAGTTTTTGGTCCAAGGGACGAAGCTTTTCCAAAACCTATAATATGGTTAAATAGGATTACATTCCCTTCCTAAAATTAAACATACATCAGAGTTCTATATTAATTTGCCAGACAAAGCACCTAAAATATATATAAACTAGAGCAAATGAAGAAGAAAACAGTTTTTTCATTTGGTTTCCTCACTTAATCATGAAAACACCCACTTAAATGAGAGCTATTGTGTGACAGTCCTAGAGTTCAGGCTTTGGAAATCTAGAACGCTAAGATGCCAAGTGCTTCATACCGTGCGAATCTCCACCAGTCTCAAAACTGCAGCATGTCCCTGAAGAGACCCTCCTGAGGCTTTGTCCAGGATGAGATGGGTCAAATCCATAAGGTACATGAGCAGTAGCTGGTCTTTTACTTCCAAGAGACTGAGACCCTGAGGTGAATGGAGAGTAAGAGATGCAAATTCAGTTTTAGCCAGAGAATCAGGAGGAGGGCCTAGGATAAACAGGATAATTTTTTCCAAGTTCAAGTTTTTCCCAATCAGTTCCTATAAGGTATCTGGAATAGTCTCAATGAGATGATTGTACCTAAAATGGTCACAGAGACAATTATATTAACATGAGAGAGGCAAACCTCTGAGAATTACTGGAAGACAGTAAGAACAGGAAAATCAATAAAGTGTCCCCCAAAATGACTACGGCAGGGTTTCTCAACCTCAGAGCCACTGACATTTGGGAATGGATAATTCTTTGTTGTGAAGGCTGTCTGGGCCTTGAGCAGCATCCCTGGCCTCTACCCTTTAAGGCCCCTCCAAATTTTGATAATCAAAATGTCTCCATATAGTGCTGAATCTTAAATTAATTTAATCAAAACAATTACTGATTTTATCCCATACAATGGAATTATGCAATACAGTTAAAAGCAATGATCTACATATACTGACATGGACTTAATCCCATGTCAAGACACTTTCTGCGCTACAATATGGTTCCAATTAAGGCAGGGGAAATATGATGCACAATTTTATTTAATTAATTTATTTAAAAGACTTTACTTATTTATTAAAGAGACAGAGAACACGTGCACGGGGAAGGGGAGAGGGAGACTGGAGCCAGACATGGGGCTCAATCCCAGAACCCTGAGATCATGACCTGAACTGAAGTCAGATGCTTAACCGACTGAGCGACCCAGGCACCTCCACACATTTTATATATAGAGAGAAATCTCAGGAATATAACACACTATCAACAACTGCTACCCCTGGGGATCCAGATGAGGAAAAGGAAGAAATGGAGTGTGCACACTGTGAAAGTGTTTTCCCATCAAGCATCTACTACTTTTACAATAAAAGAAATTTCCAAACATATACCCCAGTAGTTATCGCAGATTATGGTTATACTGTTTTTAAATTTTCTTCTTTGTGGCTTTATACATCTTCCAAACTTTCTAAAATTAAAAAACACATTATATTTACAGTCAGGAAATCAAGCAAACGTTATAGAAGTTTATTCTTTTACATATAAGAAAGTAGACTTAAGTTATAGTTGTTAAAAAAAAAAATCTCTGTGATGACATAAAATGGAACTATAAAAGTCCACAGCCCTGGGAAGATCTATTTCAGAGAGGCTAAATATTCTGCCTACGATTACAGAGTATTAGGAGTACAGCTGGGATTCAAACTCAGTCTGACTCTAACACCTAAGCCCTAGGTATCTTTAAACCAACATGCAAAGCTCTTGAGATCAGCACTAGTGTGATAACAGGAGGAGGGGCAAAGATTTTAAAGACAAACAAATTGTGTTTAAGTTTTGAATCAGGCACTTGGTAGTCAAATAATGGGTAAGTCACTTAACCTTATGACCCCAGTCTCCTCATCTGTAACATACACAATATTTCCTTCCTGCCCCAAAAAGTAATTATGAGGCTTAAATAAAATAATATGAAAGCACTCTGTAACTTGTAAAGCGCCTAGTAAGGTTTTGGTCCTGAGAGATAAGTTACTAAATATCTGTTCAATGAATAAACAAATATATAGTGATCTAATATAAGTTTTCTGGTGTGGTGTTTTTGTTTTGTTTTGTTTTGGTAGTGTGTCACATGCTCTTCTGACTGCCAACCAGGTGCCCCTATCATGATCTAATAAATATGCTGGCAGCCCAGAACAAGTCAAGAATTTGGGAAGTAGGTTCTTTTGACGAGCTTGGACACTGTCAAGTTCAAAGTGAGTTATAAGCATATAAGAAAAACAACAAAAAGAAAACACAAAGATAAAAAAATCAGAAAAAATAAAAATACGTAAGGACGAAACTTGTTGATGAGATGTACAATGAGAAAGAAAAGGCAAAAAGAGAATATATTAAAAATTCTATTAGCTATAGGGGTGCCTGGCTGGCTCAGTCAGTGGAGCACGCAACTCTTGATCTCAGGGTTCCGAGTTCAAGCCCCACATTGGGTATAGAGATTACTTAAGAATAAAATCTTTAGGGGCGCCTGGGTGGCTCAGTTGGTTAAGTGTCTGCCTTTGGCTCAGCTCATAATCTCAGGGTCCTGGGATAGAGCCCCATGTCAGGCTCCCCACTCAGTGGGGAGTCTACTTCTCCTTCTCCCTCTGCCTCGTCCCTCCACTCATGTACTCTCTCTCAAATAAATAAGTAAACAATCTTAAAAAAAAAAAAAAAAAGAATAAAATCTTCAACTGATCTCATCTCAGGTCTTGATCTCAGGGTCATGAGTCCAAGCCCCGCTTTGGGCTCTACACTCCACTGGGTGTGGAGCCTACTTAAGGAAAAAAAAAAATCCTTCAATCTTTCTTACTAAGCTACCATAATGACTTTCATACTTTTGTTGACCTATGGAGTATTTTGCTTAAATATCTTAGGACAAAAGCTCAATACATAAAACAGTATGTAATACCACAGTTTTCCAGTTCAAGCAGGTATGAAGGACCCAGAGTCCTCCTTCTATACTGCTTGATATCCAATGATCCTTAAGAAGGTTCTACAAGACCTTAATTTGAAAACTACCATATTTCAATTTTTTAAAAAAGATTTTATTTATTTACTTGAGAGAGAGAGAGTGTGCAGCAGAGGGAGAGGGAGAAGCAGACTCCCTGCTGAGCAGGGAGCCTGATACAGGACTTGATCCCAGGTCCCCAGGATCATGACCTGAGCCAAAGGCAGACACTTAACCAACTGAGCTACCCAGGCGCCCTACCATATTTACTTTTGATATGCACACTGGTTTCACATTTTAACATCTCTGAAGTCAGGATGTATCTTTTAATCAATGGAATCTTAATGTTATATCATAGATTAATGGGCAGCATTTTTTTTTTAGTATACAAAATAAGTGGTATGTCCCCAATTAACAGCATCTTAGATTAGATGAAATACGGTAGTAACTCCTCAGTTGGCCGACAAGACTCTTCAGAGTGACTACTCTTCTAGTCTTATTTCCTACTCCCCATCCCACCCCCCAACACACTGTACACCCAACCACACTAAATGACCTCCTTTCCCAGCATATCACCATGCTTTCAGGTCTCTGTGCCTTTGTACATGCTGTTTCTTTCTGTCCCCTGGACTCTTATTTACTCCTCATAATCCTTCTCCTCTGAGAAGACTTCCCTGACTTCCTCTGCTCTCTGGCAGTTATTTAATCTCTCTCCTGGGCTTGCATAGCACTCATGATGACTCTGTGAAGTGACGGCTATTGCTTATACCTATTGCTTTGATCTGTCTTCTCCACTAGACTTCAGCACAGAAACTGAATCTTACTCATCTTTGAAGCTCTAACACTTAGGACATACAAGACACTCAATAAACCTATGAGGAAAGAACTGCTGAGAACAAGTCAGGGGTGGCTAACTCTTCAAATATGTCTTACCTTCTCTGTAGGATAGGCTCCAGCTTGAACTTTTTTTGTCAGAGCTTGTATTTGTGCAGTTACAGCCATCACCTGAAATTAGTCCAAATAGAACAGCTGATGAGAATACACCCAGTCATCTCTGTGACCTATGAAGGGCAAAAACTAAACAATGACACCTAAAAATCATCAGAAACATTGCCTAAAATGCAGTACTACCTTCTTTTCAGTTCTGGGAAAGTATAGGAGAGATGGTTTTTGATACTTCATCAAGTACAAAAAACTTTCCCTCTTCTTAAAGCTACAGAAACCATCTTACCAAACCATGGGGGAAGGTATAGGAACTGGGCCAGTGGTGGTGGTGGTGGGGTGGTGCTGTACCTTTATCTGTACTTGTTGAACTTTCAACCAGTACACCTGGTACCCAAAGGGCAAATCACCACTTTTCCCAGCACTGGTTTCCATAGCTATAAGAATAAAGGAAATTCATTCAGATGACTTCTTTTTGGAGTTTTCTGTACTGCTTTGGATGCGAAATCAATACCTTTGAATTCTAGCCTAAAAAAGTTTTCATTAAGTCACTTGGCTCTCACAGTATTTGGTACCATTCAATACATGCCTTCAAAAGACCAAAGTTCGGAGGTGAAGCACACAAAATCAAAGCCAATCCGTCACTAACCCGTCCCAAAGGGGTGACATGACTCACCTGCTCCTGAAGGTTTTTCAAAAGTGTGACGGCACTTGGCAGGTCCGACTCCAGCATCTCCTATGAGAGGGAGAATAAAGAAAAGCCCTTCTTTCCTCAGGATTATGAGAAGACGTGGGGGGTGGAAAACTCTCCTCTCTCCTTCAGACACCCCAGACTGACGACTTTCCCACTCTAGTACACATGCAGCCTCGCTTCACAGCCGGCCCGTCCTCCAGGTTTCTAGGAGGAGCGGTAGCTTCAGGCCCGTCGCCCTACTGCTGCTCTCACCCCGCTGTGCCAGGAAGGTTGCTTCCTTTCATCACCCCCTTCCCTCGCGCCAATAATTTGCCCTAAGCCGCTGAGGGTATAGGAAAAAAATCCCACAATAGCTACGCAAGGAAGCTAACTCACGGGACACCCCGGCGCCGCCATCTTCACAAAGCCCGCCTCTTCCGGGGCGGTACTTTCTGAGCTAAGGCTGTGCAATAGACTTGATAGACAACAGCCGCTGGCAAACCTAAGCCAATAGGAATAGTGATCTCTCACTTCCGCCCCGAACAGGATGTGCGGAAGGAGGAGCCACGTCCAGCCAATAGAATGGAAGAACTGACTAACTGCGTCAGATTTAGGGCGAGATCTAATGACGTAAAAATGCTCGTGGAAAGGAGCGCTTGATTAGTGGATTGTATAGAATGTTTAGAGCTAAACCAATAAAAAACGAGCCAAGTGATTGATCGACAGTTAGAAAGGCCCAATGGCAAAAAGAAGTTTGCAGAGCAAACTGAGAACGTAGTGGCTTCCCGGATACCGCAGTACCCAGTCTTTTTTACTAGCCTGCCCTTGCGTGGCCACAACTGACCGCTAGGTGGCAGTCCTCGGCTTCTCTCTGAGGTGGCTATGTTGCGGATCAGCCATAGCTGGCTGCTGCTCCAATGCAGGCAGCGCGAGATTCCTCACGGACCGCGCGAAATTCCTCACAGACCGCAAGGCCCTTGGATCGACTTTGTGACAGTAGTCTTGTGTGACCCTGGAGAAGTCACTCGGTCTCTGAGCTTTTTTTATGTGTAAATAAGAGAGTTTGGCCAGAGAAGCCCAGAGCCAGGGTTTAGAAACGAACACCCAGGACACCCGCCCTCACCTCCGCGTCGTGTGCAGAGGGGACCCTGTGCAAAGACCCACCATATGCCACTACCAACACTCCTCATCCCTACCCGTTTGGGGACGTGAAAGCACGTTTTACAAATGAAGAAGCCAGTTAAGATTTATGTGACATGCCTCCTGTCACACGGGTCCGCAGCAGAACTTGGTCCAAATCCAGCTTGTGTTTCATTATGCGCTGCCTCATCTTTTCTCGATACTTCAGACTATGTCAACTCACTCCTGCTTCTCCCAGGCTGATAAAGTGAATTGGGTCGGTATTAGTTGCTTCTGTCACCTGCCTTAGGAAATAAGCACTGCGGAGGTTAATAATGGTCTTGAATTTGTCCCGCAAGGGCAAGCTGACCTCACACTAGAAATCAGATCTCCTGACTTGGAACCGTCTTCTGGAATTAAGGAAGGAATAACCCCCATGTCTCAGCCAGGATGGGAAGATACTGGTTTCTAAATCTTTTGCTGGACTCAGGAAGAATAGGTAGGGGTTGTATACAGTCCCCATGCCTCTTTGGTTTGCTGCTTCAGGCCCACCATGGAATCTCAGAGTGCCTTGACAACCTATTCATTCTATTAATCAATAATTTTTGTACTGTTTGTCAGGATTTGTATTATGAAATGTTGCCATTACTTTTTTTTCCTTTTTCCTTTTTTTTTTTTAGATTTTATTTATTTGTCAAAGAGAGAGAGCACAAGCAAGGGGAGCGGCAGGCAGAGGGAGAAGCAGACTCCCTGCTGAGCAAGGAGCCCCACTTGGGACTCCATCCCAGAACCCTGGGATCATGCCCTGAGCCCAAGGCAGACGCTTAACAACTGAGCCACCCAGGCATCCTGAAAAGTTGCCATTTCAACATAAATTCTCATACTTGTCTTGTTAGGTAACAAATAAGATTTGCCTTTCCTTGAAACTTGAAATTAATCTGTTCATATGCATTATGATGTCAGTGAGGAAACAAATTATGCTGCTTTGTTTTGCTTTTGATGATTAAGTACTTGCCAGTCATTCTTTTTTATAAGAAAATCTTGGAGTTAACAGTGCAGTAAATCTTGTAAAACTCTTCCAGGACTCAACCAACAAGTATTGGCAAAGAACACGAGATCATTAAATTTATTGTTTTCTTTTTCTGTCAGCAATTCCATACACTGTCAGTCATTAATAACATTTGATGCACTGTAATTCCTATCCATTCCTCTAGATATAAGTTTTTTGTTTTTTGGTTTTTTTTTTTTTGCTCTGACTTCTTTCAGGATTTTTCTGTCTTTGGTTTTTGCAGTTTGAATATGATATGCCTAAGTATAGGGGTTTTGTTTTTGTTGTTGTTTTGGTTTGTTTTTTGTTTTGTTTTGTTTTGTTTTGGTATTTATCCTGCTCAGTGTTTTCTAATCTTTCTAAGTTTCAGGCTTGGTTTGGTTTCTGTCATTAATTTTGGGAAATTCTCAGCCATTATTATGTCAAGTATTTATTCTCCTTTATCTCTTTCTTGTACTTCTGGCATTCCCATTATGCATGTGTTACAACTTCTGAAATTGTCCCACAGTTCTTGGATATTCTGTTCCATTTCTTTCTTTCTTTTTTAAGATTTTATTTATTTATTTGTCAGAGAAAGAGAGCACAAGCAGGGGGAGTGGCAGGCAGAGGGAGAACCAGGCTCCCCACTGAGCAAGGAGCCCGATTCAGGACTTGACCCCAGGACTCTGGGATCATGACCTGAGCCTAAGGCAGACGCTTAACTGACTGAGGGCCCAGGTGCCCCAGTTCCATTTCTTTTCATTCCTTTTTCTCTTTGTATTTTAGTTTAAGAAGCTTCTATTGACATTTCTGCAAGCTCACTGATTTCTTTTGTCAGACTCAGGAATCTACCTCTTGGCATCTGTTCTGACAAAATCATTCAAAAAGAAAAAGGTATAAATATCTATATGTATTTACATGTATATATGTATACATATATATTTGTTTGCAGACATTCTAAGTTTGAAAAACTACAGAGGGGGTTGGAGAATGACTGTAAATAGGTACGGGGTTTCTTTTTGGGGTGATGAAATGTTCTAAAATTAAAGGTGATGGTTATACAACTCCAAATACATTAAAAACTACTGAATTATACACTATTAAAGGGTAAATCTTGTAATATATGAATTATATCTCAATAAAGATGTTACAAAAAATATAAACAATCTAAATATCCAACAAGTAAATTTTCATATTCTAACTCAAATAGCAAAAAATAGCCCCAGAGCTTCATGTATTGATATAGCTTCCTTTATAAGCCAAGCACAATTCTGAACATTTATATGTATTAATTCAGTGGTTTTCCAAGTGTTATCCTCAAACCAGTAACATCAGGTATGCAAATTTGGGCACCCCACCTAATCTATGGAATTGGAATCTCTGAGGCAACTCCCTAAGAAACTGTGTTTCAACAAGCCTTCCATGTGATTCTGCAGCATGGCCAAGTTTGAATTATCACTGAATTTATTTAATCCTCACAGCAAACCCATAAGATTGGCAACAATATTATTGTCCCCATTTTCCAGATATTAGTGGAATATCTGCAGTCATAAAATGACAAAATCTAAGATGGTAGAAATATGGAATACTTATTGATAGAACATAAGTTTATGTACATATTGTATGTACACACAGCAGCTATAAAGAAGAATCTCTCTAATGATGTAATGTATGGGGATTAACATAAGAATAAAAAATAAAAATTAAAAAAAAAAAGAAGAATCTCTCTCTCTCTCTCTCACACACACACACACATATAAATATTTACATCTTTTCCTTTTTGAATGATTTTGTCAGAACAGATGCCAAGAGATAGATTCCTGAGTCAATAATTATGAGTACTTTTATGTATACTATGATGATTTATTTTATATGTAAACCTGACTGAGTCACTAGGTGCCCAGATATTTGGTTAAATATTATTTCTGGCTATGTCTGTGAGGGTATTTCCAGGTGAGATTAACATTTGAATCAGTAGACTGAGTAAAGTAGGTTGACCTCCACAAGCTTCTACTTGGAAAGAAGTAGAGAAATAAGAATAGTTAATGTGATTCGGTAGGAAACCTTGGGTGTCATTTTTGTACTCACAGAGTTTCAACAAAGTTTTGTTTTCATGTTTCAGAAGCAGCCCTGTTGAATCGGAAGGTACTTTTACAGAAGAGACTTTTTTTTTTGTAAATACAGAAAGCTCGTTTAATTCACTTCACAAAAGCATGTATCTTTTCTGCAATTAATATTTAGAGACCAACTGAATTCACACTAACACCAACCATAAATAGAGGGATACTTAACTGCAAGAGCTAAAAAAACGCTACTCAACAAAGTTGTAATGGCAACCAACAAACCATTAAAGACATGGAGTCCCAAACATGGCTAAGTGTGGGCACAGGATGGGTCACGGGGGTGACCAACTGCATCTCACAACACCGCATCATGGATAGGGTAGGGTGGGGGGAGGGGGCCTGGAGGGACCTGTTGATATGTTAACTGTGATGCATAAAGCTGAATTTTGCAACGGCACAGAAGATACAAATCTTCACCCCTTCAGGGACTTTATCTGTCCTGGTAGTTCATGCTGCAGTCTGCACCATGTGATGACTGGTAGGAGTGAGGAGGGCCTGAGCTGTGCCTAGAAGGGCAGACAGGAAGAGTCGCAACCAAGTCAGGAAGGTAGGAAAGCCCAGCTTGGGGTGAGGGAGCTGTTGGTAGGCCTGTCCAACGGAGGTGGGAGGCTGTGAAGGGATAAGAAGGCACAAACTGTGACCAGTTTATGAATTGTTTTCAAATGCCAACCAGAGGAGCCTAGGCTTTGTCTCAGAGAAAACATGGAGCCCTGGAAGTTTCTACAAATGACAGATATGTAAGAAATGCATACTTCTTTAGAAAATTGAGTCTGCCAACCATTTGGTGAAATGAGCAGCTCGAAGACTAGTCAAGGTGCTCCTGCAATTATGCAGGTATGAAAAGGGGCCCAGCTGAACAGGTAGATAGATTATAAGGAGCTGAGAATTACTGGATAGGGTCCACTGAGATGGGGTAGATCCTGGAGAATGTTGTCATTGTGGATGCTGGAAGGAAGTCCAGACCGGCCCAGCAGCTGATAAAAGGAGTTCATCTGTGAAACAGAGTCAGGAAAATGTTCTAACAAGAGGGCCCTAGAACAGGTTTGGAAAGTCAAGCGACTCGTGGTAAGAACAGATAACCACTCACGTAGCATTTGCTGTTTGTTGGGAGCTGTGCCTATAACTTCTTTTTTTTCCTTCGCTTTCTTGAGGTGTAGTTGACAAATAAAAATTGTATGTATTTAAGATGTACTATGTGATGTATTGATAGATGTATACATTGTGAAATGATTACCACAATCAAGCTAATTAATAAATCTATCACCTCATATAGTTACCTTTTTCTTTTTGGTGGGGGGTGGTGAGAACAATAAAGATGTACTCTCTTAACAAATTTCAAGTACTTAATACACTACTGTTCACTATAGGCACTGTGATATATATCAGAACACCAGAACTTATACATCATGCATAGCTGATATTTTGTACCCTTTGAACAACATTTCCCCCACCCCCCCAGCTGTTGGTAAGCACCACTCTACTCTGTTTCTAAGAATTGGACCTTTTAGATTCCACATACA
Organism: Leptonychotes weddellii; assembly: GCF_054177405.1. NCBI lineage: Eukaryota > Metazoa > Chordata > Mammalia > Carnivora > Phocidae > Leptonychotes > Leptonychotes weddellii. Next base: position 64,611,878 of record NC_138377.1, read on the forward strand.
AGTGAAATCATGCAGTATTTGTCTTTTCGTGACTTATTTCACTTAGTTTTTGTGACTTTGTGACTTATTTCACTTTTTGTGACTTATTTCACTTATTTCACTATTTTACCAGTTCCATCCATGTTGTCACAATAACAAGATTTCCTTCTTTATAAAGACTGAATAATATTCCTTGTGTGTGGAATCAGATTTTCTTTACCCATTCATCCATTGACGGACACTTAGGTTGTTTCCATGGATTGACACTTGTAAATAATGCTGCAATGAACATGGGGGTGCAGATATTTCTTTGAGATGGTGATTTCATCCTCTTTGGATATATACTCAAAAGTGGGATTGCTGGGTCATGTGATAGTTCTAGTTTTAATTTTTTTAGGAACCTCCATGCTATTTTCCATGATGGCTGTAACCAATTTTTAAAATAACTCCATAAACATGATCCTTAAGGCAAGTATATGGGGTAGATATTACCATCCACATTTTACAGTAAAGCTGAGGTTTAATGCTGAGATTCAAAGCAAGGTCTTCCTCGTTCCAAAGTCTGTGCTCTTTCCTCTAGATTAGTGCTTGTCAAACAATAATGGGCATTAAGTCACGGAGGGGGGGTGTCTTGTTAAAATGCAGATTGTTTCAATAGGCCTGGGTTGGGTCTGAGATTCTACAGTTCCAACAAACTCCCACTGATGCAGATGCATCAGTCCATGGATCACACTTTGAGTCACAAGATTTTGCATGATACTTGTTTTTGTTTTTTTTTCTCAGAGTGGTTAAGTAACTCACCCAAGTCACACAGCTGGTCCTAGTAGAGCCAGGACTTTTGAACACAGGTCTATTTGGTTACAAAATTATGCTCTTAGATATTAAGATAAGCTGTCTCCCTTTATTAGCAGGAGACAGGGCCCCCAGCTTCCAGTCTGGGGCTTAAGGGAAAAATCTAATCCCTGAGTAGATGGGAGTCAGCAAAACTAAGAGGGTCCCCATGCCAGGGCCTCTGGCAGAGGGAACACGACCAGGGCTCAGTTACCAGACTGGGGCACAGTGTGGAGCCCAAGCCTTAGGAACAAGATAGAAGCTAAGTTTCTGGAACTACTGCACAGGGGCAAGGACAACTGGATGCTGAGACTCCCAAGTCTGGCCAGAGCTCATTCTATGCCTCCTGCGTTGGGGCTGATCAGGGACAGGACTGACCCTGCAGGTATGACAAGGTATAGCAGAGGAGAAAATGGACACAGGACTGTGAGCCAGGTTACCCTTCATACCTTCCTCCCCAGGATCCTTGGCACTCCCCAGGGAGGCTAGGCCTTCCTAAGGCTCACCCATATCCTTGGGGGCTATAGACCCCATTCCCTGCACTCTCATTTCCCACCCTCCATTGTCTTGATTTCAAGACTTCCTCCCACCTCAGTCCTCCATGTGCACGCTCCCTGTTGGCACGACAGGATGGTTCCATATTTCAGGCGCTTATCCTATCGACCTTGCTCTGTCAGGACCCATAAAAGCTGTCTTTTTTTTCTCTTTCTTCTTTTTTTCCATTCATTTTTCTTCCCTTTGATTGGCCAGGGCATAAGGTAGGTCCCTGGGAAGTCAGAAAGCAGAGGCCCTAGTAATGACTCAGTTTGGCGGCCGCAGTAGGGTGTGGGGGGCCCATGGGAGCAGCACAGAGCAGGGTGAGAGTAGAGAGCAGAGTATTTCAGATGCTTCTGGGCTTATGCTTTTGCATCAGGAAAGCCGCCATCCATCCTACCCCAGCTGTCGGCTCAAGGGCTTGATCAGAGTCATCAACTATATTAGGCTCTTGGACAGAACTTCTGTTGACATTTGGCTAAAGGCCGGCTCAGAAGTTCCACAACAAAGGACAGGTACAAATGTGAGCTAAAGGATAAGTTACAGAGCCCGAAAAAGAAAAATGACCAGATAAAATTTTGAGTGTGAAAAATGAGACATTTCAGGATTGGCTTTGCCAAAGAAATGATGAGACATTATCACGCCAATGTCAGTGTCGTGAAAATAAAGTCTTGTACACAGATACAGATAATAGCTTCTGCTACATGCTAGGATAATTTCCCATGACCTGAGAAGCCACCATGTACCTACTATCACTTCTGCCCCCAAGCAGAGTCTCTCTGTCCAAGTGCCCCCCTCTCCTAAGAGGATGATGTTCAAGGGGCAAAGAAGAGCCAAGGCAGAAAGCGGGTGTGTGTTGGCATCCTCTTAGATATCATTTATCAGCCTCCTTGAGTCATTTTAAAATTCATTTTGGTTCATTTTTGAGAGCTAATTATAGGTTAGCCTCTGGAGACTCTGGTAATCATGCAAATGCAAGTTACTTGAGGAGAGACCCTGGAATCATTCATGGCTTGAGAAGCCTCCAAAAACTCCAAACATTTAATTTTTGTATATCCCAGTTAAAAAAAAAATCTCAATGTATATTTTATCCATACACATAAAAGGGTCCGGATGGATACCCTCTAACTACTAACCGTGGTCACCTTTGTGGAATGGGACTGTGAATGGTGGAAGGGGCTTAGCTTCTTTTGCCTTATAGAAGATTCATTGTTTGAATGTTCAAAGTCATGAGCATTACTTTTATAACTGGGGACAAAGGAGAGAAGGAAGAAAGAGACTTGAAAGAGAGAAGAATATACAGAAAGGCAAAAAAAATACAGAGAGAGGGAGAGAGAGAGAAAGAAGGGAAAAAGGGAAAGAGAGAGAGAAAAGGAAGGAAGAGGAGCTCCCTCCACCCTCACCCTGAACAAGATCCAGGGAATCTCATCTATGTCCTTTATCCTGCAGGAGCAATTGGAGCCCTCAGAGGAACAGAGAACAGCAGCTGTCCACCTTCTTTGGTGTATTATTCATCATGTATTTATTTTATTTCAATTTGTCAGAGTTGAAAGGGCTCAAGATAAAAATATACATAATAATTTTTGGCCATTTAAAATATTAAACAATGAATAACATCTAGGGAGACTAGGGGCAAGAGGCAGGGAAGGGGAGGGGAGGGAAACACGTAAAAGGAACATATTGAGCAAGAAAGAAACAGCAGGTTCAAGTAAATAGCAACACATGCCAGTCTGCTTAAAAACCCCAGGAGGCCACTACTCCTTATTTAAGCTATGAAAGCTTGTTCGCTAGAGGCTGGGCCAGAAAGGTAAACCTAGAAACTTGGTCTCCCTTTTTCCTTCAGAATGCCCACAGCATTGGCCAGTGGCTGTGGGCGTGGTTGCTCAAGATCCAACCCTTTGTTCAAGACCCACCTGGAGCTTACCTTCCAGAGAAGCCTCCCCTCATTGCCCTCTGCCCTGCGTTCAGTGACAGCAGATCTGCATTCCTGTATTTACGCCCTCAATTTTTCAGTGGTTTTGCATACGTTAACTGTTGTCACTCTGGACCTGTGATCACGTTGGCCGCGCGTGTTCATCGATCTGAAAACTCTTGGAGGACAGGAGGCCTCTGACCTGGCTCTTTGCCCCTTTCAGCTGCCTGGTCCACAGAGAGTGTGCAGTGACCTTCCCATCCCTTCCCACCACCTCTCCATGCTCTTCTGCAGTGACATTGCCAGGAGCCAGAAGGACCATTGTTAGCAGATGACCACGCAGGCACGGCTGTCTAATTCTAGCCAAGGGCATGGGGGAAAGGACAGAGCCCAGGGACCTGTGGCCTCTTCTCTGAGAGGACACAGGGCTAATAATAGGAGGGGAGATTAGGGAGGGATTTGAACTGCATTGTTATCTCACAGGAATGGCCTCTGAGAGCCTTTTTCCCAAGCTCTTCCAAGAGCGGCACCACCCCCTCCTCTGCCCTGTGTCTCCGAAGGAGTGCTCACTGTCTTTCATCACTTCTTTCTCTCCTCTTTCCATCTGCTCTTCTCTGTTAACCCCCATCCATTCCTTCCCCACCCTATCCGTCCAGCCGCGTCCTCTCCAGCCCATCCTCAGTCCTCATCCCTTTTCTGTCTCCTGCACCTATGTTCCCTACTTCTCTGCCTTGATCTGCTTCCTTCCACCACTCCCACAAGTCCTTCACACCGATTCTTCTTGCCCACTTCTGTGTCCCTTCTGGGGTCCCCACCTCCTCTCCTCCTCCCAGGCTCCCCACTGTCTTCAGCTTCAGGCACCAGACTTGTTTTCTAAGCTGGTGGCCTTTGTCACCCGTTTCCTGACACATGTGAACCAGTTTCTCCTTCTCCTGCCTCTGTGCCCTTGCTATGCCCTCCCTCAAAGCTCAGCTGGACAGGCACAGGTAACAGAGATTGGGGTGGGCTGACAGCCTCTACTCTCCTAACAACTAGAAATCACCACCACCAGGCACCAAGCATTGGGACACCTCTGAGAACAAGACTCAGGGCATGCAGGCCATAGGAGACACCTCCTTGAGCCCAGCCACAGCTATTCTTAGGAACCCAGTACCACAAAAGGGCCTTTTGCTTTGTTTCACACCACCCCCATGGAGCTGCTCTTGGCAGCCACGCTGTAATCTTAGAGACAGGGGGCCCAGGCACGGAGAGGCCAGGCTGGACACTGTGCCCCCTGCCCTGATTGAGACTCTGACCTTGGGGCAAGGTCACCTCCCCCCACGACACACAGCCACATAGCTCTGCCACTCTCTGCATTCTTGGCCTATTCACTCCACAGCTGAACCTCAGCTCTACCAGCCCCTCCTCCCACTCCTCCACCGGACCTCCTGGCCTGCCCCTCTCACTCAGGCTCCCAAAGGACCCTTTTCTGGCTCTTTCCCACTCCCAACAAACCAACTAGCTCACCATCTTACTCCCGTCCCCGCCTCCTTTCCTGCTCAGAATGGTTCAGGCTATTTTGATCTAGTAAATCCAAAGCCCTTTGATAAAAGCCCTTCGTTCCCTGCTGCCGGTGGGGAAGCTAAGATCCCAGCTCTGGTGTTTTCAGGGTGGAAGAACCTGACCAGCTCTCAGTCTTTAGTCTGGTCCGTGGCTCCAAGGTGATCAGGCAGTCAGGCTACCCACTGCCGCTGAAAAACTCCATTGGGAGAATACAGCAACCAGCTCCCCGGGCTCCTCCTTCGTTCCACACCAGACCCAGGGAAGTCACTTACCACCTGCTCCCAGGGCTGGAAGGACCGCGTAATGTGTGTATCTCTTTGTGTTCTTAATCAGTTTCTAATGGTTGTGTGGACTTTGGGGCATGTGCAGCAAAGGGCTGGAAGTAAACCCAGGCTCACACAGCCCGCAGCAGAAATGCTGCACAGAAGAGTCAGCCTTCCACCCTACATCCTGCTGCAAGAGACCAGCAGCCATCCCCTGGCTGGGTTATGGGCTGGGGCAGGTGGAGGCACCTGCGCGGTCAAAGCAGCAACATCATCTTTCCAGGTAAAATAAAACTACTGAGGCATTAGCAAGCAGAAGAAGCCCAGTCACGGGCACTACTCTGGATCACTCTCTAGGGTGACTCCCCGCCCTCTGGCCCTACTTTGTCCTCATACCCTGGACCACCGGCAGCCAAGACCTTTCTCAGGCGAGTTGGTGAGGGCCAGAGGAGGACTGCGTGGCTTCCCCAAGCTCTACTCTGAGCTCCCAGGAAGTGTATCTGGACATGAGGAGGAGTTGGCTGAGCCTTTCGCTTGCAAGCCTGCCTTATGGTTGTGGGTACCCCAACTCTCCAGGTATTCCCAAACCACCGCTCAGGCTTCCAGAGAGAGAGGCAGTAATAGGAAAGCAGAACCAGAAAATGCAGTAAGGGAATGGGGGACAAAATCAGGGCATCTCTTATCACCCCCTCTTCATGAGTTCGGGATTGCCCGATCTTAAAAACACGACAAACCGTGTTACTTGACCCTCTTCCCTTCTAGCTGGTGTCTAATCTCTTTTACCTCACTGCCAAGCTCCTCAAATGCACGGTGGCCACCCACTGCCTCTCATGCCTGGCCGCTCATCCTTTTCCTAATACCTCCCTGCAGCCTGGCTCTGCCCTGTGACTCTACAGAAGGTCCTTGCTCCAACGTCACCCAAGTTCCTCCTCTCTGTCTCCCCGCCACTCAGTCTTTCTTTGGCATCTGACACTGTGGCCACCTGCTCCTCTTGAAACACTTCTTCTGGTTTCTAGGAAACTGCCCTTTTCCGTGCTCCTTGGCTCTCGGGTCACCTTCCCCCTTCTCTGTGAGCTTCTCTTCCTTCTCCCGTCTTTGCACCACGAGTATCTCCTGGGGCTTTTTCTCTTGTCTCCAACCTCATGGCTTTTTCCATTCCCTTTCCCGCACTGACCAAGGCAGTAGGTCTCAGGCACCAGTCCTGCCCCCCAGTCCCACCATTCCAACTTCTTACAGGGATACAAAATATCCTCCGTCAGCTGTCCCACTGTTACCTCCAACGCCCTACACCAAACACTTAGTCCTTCCTCCTGTCTGCCGAAGAGCTTGTCCCCCTTGCTGCTACCCCCATCCTTGCCGACATGGTGCAGTCATGAGCCTTCCTTCCTCGTTTCCTGTGTCCAGTCTCTCAGCAAGGCATTTCTTTCTTCCTTAGAAACCCCTCCAGCCTTGCCCCTTCCTCTTCACATCTGCTGGCCCTGCCCTCCCCCCGACCTGGATTGCTACTCTGCCCTCCTCTGGGTCTCCCTGTCTCCAGCCTCTTCTCCCTCAAAGCACCCAATGATTCCCTCTGCTTGGCCCCTCCAATTCTACTGTCATAATGTCGCAGTGACTGCCCCTGGTTTAGAGCTTTGGTCATTTTTCATTGCCTCCAGGATATTGTCCATTTTGCTGGTCTGGGAAACATGGCAGCGTCAGCAGAAAGCACCTCAGAGCAAGAAACTTGGGTTTTAATCCTAGTGCCACACTTGCTGCTTGACCTTCAGCAAACATCTTGACCTCTCTGAATCCTGTTGCTCAACCATAAGATGCAATTTAATTGGCAAGCAAGTGTACGATCACATGTATAAAATGCCGGGCTTTGTGCCTGGCACAGGGAGGCATTCCACACACAAACAGCCGTCTCCCCTCTTCTACAGTGTGGCCCCACCTGAAGCTCCAGACTCCCCAGAGTCTGACCAGGGATATGTCGCCTGAGTCTTCATGACTTCACCATGCCGTTTGCCTGCCATGCTTTTGGTCATGCTATGATTCTTAGCCACATCCCCATTCCCAGTGCTTCTCAAAGGCCTACGCTCCCTTCAAGCCCCAGTTTCAGGCCCCCACCTAGAAAGCTTTGATGGTTCCAACCCACACTGAACAAGAGCTTCTCTGCCCTTAAGTTGTTCTGGATCTGGGCCACACCGTGTAGCCCTGAACCATTCTCCCTTGATTTCCAGTATGTTACCTGTGGTTTCCCGAGCTGATGGCAATGCCTGTGGGTCAGACGCCACGTATCCTTCTGTAGTCACCACAGAACTGGGCATGCAGCAAGGCATCTGATTAAGTGACTGACTGGGACCCAGCTGGGGGGAAAGAAGGATGAGTTAGGCTGGAAGCTGGGAGGGAGGCACTCCTGGCAAGTTCACGAACACCAGTGCCCTGTCTTCAGACTGGCTGTAGACAGCAGCTCAGACTCTGTGTCTTAGGCATGTGAGGAGATGTGCACCTACACACGCATGTATGTGAACACATGTGTAGGTGTGCGTGCTGTGTGCATTCACCTGCATTTATAGTTGGGGGGAGAGGTGGAGAGGTAGGTGATGGGCCAGAGAGGCCTGCTTAAGGAAGTGAGGTCTCTGACAGAAAGAATGAAGTAGAGGATCCCTTCTCCCCTTGGGGAAGTGGGCAGGAGATTATCAGCCTGTTGGCTCCTCACTGAGCAATTACCACCTGCTCCTTGTAAATCGCATAGGCTGTCCATACCTTGGGCTGATCCAGGCCTGGCGGCTACTGCCCCACAGATGCCCATGAGCAGAGCAGAGGACTTTGGGTGGAGGAGCAGGGCTTATGCTGGGTCCCCAGCTGGGGCCCAGCAGAGAGACAGCAGTGTAGGGCTCCAGCTCTAGACACCAAAGTATCCAGCAGGCAACTCCAGGATGCTGTTTCTCAGTTTACCCAATTATTTCACATCACAATACCCTGGCCATTCTCCTTCCAGAAGTTTCTAGCTCCCCGGTATCTTAAGTCTGGCTCCAGCTCAGTGGTGATTAGGACTGCTGAAGGAACCCAGGTCAGCCCCATCTCTGAGGGCCTCAATTTAACCTGCCTCCCCTCCACAACCCAGCTCCCGGATCCTAGAGCCAGCCCAGCTCCACCGGGCAGTTCCACCCAGGATCCCTAAGATCCTCAGCCAGGACACACACAAACCAATCTGGCTGACAGTTGTCTCGAATGGCCAAGCAGCCTCCCCCTGGGGGCCTCTGTTCCCATCAGATATCCTTGGCTGATACCACCACTGAGCCTGGGTGACTCCTGGTGGGCCTCGCATATTGGCCTGCAGTGAGGGCAAGTCCATGGGCAACAGTCAGGGACGGCTGCCTCTCCTGGCTTCAAGGCTAGACTGCAGGCCTGGACTGAGCCTAGGACAGTTTGAACACTTGGCCTCCTGGTCATGGTGTTCCCAAGGGCAGTCCCGACCTGGATGGAAGAGGCCACGGGATTGCTGGATCGCTGATCCACCCTGGCCTGGACGATCCTTGCACTGAGTGGCCTTAATGAGGCTGCAAAAGATGCAAAAAAGCAAAAAGCCCCCGGGCAAGGTAACCAGTCCTACCACCCGCAGTCAGGTCTGTGTTCCTCAGAGTAAAAGCTGCCATTTCATGAGGACCCACTATGTGTCTGGGGCTGTGCTGGGTCTTTTACCTGTGCAAACCATGATGGACTTAATAGTCCTGGAATGGAAATGTGACGATCCCCATGTGACTGATGATAAAACTGACTCAGAGAGGTTCTGTGACTGACATTGAACACACAGCTGGGAAATGGCGGGGATGGGCTTCAAACTGGATCTTTGTGACTGACACGGAAGCTCACCAGGCTGCTCCTTGCAAGCCCTCTGAGGCCTCTGGCCTTGGATCTAGACTGGCTATGCCCCCCAAGCCTCCTTTTTAGTGAATTGTACCCCTACAAACACTCCCTAGAGGCCAGACCCACCTTCCCAAAGACCCCAACCTAACCTGAGCCAGCCCCAGCCCAGCCCTCTCCCCTCTTTCCTTTCCAGCTGCCCACTGTCTATCAGAAAGCAGAGACTGGAGTGGAGAGTGGGGGCAGGGTGTGGAGGGGTACAAAAGATTTTGGAGCGAGCAGGAAGACAAAAGAATGACAAGAAGCAACAGCTGTTTGTAAAGGGAAACCTGAGACAGGCTCAAAGCCCAGGCCCTAATCCCAGGCTCGTGTGGAGCCAGGGTAGGGGTCCCCCCAAAGTCAGGGATCCTAGGGCTGGGCAGAGAGGAGCACTCAGCCCCACCGCAGGCTGGGCCCCTTCTCCCATGTGCTCAAACAACTCATGCCTCATTCCTTTCCCTGGGCCAAGCCCCCTGCCTTTTCCTCCCCCTCTTTTGCTCCCCTTTCTGGGGTTTGGGGCTCCTTTCTGCATTCCCTCTTTCCATACCGAGGTCCACTCTAACTTGCCCTAGCGCACCCCCTCCTTCCCCATTCCTGGTAGTAATTTTAGCAACTTTTTCTCTGAACTCCTGCTGGCATGTCACAGCAAATGGCCCCTGTTTGGGCCTGACACTTGATCAGGGTGGTGACAGAGCCCAGACAAAGCAGGCACCATGCCGGGGAGGGGAGGGCAGGGCAGGGCAGGGGAGACAGATCACCTTCCTTTCTCTCCAGACCTTATTTGGTCTACCTTGGTGAAGTTGCCCTCCCCCCAGTCCCTCTTTATTTATAGCATTTTGCTCTGCTCTCCTTTGTCTTGTCTGCTGTCACTCTGCAGTACACGCCGCACTATCCCCACCCACCCCCACATGGTGGGGCCCCGGCCCCTCACTCTCCCCACCAGGAATGTGCCTGCCAGCAAAGACCCTGGCCGTAAGCTGAGGCCCAGATCCCACTTCTACAAACAGTTGCATAGAGCTGTCAGGAGGAAGGGTCTTTATTTTGGTCACTCTTAGATCCTTATTGACTAGAACAATGCCACATTAGTAGGAGCTCAATAAATACTTGCGGAATGAAGGGATCAGCAAAGCTGCTTGGTCTTCAGACAGTCGCTAGTGGAAGGAAGAGAATCCTGACAGAGCCACGAGCAGGTGCCGGAGGGCTGGGGAGTGAGTGGGGGTCTTTAAGGATGTCAGACCCTCCAGTCTGTCTCCAGATCCTAGGGATATGAGGCAGAGAACTTGGCAGCAGGGAGGTAAGATCCAGCCTGCAGTGGAGTGTTAGAGCGCATAATGCTGTAACACCAATAGGTCAGTGCCCCCGAAACCCAGAAGAAGGAAACCAAGTTCAATGGATCTCCTAAATGTAGACAAGGTTTTCCAACTCCACGGCCAAGGAGGCTGGCCCTTGGTGAAGACATGGACTGTGAAAGGGCTTGGCATCCTCTGCATCTCAGTCACCTGCATCTGCACCACCCGAGCCCTGGGAAATCAGGCAGGGGTGGTGGCTTTGGGCTTGGGAAGCTGCAAGGGGAGGATAAAGAGAGGTTTTTGCCCTTTGTCACCAAACCCTGAGGTCTCTACCAGTGGGCTTAGTTCCTCAGCCGCTGAGAGGGCCTGGTCCAGACCCACAGAGTTTGTCCTGCCAGTCCTGTTAGCAGCAGCCCCTGTGGTTGGGGATCGACCCTCCACTTGCCTGCACCCTTCCCCCCACCCCACGGCTCTTCAAGGCCCCCAGACTGTGCTTGGGTTACCAAGCAGCCCCTCCCCACTGGGCCCACACCTGGATTTGCCCTTCCCTGCTGTGCCTACCCCACCTTCAAAATGTACCTGTTCTGTCCCCTGCCCCCCCCAGCCTGCCGCTCTCCTTCCAAACTGACAGCTAATCAGATGGATTAATCCGCATGCGCTGGAGAGCTGTGCTCAGGAAGGAGGGGGATTTCAAAGCAAACCACGCAGTGGTTGCCTGGACACAGAGCCAGTGAAGCTTGCACACGAGGTAGCTAGAAGAGGGTGGCATTAGCTACATTCTGTGCTCACGGGGGGCTGAGCTCCAGCCCCCTTTCCTCACCTCCTTTGTGGCTGCTTCTAAGGCCTGCAGGAAAGGGGGACATTTTTCCTGTCCTTCTGCCCCACTTGCCGGAACACTAGTCTCCCCGGGTCTGGAGAGAGACCACTTCACAGAACACAAGAGGATCGGTGGGCCAGGCAGCAGCTGTCTTCATTAGGGGTCTCCTAAGTCCGAGCAGCTGTATATCTATGCCTCCAAGAGTGTCTGGCTCTGGGCTAGAGCATTCAGTACCTGAAGGCTGAGCTAGGAAAATGAGTCAGGCAGGGGCCTCCACTAGGACCATCAGGCGGCAGCTG
>NC_138377.1:64623728-64639631 GCF_054177405.1 Leptonychotes weddellii
GAATGAATGAATGAATGAATGAATGAATAGGTCACTCCATGTCCTTCACACAGACATTTTACCCTTTACATCTTAGACAAGATTTCCTGGATCCCCTCCCCTCTCCTTTCCGCCTCTGCCTCCCACTTCAGGATTTTTTACATTCCGTGCCTGATTGCCTCCGTTTCCTTGGCAACACCTTTCTCTTCATTTTCCTCTTTGTCTTCATAGCTCGCTCTCCTCTGTGAGGGTCTGAACCACCTCTCCTAAGCCTTTTTTTTTCTTTTAAATTCTCTTTTCTTCTTCCTCCTTCTGCTTCTTTGACTGAACCACTTAATAGCACTCTTGAACTCACTTTGTATCCATGATTCATGGACAGACCCCTGCCCCCGGCCCTGTGCCCTGACAGTCTGCCTCCGACCCTCTCTCCCCACCCCCTCCCAGGCCTCCCTGGAGCATGAGGAGGGCAAGATCCTGCGAGCCCAGCTGGAGTTCAACCAGATCAAGGCAGAGATCGAGCGGAAGCTGGCAGAGAAGGACGAGGAGATGGAGCAGGCCAAGCGCAACCACCTGCGGGTGGTGGACTCGCTGCAGACCTCCCTGGACGCGGAGACGCGCAGCCGCAATGAGGCCCTGCGGGTGAAGAAGAAGATGGAGGGCGACCTGAACGAGATGGAGATCCAGCTCAGCCACGCCAACCGCATGGCCGCTGAGGCCCAGAAGCAAGTCAAGAGTCTCCAGAGCTTGCTGAAGGTACGAGGAGACTCCTGAAGCAGGAAGTCACCTTACCCGGAGACAGACTGGCCTCCACGTGGCCATGCTGGGTGGTGGTGTCCCTTTACAGCAGCAGATTCCTCCTGGCTCCTGTGGAGACATCCCACAGGCCCTCCAGACCCGGCACATCGGGCTCCCCCCCACCTCCCCAGGCACCCAGCCTAGCCGAACGGCCTTCTGATGGGCCCAGAGGCCAACCCCTCTCTCATGCCCACCCTCCTGGTGTGCAGGACACCCAGATCCAGCTGGACGACGCGGTCCGCGCCAACGACGACCTGAAGGAGAACATCGCCATCGTAGAGCGGCGCAACAACCTGCTGCAGGCGGAGCTGGAGGAGCTGCGGGCCGTGGTGGAGCAGACGGAGCGGTCTCGGAAGCTGGCCGAGCAGGAGCTGATCGAGACCAGCGAGCGGGTGCAGCTGCTGCACTCCCAGGTGAGCGCCTCCCCTGTGCAGTCATGGAGGGAAGCACGGCTGGGGGGGGCCAGCAGGTGAGGTTTGGGAGCCACCCCTGGATGCTCAGTGCTTTTCGTGCTCCGCCCACCTTGATCCTCAGAACACCAGCCTCATCAACCAGAAGAAGAAGATGGACGCAGACCTGTCCCAGCTCCAATCAGAAGTGGAAGAGGCGGTGCAGGAGTGCAGGAACGCCGAGGAGAAAGCCAAGAAGGCCATCACCGATGTGAGTGACCGCTCCCCTCCCGCCCCCACTAAAGACGTGAACAAGGGCCCTGGGTCCCGGCCAAGCCACTGCACCGTGACAAGCCGACTCTTACCGCTGCGTGGGTTGGCGGGCCTCGGGAAACAGACACCAGGCTGGGAAAACGCTGACCCTTGAGGGACAAGGGGCCCTGGGCCCAGTTCTTTTAGACCTCTCTCCTGACCCCAGGCTGCCATGATGGCAGAGGAGCTGAAGAAGGAGCAGGACACCAGCGCCCACCTGGAGCGCATGAAGAAGAACATGGAGCAGACCATCAAGGACCTGCAGCACCGGCTGGATGAGGCCGAGCAGATCGCCCTCAAGGGGGGCAAGAAGCAGCTGCAGAAGCTGGAGGCCCGGGTGCGGGAGCTGGAGAACGAGCTGGAAGCCGAGCAGAAGCGCAACGCGGAGTCGATCAAGGGCATGAGGAAGAGTGAGCGTCGCATCAAGGAGCTGACCTACCAGGTGTGGGCATGGTGGCTGCTCTGGGCTGGATCCCCTGCACCACTGCCTGAAGCCAGGGTGATACCACCAACAGGAATGAAGTGTTCTCTCTTAGCCTCCCCCAGGGCGAGGAGTGGGAGTGCAGCCCCCGGCTGCCCCGTTTCCACTCTGCCTAGCCCTGTTCTCCCCTGACTGTCCCCTGGCTAGAGGTCAACCTCTGAGCCTCTTGGCCTGGGAGCTCTGCCTCCAAGCTCACCCTCTACCTGTCCCCTGGGGACAACACCCAAAGCTCCAGACAGAGCTCACCCAGCACAGATTCCAAGAAAGCAAGTGTGTCGCCAAGCTCTGGCTGGGTGCCATGACCACCCAAATACACCAAAAACTGCCTCAAAGTCATTCAACACATCTCAGAACTTTTTGGTTTGTTTTCTAGAATCAGACTCCTAATTAGATTCTGCTTCTGTTCCAATCAGAAAGTTACCATCTCGAGACACACATGTCCTTAGAGCAAGTCTCTGTCATTTTCCTGTATCCCAGGAAAGCTCAGTATGCTGTCCCAGCATTACTGCCATTAGTGCTGGCTTCTAGAACAGGAACGTTTATCCTCCATGGGGCCCCAGGACCCTTTAAGGGCCTCCTCCCTGGAACAGCGCACACGCGTGGTTTTGGGAAGAATTTCAGGATTCCATCAGCTCCCTGGACCTTCCTGAAACAAAACATTAAAAATATTAATAGTTTTTTATGGTAAAAAAATTATAAGGAGAGTGCAAGAGTTTGTTGAGGATCAGAAAGTAGAAGTGGGTGAAGATATTACATTCCGGGTAAAGTCAACAAGCGGGGGGAGGGGACAGGCTGCCTCTCATGACCATGTCCTCCTCACTCCTAACCACCCCGCCCCCAGACGGAGGAGGACAGAAAGAACCTGCTGCGGCTGCAGGACCTGGTGGACAAGCTGCAGCTGAAGGTCAAGGCCTACAAGCGCCAGGCCGAGGAGGCGGTGAGTGGTCCTGCTAGGGCCTGGGCCTGGAGGAGAGACACTGGGGAGCTGCGCCCCGCCCCCGGCTGGGAGGCTGAGAGAACCTCTGACTTCCTCTCACCTCAGCCTCCCCGTCCCCGAACCCCTGCAGGAGGAGCAGGCCAACACCAACCTGTCCAAGTTCCGCAAGGTGCAGCACGAGCTGGATGAGGCGGAGGAGCGCGCGGACATCGCCGAGTCCCAGGTCAACAAGCTGCGGGCCAAGAGCCGCGACATCGGCACCAAGGTGGGTCCCTCCTCCGGGGCTCACTAGTCGCCCCGTGTCAGCACATCCGCCAACATCAGTGCCCCTCAGACCGAACCCACTCATGCCAGGGATGTCTCCTCTTCATTCACCCCCCACAACTGAACCCTGGAGCCCCAGAGGGCCAGGTAATGCAGTCCTCGGTGATTTCTAAGATTCTTCCAGCTCTAACTTTCAATGACTTTGTGAATGCCAGCCCTAGGGTGGTCAGCAACCTTAGAAGACCCCAATTTGTATACACCCACTATGTCCCAGTTCCCCCCAACTGCTGGTCTTCTCTCATCTTCCACCTAGTTTTGGCCTATAGCCTAGTAACTCAGCCCTAAAGTGGACAGCCTAGAGGACCCCCTTGTCCTCACTCAGGCAGCTTCCCTCTGGCCGACCTCAGGGCCCTCACCCCTCCACACTGACCCCTAGGACACATCTCTCACCACCAGGGGGGCCTCCCTCAGGCCCAGAGCGGTCCCCCACCCCATCGGGTGCCCCATCTCCCCTTTGTTTTCTGTGCCCGTCTCTGCCCAACACCCACCTTCCCAGAGTTAATTTGGACTTTGTTTCCTTTCAAAAGGGCTTGAATGAAGAGTAGCTTTGCCACATCTTCTTGATCTGCCCCATCCTGAGGGTGCTGATGAAGCCCCCAGTTCCAGAGCCTCTATAGCAGCCCCTTTGGAGGAAGCAGAATAAAGTTATTTTCCTTGAAGCCAAAATCCGGCCTCCAGACTCTTCTTCACTGCCCGCCAGCCACAGGGACATGAACATGGGGTGGGGTGGGGGGGTGGCCCCAAGGGAAGAGGGGCCGCTTCACAGACCACCCAAGGAGGCCTTACTGGAGAGCTTGGAGGCTCTGAGCATCCTCGGGGCAGCACTGGCCCAGACGCTCCCCTTCGTCTCCTCCTCAGCAGCTGACACCTGTCCTGTCAGCCCTCTCCCTGGTCCAGAGACCCTCCCCTCAGGGTTCAAGGTTTAGAAAAACCCTTAAGGCTTGCTTAGAGCACGCAGAGCCCATCTGCTATGGACTTACGCTGACCGACACGACCCCCACCACCACTGACAGCACCAGTGAGGGCCGCCCGGAGAGCCCTGTGAGGCGTGGGGTAATGGCAGGTGTCCGAGAGGGCACAGGGACTTGCGACTGCAGCCCATTTTATCCTTGTAGACACAGCCACCACTGTGTCCAACCACCCCGAGGCCAGGGCCCCCACCCCACCACAGCCAGAACTGTACCCTCAGCCCACCGTCCTCAGATCCCCCTTAGACCCCTCTCTGTCCACAGCGCTCCTTTCTTCTCCTTCACCCCTTCCTGCTGTAACTTCCTTTCCCAAGACCCTCCTCATCTGGGCTTGCTGGAAGATGAGGCATCTTTGGCCCATTTATGGCTGGCCATCTGGAGGGGAAGCAGGCAGATGAGGGACTGTGGAGAGGAGAGTCCTGTGTGAACAGGACGCTGGCGGGGGGCGGGGGCTGGGTACGGTGGCGGTGGCGGAGGGCTAGGAAGTGGAGAAAGGAGCAACCCCCGGAGTCACCGCCACACCTGGGCTGCTGAGGGAAGGCTTGGCCCTGTGAGCCATAGCCGGCAGGTGCTCACAAGGCATGGGGCTGTCAGCCACCCGCTGGGAACTCTGGAAGGCCTGGCTCAGCCCTGGACCGAATCTCCCACACCCAACCACACAGCCGCTCCAGCCAGGCTCCTCCTCAGCCCCGCTCTGAGCACCCAGGAAGAGGGCTTACCCTGGGAAGAATCAAAGAATAGGAGCAGAGGGAGGCGGGGAGAGGGGGGATAACTGAGGAGGGTGGCAGTGGGGGGGGGCAGGGCTCAAGAAACTGGGGGCCAGGGGGCCAGGGGAACCAAGAGAGAGAAGAGATACAAGCAGTGAGGAGGCCTCGGAAAGATCCATGGGCTCCCACCCTTGTCCTCGTGGCCCCCTCCATCTTCTCACCCCAGGACCACTTCTCTTCCTAGGAAGGACTTGGGGAGCAATGAGGAAGTCAGCGGAGGAAAGGGAGATGCATGGGAACCCTGAGAACACGAGCTGACTGCGGGAGCAGAGGAGAGAGGTGGGGAGCATGGTGGAGCCTGGCCACGGGCGAGAGGAGAGGGCTGATGGGTGGCGGAGCAGAAAGGCAGGGTGAACTTTGGAGAGAGATGCCACAGGAACTGAGGGGGTTGCTACCGGGCAAGGGAAGAAATCCTGGGTCACTTTCAGATATGAGGAAAATCGGCAAGGCCAGGAGTAGTGACGTTAGAGAAGGGTGGACAGAGACCCTGGAGCAAGACGCAGAGGCAGAGATGAGACAGGCAGAGGGTGAGCAGAGGTAGGGCTGAGAGCAAGCAGAGACTCGTGGAAATGTCGGCATGTCAGCCCCCAGGATGGGCGGAAACCTGGCTCCAGGGAGACTCGGAGGCCAGGCCCGACTTTGAGACAGGGAACCAGGCAGAGGGAAAGGGAGGTCAGCCAGAGACAGACAGAGATCCAGGGAGCCAGGCACAGGGTGGCGACCTGGTGTCCCCTCACCTGTGACAGGAGTCTCCATCCCGTGCCCTCACACTCCAGAACTTGCAGCACAATGAGATGCTGCTGTGGGAGGCAGCTGAGGGAGGACGGAGCGCAGGGATGGATGTGAGAGCTGGCAGAGAGGAGGGGACCTATGGTGAAGAAGAGGGGGGGAAATGGACCAGAGAAGGGGCCCGAGCCCTGGAATCAACTTAACCTCTTCCCTCTTCTTCCTTCCATTGGAGACAGTGGGAACGGCCTGCCCACCCCTCACCCGCCACTCCACCTCTACTGAGTCTGGCCTGCTCAGAACACAGGGTTCCCTGAGGACAAAGCCTGGTCTTTGTCGGCTGGACCTGACCCAGCCTGACCTGGTGTTCTTAGCCCCTTATCACCTCCCCCAGGGCAATGGGAACCGGGCACTGACGCACTGGGCTAACCCCCAGCTTGCACGCCAGGGCCTCAAGTGACCTAGAGCTGGGGACAGGTGGTCTGCATCCCTTGGGGGGTAACACTTTGGTGTACGTACCTGAAGGAGATGTGGATGTGGGGTTGACGCAGGTTCCCCCCACCAAGGACATTGGGTATAGGGTACAAGTCCCCTGGGACAGATGTGTGTTCCTGAGTCTAGTAATGGGGCAGTGGAGGGTCCTAGGGAGTTGGGGACCTCGGAGGAGAAGCCAGATATTTAATGGAAACCTCTCCTACCCAGAGAAACTGACCCTTGTCTGTCCTACCCCCCTCCACACTCTAGAGCTATATTGAGAGGTGACAGTGGATGGGGTGGGAGGGGGGAGCTGGGAGAGTGTTCCTGAGTGTGAGGGTGTGGGGGAAAGCCAGAGCAGGGGAGTCTGGCTTTGTTTCCTGAACACAATGTCCACTTAGTCATACCAGGCACGGCCTGCTGAAGACCCGACACCTACTGCCTCTGAGAGGTGCCATCGATGGAGACCAGGGAGGGGGGCCTTGAGGGCCTGGGGCACTCGGGGATGCCCGCAAAGAAGGGCATGTGAGTATGAGCCCCAGGAGGGTTGGGAGAGGACTCCAGAGTTCTACCTGAGGAGGGGGAGATGGACTGCAGAGCCCCCCCCGGCCCCACCCCACGGAATGCAGAGCTTGGGGCCCAGCTGGTGTAAATCCCTGGGCCTGCCAGGCGCCCCAGCCAGCCTCAGCAGCACCTGCACCCTCTGGCAGCCCGGAAGGGAGTAGCCCCCCACCCCCACCCCTCCTCCCTCGGGCCAGGATTAACGCCTCTTGCCTTTCCCCAGCCCCCCCCCCCATCCCACACCAGGAGTAGTGGAGGGTAAAACTTCTGTGTGTGAAAGTGGCTGTGCAAATGTGCGTGTCAGTGTGCCTAACAGCAAGTGGGAAAATCTGTGATCATAAGCGTGTAAGTGTGAACGATCTGCATGTGTGGGGCTAAGAATGCACAGGGACCATGCGATTTCCAGGTCATTAGGGGAAGGTACTGGACCGTGGGTCTGAGTGCAAATCTGCTGTGGTGGCCTGGGAGAATTCCTTCTCCTTTGAGAGGACAGATGGTGGCCACTGTATCGGGAGCATCGCAGGAGGGGCCAGGGGCTCCAGATGTGTCCCCAAAGCAGCACAGCCTCAAGTCCTCAGGAGGATACCTGCCTGGAGATTTGGGGAACAGAAGGAAACCAGGCACTGTATTTGTGCAGAGAGAGGGTAACACAGACATCTTCTTTTTTCTAACAAAGGGAGTCATGGAGCTGGGCAGTAGATTCCCCTTGGTGGGCATCCCAGCCCCAGCTCCCAGCCCCTAGCACTGTGGGACTTCAGGTCAGAGAGGGTGGGCAGATGCTCCCAGCCTGGGGCTGTGTGAGAACAGGCCAGGGTAGAAACGGGTAGAAGGGTGGGGAACCCATGGCTGGGGGGCAGGGGACAGCATCTGGCCTGTAGGAGAAGGTGACTCTTGCCCAGTGTGCTCAGCTCACCCTTCAGGTTAAAAATAACAAAGGTAAGGGCCTGGCGGGCAGGGGCGTTTGTGCGAGAAGGTCCTGTCTTCCTGCTATCTGCCCATCAGTTCTTTGGAGGGAAGGAATGTGCCCAAGGACTAAAAAAAGGCCCTGGAGCCAGAGGGGCTAGGGTGACAGACCTTTCATGGGCAAATCTAGAGGCCCTGCTGTCCTCCTGTCACCTCCAGAGCCAAGGGATCAAGGGAGGAGGAGCTGGGAGGGAGGGTCCCTCCGGAAGGACTCCAAATTTAGGCAGGGGGTGGGGGCAGCGGGATATAAAGGAGATTGCTCCCGAGGACAGACAGACACTCCTCTGAACAAGGTAAGAGGGAGTTTGGGAGACTCTGTGGCCAGTCCCCAGAGCCCCCACCTTGAGGGACTCTGCCTTCTCGGGGAATGGGGTGCAGGGTGGTCTGAGGCCCAAGGGTTCTGCTAAAACTGCCTTGCTCCAACCCCAGGAAGTTCCCACTGACAGACGGGAGGTTCCCAGGGAAAAACCAGAAACCTCTTTTCTCCTCTGATCTGCCTTTCTTTCCCTGCCTCTGCTGTCCCCTACTTTCTGTATCCTCCATGCTCTGTCTCCATCCTCCTCCCACCTTGGATGGCTTTCTGCTCTTTGTCTGGTTTTATTTTGTCTCCTGGTCTTTGTCAATACCCGTCACTGTGGTACTTCTTTGTCTGTCCCCTTGCCCTTCCTTCCTGGCCGCGTGTTCTAATCGCCTCACCTCTCTCTATTTCCAACTCTGATCCCACCTCCGCCCCTGGCGCTTTCACTAACTCGGCATCCTTTCTTTACTGACTCTCTGCCTCTTCTCTCTCCCAAATTCCCCATTTGGTCTGTCCTGCTCATCCGGCTCTTTGGGTCGATCCTCCTGGCTCACTTCTCCCCAGTGGCCCTTCTCCACTGTTCTTCTCTCTCCTTGTCTGGTCTTCCCTCTGCCTACCTGTGTCTCTGTGGCTCCACCCATGGTCCAGGGTCTTCAGGATTCCCTGTGAAGAGATAACCAGGTGAGAACCACCCCCAATTTTCTCGTGGGAGCCAGGTTGCTGGACCAGGGGCCCCTCTCTCTCCTCCAGGCAGCTCAGCACCTCCCCGTGCAGACCCTTAGAGATGCTCCTTCAGCATTGTGTCAGAGGGCAAAAGAAGTAGAACCTGAAGCATGGGGAGGACAGGACCCAGGCCTGGATCTTCTCAGTGGGAGGGAAGAACATAGCGCCAGGTGGTGAGGAGGTGTGGCCAGGAGTGGGTGCCACCCACTGAGGCTTGGGCCCTCCCGTCGCAGGCGCAGGGAAGCACTAAAATGACGGATGCGCAGATGGCCGATTTTGGGGCGGCAGCCCAATATCTCCGCAAGTCAGAGAAGGAGCGTCTGGAGGCCCAGACCCGGCCCTTCGACATCCGCACTGAGTGCTTCGTGCCCGATGACAAGGAGGAGTTTGTGAAGGCCAAGATCTTGTCCCGGGAAGGGGGCAAGGTCACTGCTGAAACAGAGAATGGCAAGGTGTGTGGGGCATAGTGCCATGGAAAGGGAGAGAAGGTTTGCGGGGGGTTGCATGGGGGAGGCACTTGCCGTGGGAGCTGAGGGCTCTGGAGAAGAGCCAAAGTCAGCAGGAGCGCAGGACATGCCTCCTCGAGGAACCCAGCTCTTCGATGCGAACTCTGACGTTTCTCAGATGGACCTGAGCAGGTGTAACAGGGCACCACACCAGGGATGCGCGCCCTTCGCCAGAGATGGTGCTGGGGCAGGGGTGGGGGGACCTCCCCTGGTATCTGCCTCAGCAGGGTCCTGGAGATAAAGAAGACACAGACACGGCACCAAGTAAAGTTCCCTCTTGAATGTGTATCCCTCCTCTCTGTGCCTCAGTTTCCTCCATGGACCAACACCCCCAAATCCACCTCACTCAAACCAAGAGCAAACTCTTAGACCCAGATGAACACAAAAAGCAGGAACTCTTGAGCTGAACGCTCAGTCCCGGGGCTGGTGACTAGCACTCAGAAGTCCACAGTACCTGCTTCCTCACACAAGCCGTGAGAATTGCCACTGGTCACTAGCAGCAGCTCACAACCATCTGCCTTCACACATGCCGACTGAATGTTGGGTCCCAACGAGGTGGGCAACGACAGGCCACAATCTGCTGGGGACTTTGACTCTGATCCTGGCTCTGCTACTGGCTATCTACCAAGCTGGAAAACCATTTAATTATTCTAGCCCCAGCTTCCGCTGCTGTCAAAAACAATACTAGAATACCTACCTGCAGGGTCTGATCACGTTAGGGCATGGCGAACTGACCGGTGCCAATCGAACCACACTGATGGTGACCAATGGGGAGTGTAGGGTTGGTAGGTGAGATGTTTTCCAGCAGAACAAGGTTTGCCCTGAGCAACTGATGCCCACAAGCAATGCCCCCAGGAGTCAGGGTAAGGTGTGTGCCCAGATTGGAGAGCTGCCAGCCCTGCCAAGTTTGCCCCTAGATGCTTGAAGCAGGGACAGAAAGGTGCTGTCCTGGGGCACTGGCAAGACACAGAGAACCTAGCATGGGAGGGATGGCAGTAAGTTGTCTGGGGAAAGTGCTATGGGGGAGCCACGGGGCAGGGCTTGGGCACTGGTCGGAGAAGAGTTGGGGGAGTGAGGCCAGGTCGTGGCCCATGTTCTGGGAGGAGGTAGGTGGGCGAGGCTGGTGAGTGCCGACTGGCAAGGTGGGAGTGTGGTCATCCCTGTCCATGCACCCTCCCAGACGGTGACCGTGAAGGAGGACCAGGTGTTGCAGCAGAACCCACCCAAGTTCGACAAGATCGAGGACATGGCCATGCTGACCTTCCTGCACGAGCCCGCCGTACTCTTCAACCTCAAGGAGCGCTACGCCGCCTGGATGATCTACGTGAGTGCACGTGGCAGGAAGCCAGTCTGGGATGGAGGCTAAAGTAGGCCAGGGCAACTCTCTCAAGGCAAGGGGTCAGAACTCTCCCAAGGGGCCCAGCTCCCTTCTGCCCCCTTCCTACCCCTGGTCAGCTGCAGGAAGAGAGGACCAGCTGGGGTGACCAGGGACTCCCCTGCCTGTCACCACCTGCCCCAGGCTTCCCCCTCCAGCCCCTCATGCCTGCCCTCTCTCCTGCTCCAGACCTACTCGGGCCTCTTCTGCGTCACCGTCAATCCCTACAAGTGGCTGCCGGTGTACAACGCAGAGGTGGTGGCCGCCTACCGGGGCAAGAAGAGGAGCGAGGCGCCGCCCCACATCTTCTCCATCTCTGACAACGCCTATCAGTATATGCTGACAGGTGAGTCTGGCAGCCCTGACCTGTGACCCCTCAGCCCCGTACCGGTGGACCTGACCCTGTTGCCTCTCCTCTTTTCTCTTCCAGATCGGGAGAACCAGTCCATCCTCATCACGTGAGCAAATGCCATCCACCCACATAGGGATTTGGCAGGGACCCAGGCCTATTCCTGGGGGTGCAGAGGGGAGGAAAGGTTTAAGGTTGTGATTGCAAGGAGTGTGGGGAGCTGGGCTCTCAGAGGGGTGTCGGAGTGACCTACAATGATATGCAAATTCTGCGGGGCCCTGGGTCCTGATGGAGGAGGTTAGAAGGCTGGGATTCTGAGGGAGGAGGGTGCAGTGGGCTGAACTCCAAATGGAGCATAGGGGAAATCTTGGATTCTGATGGGTCCCTCTTGCCTCAAGTGGAGAATCTGGTGCAGGGAAGACTGTGAACACAAAACGTGTCATCCAGTACTTTGCCAGCATCGCGGCCATAGGTGACCGTGGCAAGAAGGACAATGCCAGTACAAACAAGGTACAGGGTGGGCCACAGGCTCAGCAGAGGGGACCTGGGGGCAGGCTGATCCAGGTGACCCCTAGCCTTGCCCTGGGGAACAGTGGGGACAGCACTACTGAGCCCAGTGCTCAAGACCTTCCTGACGGGCGCCTGGGTGGCTCAGTCGGTTAAGCATCGGCCTTCAGCTCAGGTCATGATCCCAGGGTCCTGGGATGGAGCCCCACATCAGGCTCCCTGCTCCGCGGGGAACCTGTTTCTCCCTCTGCCTCTTTCTCTCTCTCTCTCTCATGAATAAATACATAAAATCTTAAAAAAAAAAAAAAAAAAAAAAGACCTTCCTGGAAGGAGATACACACTCTGATGTCTGTATATGGCCCTTTGGAGCCACAGACCCACCTGCAGTCCATCTAGCCCCACCCCCATTCCCCAGGACCAGAGCAGCCCCTTGTCCTCCCTACTGCTGGAGGTGGACAGAAGATAAACCCTCGGGGTTCTGCTGCCTTTACAGGGCACGCTGGAGGACCAGATCATCCAGGCCAACCCTGCCCTGGAGGCCTTTGGCAACGCCAAGACCGTGCGGAACGACAATTCCTCCCGCTTCGTGAGTGCCTTTGACAGCTGTCCACTGGCCTCATTTGGCCTCGACAAGAAAAGGGGGGGTGCTGTTTCGTCAACAGTCACTACACCCAGTTGATCATCCTGAGTTTGGCTTTGGGATATCAGCAAGCGTGCACGTGTGCACCAGCCTGTGGGTGTGCACACACACACACACACACACACACACACACTCAAACCCTCCTGACTCAGCCTGGCTCCCTGAGGTCTGAGAATTCAAGAAAAGAGCCCCAAAGTCACCATAGCTGTTCCATAGCCAAGTAATGGAGCTGATTTGTGTCACATTCTAGATTTTCCAAATGACTTTTTTCCAGAGCTCTTCCACATTGAAAGTGGGAAGAGATCATAGGTGTTGGAGCCAATTCTCCAGCTTCCCACCTGCCCAGCAAGGCCCCACACCTCTCTAAGTCCCAGTTCCTTTATCTATGAAACAGAGGTAGCAATATTTACCTTGCAGGTTACTAAAAGGATTAATGAGATCATATCAGAGGTACAAACGGGAGGCATTGTATCTGTGTTCATTCCCGTGTTGTTGTTTCTGCTGAGATACCTAGTAATATGGAGATAGGCATCCTTTCCCCTGTTTTACTGAAACTAAACTGGGACACCAAATAGGTCATTAACATTTCCAGAACTACCCAGGGCTTTCTGGGTTGTGTTGAGGTCCAAGATCTCCATTCTGTCCCTTCTGGCCAGTTCCCTGACTCTTTGTCCCATCCACCCCCAGGGGAAATTCATCAGGATCCACTTTGGAGCCACTGGAAAGTTGGCTTCTGCAGACATAGAGACCTGTGAGTATGGCAGGGAGCCCTGCACACCCCTCTGTATCTTCCGCCTCTGCCTTCTTTCCCAGATGGGCCACCCTATCTCAACATTCCCTCTCCATCTTTCCTCTTCCCCTGGCTCTCTCCATTTTGCTATAAGAGCATTTCTCCCCTAATCTCCACCTTTTTGCTGGATCAACTCTCTCCCCGTCCTTACCTGCCTTCCTCCCTTCTCCTCACTTCAGATCTCCTGGAGAAGTCCCGGGTGATCTTCCAGCTGAAGGCTGAGAGGAACTACCACATCTTCTACCAGATCCTGTCCAACAAGAAGCCAGAGCTGCTGGGTGAGACTGCCTAATGCCTCAATGCCCCCATTGCCCTCCCCAGGCAGGTTGGGTGTCCTCCTCCTCCTCACCTGCCCCTGTTTACCTCCCTCCTCCTTCAGTCTGCTCAGGTCTTCTCTTCCTTCCCCATCTCAGATCTGCCTGCAACTCCTCTCGCCTCTCTTCCCACACTTTCTTTGTCATATTTCTCCTCCTCCTCCTGGTTGGTTTTCCCTTCTCCTCTTTGTGTCTCCCCTGCTCCCAGGTGTCATTCTCCCACTGTCCTCCCTCCCCAGTCCCCTGCCTACTTTTTCATGTCTTTCGGATTCTCTGCATGGTCCTTGCTGACTCTCCTCCTCTCTCCCTGCTCCTGGTCCTCTCTTCCATTGTCCCTGCCCCACCCCCACCATGCCCTTCTCCCAACCCCTCTCTGCCCATCCCCTGGCCTCTCCTGTCCCCTTGTCCCCTTCCCTGCTCCTTGCCTGGACAGACATGTTGCTGGTCACCAACAACCCCTACGACTACGCCTTCGTGTCTCAGGGAGAGGTGTCTGTGGCCTCCATCGATGACTCCGAGGAGCTCATGGCCACAGATGTGAGTGAGGAGGCAGCGTGAGAGTTCCTGAGGGTTCCTGCACCACCAAATCCAACCATCCTCTTTGCCTCTCTTGCTCTGTCCTAGAGCGCCTTTGACGTGTTGGGCTTCACTCCCGAGGAGAAAGCTGGAGTCTACAAGCTAACAGGCGCCATCATGCACTACGGGAACATGAAGTTCAAGCAGAAGCAGCGGGAGGAGCAGGCGGAGCCAGATGGCACCGAAGGTGGGGGCAGGTGCTGAAAAGGCCTGAGGTGCTGGGTGTTCACCTATCATGAGGAGATAGTCCACTGGGAGCAGGGTCTCCTGTGCTGCATCCAAAAGTGGTGCTTTTCAACAATTCTTGAAGAGCTAGGCTGACAACCTAGTTTATTAAGGTTATTAGGACCATGACAGCGAAAGTGGGAGGAAACCAGAAGTATGAGAAGCACGTGGTCAAAGGGCAGTACCTCTTCCCAGGAGCAGGGCCCTCACACCATCCAGCCCTACCTCCAGGCTTTTTCCTCGTTAGAGCCTTGTCAGAGGCCACCCAGACAGGCTGGTTCCTGGGGACCTGAGGCCTGTGGGGTAGATGGATGGGGTGAGAACCAGGGAGGGGCAAGGATTGTGAGAGATGGGCAGACAGGGAGACCCCCCACAATCCTGCCAAATCTTCAACCCCAGCTGCACTGACCAGAAGTGAGTTTGGGATGTCTCCTCCTGGGCCCAAGACTCACTCAACCTCAGGAAAGCACAAACTCTAGAGCTCTGCACATCCTGATCATTAATGCAGTGTGTATGTGGAGCATGCCCAGCCCTTGGATGAGCCCCTTTCAAGCCCTGTGCCATGTTCTGTTTGGGAGGTAAGGGCCAGGGGTCAGGATATAGCTTGGCATTAATATGTCGCATACCTGCCTGGGCCTCAGTTTCCTCCTTAGTGAAATGGAACAACAGTCCTTCCTAGCTCACTCTGGGGCTGTTGTAAGAATTCTAAGAGAAGGAAATGTCAAGGTGTGAACAGGGCTAGCTAGACAAATGCCCAAGAATATTCCTCTTAGCCTACCTTCAAGGACCCCTTCTGTGTCTATCCAGATCAAAATGCCAAGCCTGGGTTTCATGAGAGCATGTCATCAGCTATCACAAAACACTTGAAATTGAATCAAATACATTTTCTCTAAATAGAGATCATATGTTGAATGGCACAGATGGAGAGTTGCGGGGTGGGTAAAATGCCGTTAGGAACCTTGATTTCAAGCTGTTCACCACATGGATTAAGAGTGGAACAGGCCCAGTCCTGGATCAGATCCTGGGATGGGAGCAAAGGAGGCAGGGAGCAGCGCACATCTCTGTCAGCCACAGTCCCTGCCCCGGAGACATGAGAACGTGCTCACAACAATGCTGGTGAAGGACCTGGACCAGGGACACCAAGCAGATGTTAAAGACAGAGACGACAGGAACTGCTGGGTGTTGGGAGGTTCCGGACAGACGAGGAGGCCTGGGCTCCAGCCTGACTCTGCACACTGGCTACGTGCCCCCTGGCAAGCCTCGTGCCCTTCCAGGCCTGTATTTGCAACTCTTAAGTGAGAGCGGATGGACCCAATGCTTCAGAAAGGCTCTGGCCCTGGAGCAGGGAAAGAGGGTCTGCCGAAAGTGCTTGCTTACTTCTTTCCTTCTCCACCAGATGCCGACAAGTCCGCCTACCTCATGGGGCTGAACTCAGCTGACCTGCTCAAGGGGCTGTGCCACCCTCGGGTGAAAGTGGGCAACGAATATGTCACCAAGGGGCAGAGCGTACAGCAGGTGTACTACTCCATCGGGGCCCTGGCCAAGGCAGTGTACGAGAAGATGTTCAATTGGATGGTGACAAGGATCAATGCCACCCTGGAGACCAAGCAGCCACGCCAGTACTTCATAGGGGTCCTGGACATCGCCGGCTTCGAGATCTTCGACGTGAGTGGGAGGAGCCTAGGCGCGTATGCGCGGGGGAGGGGGCAGTGATTCACCCATTTGCACCTGTGACCATCATGGCCAGTGGCCAGTCGAGGGAGAGACAGTGGGGCTCAGGGGTGGCAGACACATCGTCCTGTCTTCCAGGGGAGCTCCCCCTCCCCGGCCTGACAGGGGAGGGGACCAGTCACACCCCTGGCTGCGCTTGGGCACGGGCCTCGGCTGACCCCACTGGCCACTCAGACCCCTGCCTGCCTGACCC
>NC_138377.1:64640131-64650915 GCF_054177405.1 Leptonychotes weddellii
AGGGGCCTGGGCATGCCCTGGAGAGCCGGGGGAATGGGAGATGGGGGTGTGCTGGGGTAGGGGTTGGGGCCGTGCAGTGAGCCGGGTCCCCACAGATCCTGGCCGAGTGGAAGCAGAAGTATGAGGAGTCGCAGTCAGAGCTGGAGTCCTCGCAGAAGGAGGCGCGCTCCCTCAGCACAGAGCTCTTCAAGCTCAAGAATGCCTATGAGGAGTCCCTGGAGCATCTGGAGACCTTCAAGCGGGAGAACAAGAACCTTCAGGGTGCGCTGAGGCCGGAGAGGCCGGGGAGGGGCTGGGGGCAGGGAGGGCCACACTGGAGCAGGGAGAGCTCAGGCTTTGAGCTTTCTGGCCCTCTGACCCCCAGAAGAGATCTCCGACCTGACCGAGCAGCTGGGAGAAGGAGGGAAGAATGCACACGAGCTGGAGAAGGTCCGCAAGCAGCTGGAGGCTGAGAAGCTGGAGCTGCAGTCAGCCCTGGAGGAGGCTGAGGTGAGCCTGGCTCTGCCTGTCCCCCTACCTCGTACCCTCTCCTACCCACGCACTCTTGTCTCTGACTCCCCACTCTCCTTCACCCGAGGGTGACACTGACCCTCAGACAAAATTTATTAGCTCCTTTTTCTCAGTCTACCCACTAACCTGATACCCATGACTGCCTCCAAAGCCAAGGTCTGCACCAAGGAAAGCATCACAGTCTGATCATAGGCCAAAAGGTTATGTTTAGAAAGTTGAAATATGGCCATCATAATAACCCCTCAGACAGTAGGTAGGAGTGTGGGCTTCAGAGTCAAGCAGATCTGAGTTTGAAACTTGGCTTCAGGGGCGCCTGGGTGGCTCAGTGGGTTAAGTGTCTGACTTCGGCTCAGGTCATGATCTCAGGGTCCTGGGATCGAGTCCCACATCGGGCTCCCTGCTCAGTGGGAGCCTGCTTCTCCCTCTCCCTGCCACTCCCCCTGCTTTTACTCTCTCCCTCTGTCAAATAAATAATAAAATCTTAAAAAAAAAAAAAAAGAGAAAGAAACTTGGCTTCAGGACCTCCACTGTGTCATTGGGCAAGTTTCTTAACCTCTCTGTACCTTAGTTTTCTTATTTCTAATGGAATGAATTGTACATACCCAATAAGATTTTATGCATGATTGTTACTAAGATTAAATGAGGTCACAAACTTAAGCACTTAATACGTATTTGCTATTGTTACTGTTCATTTGTAGAGAACCTAGGGAGAGCCCTGAGTTTCGGGGCTTCTAACTTTTTTCACTGAAGGGTAAGTGACCCAGAAAACAAAAATAAAGTTTGGAATATGTGGTCATAAAAACCTCCCCCTTTTCTATGATACTTAGAAGGTCAGGATTGTGCAGTGTTAGTATTAGAGGGTCTTGGCACTTGTGAGGTCCAAGCCCTTTCCTTGACAGAGGAAACCCAGGGCATCCTGGGATGCAGGTCCCACCTTCTGCATCTTTTCCCAGACCTTCTTCTCCAAGCCGTAGTCCTGGCTGATACCCTGCCTCTCCTTGGCCTCCCTCCCCACCTCGCCCTGCGCCCTGACAGTCTGCCTCCGACCCTCTCTCCCCACCCCCTCCCAGGCCTCCCTGGAACACGAGGAGGGCAAGATCCTGCGGGCCCAGCTGGAGTTCAACCAGATCAAGGCTGAGATTGAGCGGAAGCTGGCAGAGAAGGACGAGGAGATGGAGCAGGCCAAGCGCAACCACCTGCGGGTGGTGGACTCGCTGCAGACCTCCCTGGACGCGGAGACACGCAGCCGCAATGAGGCCCTGCGGGTGAAGAAGAAGATGGAGGGTGACCTGAACGAGATGGAGATCCAGCTCAGCCAGGCTAACAGAATAGCCTCAGAGGCCCAGAAGCACCTGAAGATTGCCCAGGCCCATCTGAAGGTAACAGAAGGTGGGACTCTCAGAAGGGAGCTGCCCACAGGTCTGGTGAGGGCCCTGGGCTAACACATACGAGAAAGTGGGAGCCACTTACCTCCTCTACTTGGAGGCTTGAGGAAAGAGAACTGATCAGACCCCAAGCAAGTCCTGGACCAGCCCAGTACCCGGGCCTAGAGAATAGACGAGGGGATGTGCCCCTTGGCCCTACACTTGACGGAAGGTTTGTGAACATGGCATCGGGTGCATCAGACCCCGAATGGGAAGCCCTGATGGGATGGGTGCAGCTCTCCAACATGCTTCCTCCCCCCGCCCCCACCAGGACACCCAGGTCCAGCTGGACGACGCGGTCCGCGCCAACGACGACCTGAAGGAGAACATCGCCATCGTAGAGCGGCGCAACAACCTGCTGCAGGCGGAGCTGGAGGAGCTGCGGGCCGTGGTGGAGCAGACGGAGCGGTCTCGGAAGCTGGCCGAGCAGGAGCTGATCGAGACTAGCGAGCGGGTGCAGCTGCTGCACTCCCAGGTGAGGCGCTCAGGGGCCACGCAGAGAAACCTGCAGAGGGCCAGAGCCTAGCACGCCTCCGGAAGTTCTGAACCAGGTGCCCTGAGTGAGCATGTCCAACCGGGATGGCAAATTACTTTGTCTCCTGGGCCATCCCTCCTCTGCTAGTTATGGCACCGCCTTGAGAAGGGGGCCTACACTCTGAAGCTAATGGTTGCTGATGTCCACCGAAGTCACAGGCCTGGGAGTCGTGGATTGCTTGCTGTAATTTGGCATCCCTGATCTAGAGGACAGCTCCAGCTTGCTCTGTAAAGATGAGATCCAGGGAGTTTAAAGAAGTACAAATGCATCCACGTGCAAACCAAACTCTCGGTGGAACACCACTGTTCCGCAATCCCATACACCCAGTCACCGGCTGTTCTCCGCAGTGAGTTTTTGTGTCCATCTTACGGCAGGGTCCCATGGGGCTTTTATCGGTAATCTAGTACGTGTGGGAATGACGTCATGCACTGACGCCGTCCCCTCTTCCTTACTCCACTACATTCTTTTTGTAACTATAATCATTTCCAGGATATTGTCCTTGTAAACAAAGTTGTTCCCATTTTCCTGGGAATGTTTTCATGCTCCTGAATAGACACATTACTAAAGATGTCAGAAGTAGAACTGTAGACCTTTTGCTGCTTGAAGTCCTTCTTCAGAGCTGAGTAATTTTAGATATAACATCTAGAACATATCTGTTTTCATAGGAAAAGGAAAAGCAGATACAAAACATGGAATATACAATAACAAAGGTACAACAAATAAACAAGGAATAAACAAAAGCAAGACTTTTTTTTTTAAGTGACTAGTTTTTTGGGGAGCCTAGGTGGCGCAGTCTGTTAAGTCTCCAACCCTTAGTTTTGGCTCAGGTTGTGATCTTGGGGTCATGGGATAGAGCCTCATGTCAGGCTCTGTGTTCAGCATGGAGTCTGCTTGGGATCCTCTCTCTTTCTCCTCTCTGCCCCTCCCGCTCGTGCCCACGCGCCCTCTCTCTCTCCCAAATAAATACATCTTTAAAAATAAATAATAAAAATAAATTAAAAATGACTAGTTTTAATTTTCTGTGGATAAAAGTGTAGAATCTAGTAACAAAGTATGTATTTGATAGTTTTCTCTACCTATACCTAGAACACCAGCCTCATCAACCAGAAGAAGAAGATGGACACAGACCTGTCCCAGCTCCAATCAGAAGTGGAAGAGGCGGTGCAGGAGTGCAGGAACGCCGAGGAGAAAGCCAAGAAGGCCATCACCGATGTGAGTGACCGCTCCCCTCCCACCCCCACTAAAGACATGAACAAGGGCCCTGGGTCCCGGCCAAGCCACTGCACCGTGACAAGCCGACTCTTACTGCTGCGTGGGTTGGCGGGCCTCGGGAAACAGACACCAGGCTGGGAAAACGCTGATCCTTGAGGGACAAGGGGCCCTGGGCCCAGTTCTTTTAGACCTCTCTCCTGACCCCAGGCTGCCATGATGGCAGAGGAGCTGAAGAAGGAGCAGGACACCAGCGCCCACCTGGAGCGCATGAAGAAGAACATGGAGCAGACCATCAAGGACCTGCAGCACCGGCTGGATGAGGCCGAGCAGATCGCCCTCAAGGGGGGCAAGAAGCAGCTGCAGAAGCTGGAGGCCCGGGTGCAAGAGCTGGAGAACGAGCTGGAAGCCGAGCAGAAGCGCAACGTGGAGTCGGTCAAGGGCATGAGGAAGAGTGAGCGTCGCATCAAGGAGCTGACCTACCAGGTGTGGGCATGGTGGCTGCTCTGGGGGGCAGTCAAGGGCAGATGTGAAAGCGCTTCCCCTGCCCCACTTCCTGGCCACACAGGCCCCACGCACAGTCACTGTCTGGGAATGCCACTCAACCCCCTGGCACCTACTTCTTGAGAAGCTGTCTTTAGATTAATTTTCTTTCACATTCCCTGGAGTGCATTTGGCTTGAGTCCATGATTTTTTCTAGCGAATGAGAACCTATTTCTACTTCCTGAAAGCTCTTTTAACCAGTGTTTCCTCAGGGTTTTTTTTAAGAACCCAAAGTGTTACCATGAAGGCTTTAGCACAGTCCACAGAACCTTTCTACCAGCCTGAAAGGGAAGAACATAGTATGGCACTTTCAGGATAAAAGTCAGAGATGGGAAAGACTCAGACCTTCCCCTGGAACTTGTGGGACAACAGATAGATGGCCTTAGATAAAGATGATCCCAAAATGTTCTAAGACCTGCACCTGTGTAGCTCAGAGCTTTTGCCCTTGACCTGTTATTTTCACAGTGCGCCTAGGAAGGAAGGACAGAGAAAGGGGGTATTGGTCCCTTTGACAGCTGGATGTGAGAGACATGAGACAGAGCTACAGCTGGAGAGCGGCAGACCTGTTGTGTACATAAGTGGGAGAGGCACCCTAGCACATACAGTGATGACGAGATAGAAATGATCTGGTGACATTAGGGCCAGTGATCCTGGTGCCCAAATCTGCCCAGTGCAATCCACGTATCTGATAGGTTAGAATGGTCTGCCTATGATGGTGCCCCCTTCACCCTGTGGTCCTCATTAGTCCTCTCAGCTCACTCTAAAACCACCGGCTGAGAGCATCGACGGGGCTCCAGGCTGGGGCTGCAACAGCCCCGATAGCTCCATGTTATCAGATGAAGGAATTCCATTTGGTTCTGGGCCCCTTGCCCCACTTCCAGCTTTAGGGCCACAGCCCTCTTTGCTTTTTAGATCCGGACTGAGGACCTTGCTGTGGCCTTTTGACCTACAAGTTGAGGCAGAGCTGGAATCCAACACCCCCCTTCTTTGACCTGGCCCATCGGAGGGAGGGAAGGCAGCTGAGGCCTGGGGAGAAGAGTGACGGATTGAGGGAGGGAACAATGATTGCACTTGCTCCTCCCCCAAATTGGCTTCTCCCATCCATCCACCCCCAGACGGAGGAGGACAAGAAGAACCTGCTGCGGCTGCAGGACCTGGTGGACAAGCTGCAGCTGAAGGTCAAGGCCTACAAGCGCCAGGCCGAGGAGGCGGTGAGTTCATGGTTTTCTCCACTCTGTCAACACACCTCCCATGTGTGAGAATCCATGGGCGTCAGCCCCAGCATGGGAACTAGACGTTTCACGTGTCCGTGTGCTCAGAGCTGGGTCGGGCACTCTGAGCAAGCACAAGCAATGCCTACAGACTGCTGAGAACCCATACCCCAGTAGACCTGAGGGAAGGCAGTGTAGCTGCTAAGCAGGCCACGGGGCCAGACAGTGCTCAAGGCTGGAAGGTGGCCGTGGAAGTGAGCCCAGGAGAGGACCTGACCATAGGGCAGTGGGGAAGACTCTGGGTGGGCAGAAAAGTGTGAAAGTAAGGTGTCGATGAGCACACATGTGCAGGAAACCCCGGAGCTGGGAGCATCTATCAGAGTCCTAGTTGGGCAGATGCAGTGAGGCTGAATTCTGAATGGGACTGGACCAGGCAGCATGTAATTCATCTCAGGCAGTGGGTGGCCATGCAGGATTCTGAATGCTGGCAAGTTGAGGAGGGTGCCAAGCCAGGAACAGGATACCCTTGGCAAGGCAGTTGCAGGAACATAGTAGAGGGGTGAGAGCCCTGAGCCCTGGCTCAGGGACAGGGAATCCCTCAGATTGGGAGGCTGGGAATTTCCACCTCCTCCCCCTCCCCCTGCTGCCTCTCACCTCAGCCTCCCCGTCCCCGAACCCCTGCAGGAGGAGCAGGCCAACACCAACCTGTCCAAGTTCCGCAAGGTGCAGCACGAGCTGGATGAGGCGGAGGAGCGCGCGGACATCGCTGAGTCCCAGGTCAACAAGCTGCGGGCCAAGAGCCGCGACATCGGCGCCAAGGTGGGTCCCTCCTCCGGGGCTCACTAGTCACCCCGTGTCAGCACATCCGCCAACATCAGTGGCCCTCAGAATGGGCACTCCTTACCCTATATGATGGCAGACCTGGGGGTCCCACAGCACCCATACCTGAGAACCCCCTGAACCTCTGAAGAAAGCCCAGTCCCACCCACTAAACTACAAAGGCCCCCAAGTGAGACCCAAGATCCCCGAGGCCAGAACCTCTCCCTCTAAAGCCATCCCCTTTAGGCCCCTGAAAGCCCTAGAGATTCCTCCCCACACCCTACCTCCCTCTTGCCAGCTGGCCCCTCACACCCTTTACTCCCTTCTCAGCAAAAACTGCATGACGAGGAGTGACACCGCCTCAGGAACCCCCCTCTTGCCAACCTGTAATAAACCTGAATGCCGGACTCTGCCTGCGCCCCGTCCTTCCCACCACCGCCGCCAGCCAGCCAGCAGCTGTCTTAAAGCTCCCCAGCAGAGGGAGGCCCTGCCCCTGTGTCAGAGCTGTGGGAGCCCAAGCTTTCCACATCTACAGAGGAGGCAGCCGAGGCCCAGAGAGCCCTGGTCAGGAGGAGAGAAAACAAAGGTACCAGAAGGGTGAGCCAATTCTGTGTGCCGAGAGACAGAATTTTCATGTCAAAGCTGAAGCTCCCCTCCACCTACCCCAGCTCTGGGCTGCAGGGGTTAAAGGCGTCCTGGGACACCCGTTCCCTCCCAGATGAATTTCCCACTGACACCAGGAGAGGCTCAGGGCTCACTGGGGGTGGAGGTTCGTAAAGGGGTTGGTACAGGTCCCATTCTGGCCAGCCCCTTACAAGTAACCCAAAGGGAGTCCCAGGCACAGTCGGCTGGGGCCCAGGTCTGACCTCGGCCTCTGTGGTCAGCGCCTCACTGTGAGGGAATCCTGAGCCTCTGGGGCCAGCTGACACCGAGCCTGAATCAACAGGCTCTGTGGACCAAAGCCAAGCGTTGCTTGTTTCATTTTGGCCTCTCACACGGGCACAGATGGGCACAGGTGCATGAGCAGGTACACACCGTAGATCACACTTCCACTCTCTCTGAGCTCCCACCAGGGACAGTCTAGCCCAGGTTATATGCCTGCCCAGGGGACAGGGCTGGTCCCGGCCCCATTCGGCTCCAGGCAAATCCCTGCCCCCTGCTGGGCTTTATAGCCCAGGTTCTCCTAACTACCTTCTCATCCCTTCACCTGGCACCCCATCTCCTAAACTGCCCTGGCTAAGCCCCTGCTATGCCTCCTCTAAAGCCTTGACCCCACCTCCCCCAAGGGTGGCCAATCAGTGTTGAGAGTGGACTATGCGTAGAGCCCTGAGAATGTTAGCAGAAACCCAGAAAAACACAAAATCCAGTTGGTTCTAGCCCTGGGGAGGCTGCCAGTTCTGGTGAGGAGCCCGGACATGAGGACAGGAAAGTTGGAGAAGTCAGACCCGGACAGACCCACGATTATCACCAAGGGGAGCAGAACCGCTCTACTGGAGTTGCAGGGTTCGGGCAGGGCTTGGGGGCTGGGGCCTGCCTCTGGCAGGAGCACCCCAGAAAAAAAAGGGAAGGTATTTCAGAGCAGGAGCAAACCAGCATTAGAGGGATAGCAAGCCAGCTTGTATGAGCCACTGAGTTAGGCCACGTGGGTGGGCAGGGACATCCCAGCTGCCCCGCACTATCACGGGACAAGCAGGGCTGATTCCTGGGTCGTCGCAGTGCCTGCTCTCCAAACACCCCCAGCCAAACTCTCCCACAGCATTCGCTGCAGGCAGGCATGGCTGTCCTTCACTAGCCTGTCTCCTTCCCAGGCTGTGAGTGCCCAAGGACAGGGCTGCCTGTCACCTCTGAATCCCTGGGGCCCAGCACAGGGTCTGCACACAGGAGATGCTCAGGAAATGTTTGCTGAGGCCCTGGCAAGCTGGGGGAGCGGACCCATTGGTGGAGGGAGCTGGAGATGAGGCTGGGCCATGTTTTTCCTGAGTTAGCGGGAGCTCAGTACTGTATCCTGATCACCTGTAGAGATGTGAGGCAAGCTAGGTTCTCATCCCAGCTCTGTCACAAGTGAAGAGGTCACTTCCTGTAGTTGGGCTTGTTTTCTCTTATGTGAAATGAGGGCATTGGACCAGCTGATGTCTAAGAGCTCTTCCAGAGCCAGCATTTCGGGAAGTTCTGCCCTCATCTGGTGCCACCGGCTGACCTCTCTCCGCTCCTGTCCTCCCCACACCACAAGGGGGAGCTATACACACGCCCCAGGCAAGCACCTGGCTCCAAACCCACTAACAAACCTGTGCGCGCAGGTGGGCACTCACATGGGAAAGGCTTGTGCCTTCTCAGACACAGGACTCTGGGAGCCCAGCCACCAGGCCCACCACAAAGTGACCCGGCACACAGATCGTAGAGCGGAAGTCTGGTGTTGAAGGAAGTCTTCAGCACCTTCAGTCCACTCCCCCTTCCTCATGGCTCAGACCTGGTTGCAGAGGAGGGACCATGACCATTTTTGTGAATACTCCCTGGCTTTCCTGATCTGCCTGATTCCTAGGGAAGAAAAAGACTCACCAGTAGGGTTCGAATCTTTTAATTTGGGAATGACCAGCTTCTTCCTGCCCTCCCTCCCCAAAACACCTCCTTCCTGGTAGAGCTTCATCGGGAGCCAGATCTCAGAGCACTGAGCCCCACAGACAAGTCCCTGGTGACTTCTCAGGCCAGACTCCATCTCGGAAGGCCTGGCTGGGGAGCAGTGGGCTGTGGGCTAGTGAATCCAAAGAAAAAGTGTCTGGGCTGCACTGTTCCTTTTGTCTGGCTGGGCCTAGGAGCCAGGTAGCTCAGGGTCACTGCTGGGCCTCTGTGAATACGGAGCCAGGCCGGGAAGGGCATGTCAGGATCAGGGAACCGTGGCACAGGGTGGAGGGGGCATGTCCTCTCCCCAGAGCACAGACACTCACCCTGGGTGGTCCTGGGAGCCATCTCGGTCCGGTAGATCTTGAAGGCATCGTAGGCAAAGACGGAGACCAGGATGATGCCAAACACCTGTGGGAGCAGGCGCGTAGGCGCGGGGATGACGCAACGAAGGCCGTCGGCCATCACGTACTAGGGAGAGGGAGGTGGGCGGTACGGGGCTCGGTGGGAGCCCAAGCCCCGGGCGCCGGCTTGGGCTTGTGGGGAGGCACCGAGGGTGTGCAAACGCCAGCCAGAAGCCCTTAGGGCCTGGGGAGCTCGGTGGGGCTGGACTCACAAAAGCAGCGATGGCAGCTCCATCCCGGGAGGTCACAGCCGCGAAGGAGACCACCAGGAAGATGATGATGGCACTGACACAGCGGAGGAAGTCCTGGGGGGTGGGGGGGCGGTGCAGGGTCAAAGGGAAGTCAGAGGGCAAGAGAACATCACCCTGAGGTTTTCCAGGCTATTCAGAGGCTTGACCCTCAGGCACTGTGAACCCCTACATGGAGCTACCCCTGGACACGATATAAAGCACTTGAGAGAGAGCCAGGGAAGGGATGCAGGTGAATGCAGAGCGGCCAGGACTAGGAGCCAGGACTCCAGGTGGGGCAGGGCTGGGGCATGCGGGCCAGGAGGGCCAGGGCAGGGGCGGGGTGGGACCTTCGGTGAGTGGGAGGGCATCCCCCTTGTCAGTGCCTCAGAGCTGTGAAATCCGTGTTGGGGCTGGGCCCCATACTGCCCCAGGGAAAGGACAGAGGCTGGGAGGGAAAAGGAAAATTTCGCCTTCAGAGAAGAAAGGGACCAGAATGGTGCGGGGGCAGGGTCCCTCACCAGACAGGGCCAGTTCAGCCGATCGAAGCGCAGGTAGTACTGGGTGGTGTAGAGGAAAAGGAAGGCGAGCGTGATGAAGAACTCCAGCAGCGCTGCGGCCATGTAAGCGGAGATGGAGGCCGTGAAGCAGATGAAGATGATGAAGGTCAGGGCCTGCAGGACCAAGTGTGTGAAGCTTGCCAGGAAGGGGACACAGGCCTGGCCAGATTTTTTGCCTTCCCCTCCTCAGGAACTCCTCCAGGCTGGCCCCCACCACCCATCCTTGGAGGTCTGCCCATCCCTGGTAGCGGAGAGCCACACTCCAGGGCGTTTGCCCATCGAGGGCAGTCTCCAGCTTCCCAGCTCCCCCAGCCCCTGGCTCCCAGCAACCCCAGCAGTTTGACCAAGCTGCACCCCTCCAGGGGGCATCATTCTATGGAACCCACAAAAGAGGTGTCCTGCTGAAGCCCAGGGTACAGAGTGAACACCAGCCCCTGGAGTCACGCCCACAGCAGCCCTGCACCCCAGGAGGGACCCCCATCCCACAGTACTTGCCCCACTCCCAGATTTCTGAAACTCCTCTAAACAAGAACCAAAACAAGGCCTTTGGTTCACACCAAGAGACAACGTTCAGAAGGCAGATGCTCCATTGTGGACTCTAAGGGACCCTTCAGCTCTGGCGATGTCGGTGACACATACTCAGCGAACTTAGGTTGAGACTAAGGTCTTACTAAGTGACAGGGGAAGATTCTGTCCCGAGAGCAGATGTTCACGGGGGGGGGGGGG
>NC_138377.1:64651015-64725521 GCF_054177405.1 Leptonychotes weddellii
GGTGAGGGCAGGGCAGCTGGGGCAGGAGGGGTGTCCAGAGAGCCCCGGAAAGGGGACCGCTGAGGGGCGAGCCCAATGGGGGCACTGGGCAGGGAGGGGGGGAGTGGGATCAAACTGGGAGAGATGGAGGCGCCAGGTTGGGGAGGTGACTGTTACCAGCTCAGTTTCCAGCAGGATGCCTTTGAGGGAGGAGAGGAAGGTCTTGTCCACAGCGAAGCCCTGGAGCCCCGCAGCTGCCCCCTCTGCAGGGGGCCCGTCCCGGCGATCCCGAGCACTAAGCATCTCCGTGGAGCCCACCAGGCACAGCCCCCACGCCACTGGCCCGAGAAGAGAACTGGGAAGATGAAACCTGGAGAGATGGGAAAGCAAACAGGAGCAAGGAGGCACTTGGAGAAACCTGCAAGAGAAGCGGGCAGGCCGGCCGAGGGGCCGCCGGGGGAGGCTTGCCCAGATGGGCCTTCTCCCAGCTGCCCAGAGTGCCCCTGCTGGTGCCTGCACCAGCCCCCCAGGAAGCACATGGGGAAGGGAGGGGAGGGGTGGGGCGGGGAGGAGTGGTCAGCCCTCCCCTTGCTGGAGCCCAACCCCCACCCAGAGAAGGGGAGCAGGGAGGAGGGGGGAAAGGAGGAGGTCCACACAGAAACTGGGAGGAGCTGGGAGGTGAGCCGAGGAAGGAGCTAGACTAGGAGCCCCCCAAGGACCTAAGCCTGAAGAAGTTTGCATCCCCCTCCCCTAACTCCCGTCTTCCTGGCTGTCTTTTCTCCCTTTTCCTTTTAGGGAGGGTGGGAGCTGGAGCCCAGCCCAGGCAGTACCCCCCAGGACCAGGCTGTAGCAGCCAAGACTGAGGACAAAGGCAGATTGTTGGGGGGACAAGGGGGCGCTGTGTGCCTGCTGCAGTGCCTCAATGGGCCTCTGTCTCTCCAGCATGCCAGGAGGGCAGCCTGACCCCCACCCCAGTGTTCAGGGGTAGGCTAGGGAGCCAGAGAAAGGGAGGGATGGGAGGCCACAGCGGAAACTCTGGAAGGCAGGACAGGGTAGTAGGTAAGGGCTGACCATGCGGGAAGAGAAGGGATCAGGCTGGGGAGCCTGGTGTTCAGGCACCAGGGACGCCAAGACAAATTAAGCCATTTTGAATACAGATCATTTATTTGGATAAGTCTCTCCAACCTCAATAACAGCCTCTTCCTCAGAGCCTAGTAACTGCACCAAGGTATGTGCAAAGTAGATGTCACTGAGTGTTGGATGGATAGATGGATGGATGGATGGATGGATGGATGGACGGACGGACGAACACATGAAACGAGGGGCTCTCCGTTGGCAAAGGGGAAAGTAGCAAGAAAGTGTTTGTGCTGTGCTAGGGCAGCTGGGGATGGGAGAAAAGGAAGAGATGGGGGTGGTAGGCTCTAGAGCCTTAAAGACCTTTCCCAAGAGGAAATGCCAGGATGTCCTCTTCCGGCGGCCATAAGCAGCTCTGTTGCTTCACCCCGCATTTCCCACCCACTCCACAAAGCGAGACGTGCGGTTCCCCCCAAAGTCCCTGATCCTGCCCCACGGTCCTGCTGCTCCAGGTAGTGCTTTGGAGGGGTCGAGCATTCGGGCGTCCTGGCTCACCGTGGCGGGTGGTCCGGCCAGGAACCAGGCACGGGCGGCAAGACTAGGCCGTCACTCGCGGCCGCACACACACACAAGCCAAGGAGACACGGTAGAGCCTCTGTTCCAGGCAGTAGCCCTCACGGGCACCCTGCTCGCCAGGGCACGGCCGCCGGTAGAAGACGGTCTGGTTGTGGTAGAGCAACTCCGAGTTGCCCAGGGGGTCCATGTGGGAGCCCGTCTGTAGGCTGACACAGTGTGGACACAGGCAGCGGGCGTGGTACAGGTCCTGGGGCAGCCGGTTCAAGTCCCTGTCCAACCTGTGGGGGTAGCACTCATCAGACCCTGGAGGGAGGCTGGCGGGGCGGGCAGGCAGGGGATGGGGGGGCGGGGGCCGGAGTGGTGATGCTGGAGGAAGGAAATGTGGTGAGGTGGGCCTGGCTTTTGTCCCAGCTCTTGTACCCACTTGCTGAGTGACCCCCTCCCCTCTGGGAGTTATTTTCCCCTGCCGGCAGTGAGGGGCAGGGACGGAGGGGTGGTTTTCTGGCCCCGGAGCCTTGTGGAGGCAAGGGAAGGTGAGCGACCTCCACCACCCAAGCTCTGCTTCCATCTGACGTACCCGCTGGGCTCGGGCATGAGGTTTCTTTTTGTAATTGTTATTACATTGTTAGGGGTTTTTTAATTATTATTATAAACTAAAAACTGCTCTTACATCCCAGTATGAAACACTGTAAAGTGAGGACATCAGTCTCCCTACCAGGCCACCTCCCCAGAGGGAGCCGCTGTCAACCATTACCTACACATCCTTCCAGACACTTTTCATGCATCTCTTATAAGCACATGTAAGCGTGCACGGTAAGACTTATTTATTTATTCTGGGGCACCTGGGTGGCTCAGTCGTTAAGCGTCTGCCTTCGGCTCAGGTCATGATCCCAGGGTCCTGGGATCGAGTCCCACATCGGGCTCCCTGCTCGGCGGGAAGCCTGCTTCTCGCTCTCCCACTCCCCCTGCTTGTGTTCCTGCTCTCGCTATCTCTCTCTCTGTCAAATAAATAAATAAAATCTTAAAAAAAAAAAAAGACTTATTTACTTATTCTGAAAGGGTTTTGTGGCCAAAACAACACTTGAAATGTAGACACTCCAAAGGTCTGGACCTCCCAAGGGCTAGCAGGAAACAGCCGCTGGGTTGTAAGACAATTCTCCATACAGACAAGCCCTCACGAGCTGGGGCTCAGCTAGAGCCGCGTTTCCCAGCATGGGTTCCCTATTAAGTACCCTGCAAGAAAGGGGGCCCGGGGCCAAATGAGTTTGGGAAACACTGAATTTATGGTTTCTTTTCTGTGGACTTCTTGCAACTTTTAATGTGCTGGACACATTATGAATCTCTGAGGGGTGAGGGCTGGAGCAGCTTTCCCCACACTTCACTGTCACCACTTTTTTCTGAGCAACAGCCTGTGGGATGAGTATCGAAAAGAACACTTTGGGGAAGATCAGCCAAGTAGTCATCAGGGGTTCGCGGCCCCCAAACAAGAGTTCTGGACCCCAGCCAAGTCAGCCATCTGGCACCCAACCTCTCCAAAGTGGTTCCCACCTCATTGGAGTTAGCCCAGGACCCAGCCAGACTTCCAAGACCACTTCAAACCATGACGACCTGGAGTCTCCACCCGGGATCTAGTCTCAACCTAAGCTGACCTTCTCCTTACCCACTGAACTTGTCCAGCCATCCCCAAAGCCAAGGCCAAGCCAGAATTAGACTTATGGGGAATGGGAACACAGGCACCCCAAGAAGACACAAGACAGGGATCCCTAAGGCCCTAATTTTTAATATTTTGCATCATTGTTCCAATTTCTGTGCTTCCTAATATGTTTTGCATCATGGCACCAATAGAGAATTTTAATATTTGTGTGGCACACTGAACGAAAGAGTAAGACCGCCCATAATCACAGATAACCACCCCCAGAGTGGAGGGTTTCACTAGCTTCGTACACTTATAACCCATCCAGGGACCGGGGCAGTCACATTGGGTATTGGGGTGCTTCATACCTGTAGCATACCCTTATTCCCTGATATTTCAGTTAGAAAAACATGTCCCATTGTAGGGACAGAAGAAGAAGGAGGGGGAGGAGGAAGAGAGGAAAAGGAGAGAACCGATCTTTTCTGTACTAAGTACAGATTTTACGTACATTATTTCACCTGATCTCCATGTTGGCCTGGGGGGTATTACCTCATTTTACAGATGAAAAAAGCTGAGCTTTGAAACCTTAAGGAAGTGGCTCAAAGTCACCCACTAAGAGTGAGAGCTAGAACCCAGACTAGGCCTTGCCTAACACCCACACCTTTATGGCCTCTCTGAGGGGCGGGCAGGCTGGACTTGGGTGGAACCCCCCCCCCGCCGGGGCCCCTCACATACACCCTGATGGACACACGTGCTAGCATTCGGGAGGGGGTGACAGACTCACTCATATCTCCAGGGGGAGATAGACCTGCTGTTGAGGGGTCCGTCTTCACTGGCCCTGCAGGATTCTGGGTGGTGGGTGAGGCTAGTGGCCTCTTGGGGGAGCTTGAGCACAGTGTTCCCCTTCAGAGACTCATGAGCGGGGTCCTGCCTTTTGCTGGGGCAGCATCTGGGCCAGTGGGTGCAGTCCTTCCGGATCCGAAAATTGAGGCTGTGGGTTCCCATGGCCATTACCAAGAACACGATCACCTACGGGGAAAGGCCAGTGAGAGAACTGCTCTCAACTAATCAGGGTGCTCCCTCCCCAGCTGTTCCCTGAGAGCCTGGTTTCCAGCTCCACCTGGCCCCCAGCCCCAAACCCGGAGCCTGGCCTCTCTCCACCCTCAGCAACGTCTCAGCCCCTGTCGAGCCCCCTCGCGCTCACCTGGTTCATGCCTGATGCTTCTCGCCCAGCCACGGTGCCGCGCTGGCTGACAGGTGGGGCCTTGCAGAAGCAGGCTGACTGGAGCAGCTGGGGCGTCCTGGTTTTATTTTCAGCAAACCTGTTTTGTTTATTCAAATTTATTTCCATGACCTTTTGGAGGGAGTGACCTGACATTAAAAAACAAAACAAAACCAAAAAAACCCTGAAAGTGTTTCCAAAAGCTGCTTAAATGTTATATTCATGGAAGTTATAATTCACATCACACCCGGGGAGCCTATTGGGGAAAGTCTGTTCTTTGCACCTTTCTGGGTGTGGGGTCAAAGTAATAGTATTCTGCTATTCTGGGCATTGGAGAACTGGCATTATGGGAATTTCCCTGGTTGGCTTGGTACCCCAAATTCGGGAACATCATCTGGTCTGTCTTCAAGAGGCCTCATTTCCATGCTCCACTGAGGGCCTTGTCTCAGCCATTCCCTTTCTTCTCAGACAGCCTCCTGATCACCCACCTTAGTGAACACTTCCCTCTATCTCCTTTGACCCTTAACCCTTCTGTTCTCTGACCCCTTCCTCGCTTTCGATGACGCCAACATCTAGGACCCCCATCACCCAAGACTTCTTTCTCATTGTCCATTACCCACTCCCTAACTTCCCCTCACCCTCTCCAGTGGCTGCCCTACCCTCCATCCCACCCTTCCCTGACCCCCTTTGGGCCAGGGATGTGGGATGCCTGAACCCACAGGACTGCCAGGAATGCCCTGACCCCATCAGTTTGTTGGCTGGACATGCAGGGTCTGATGGAAGAAGATGTGGGTGGTTGCTTCCATTGCATAAATGAGGTGAAGCCAGGAAGGGGAAGGGCTTAGTTCTTAACAGCCTCACCTAAGACCCAGCAGGAGGTCCCAGCTCCAGAACAGGCCTGCCCCTACCCCACTCAAGGGCACTGGGGACAAGGGCCATAGCAGGGGTAGCTGCCCCTCTCAGACCATGGGACAAGTCCACCCAACCTCAGCCCCACCCCCAGCTCCATGGGCCACTGTTGGCCAGGAAGGGGATATGTGCTCAGAAATGCTATAAACAGGCCTAACCCCAAAGACATGAGTCAGCCAGGGGTCACCCCTCCCGGGAGACACTGTGCCGAGAGCAGGCCACCTACTTCCCTCCAAACCTTTTCTCTCCCATTGATCTTGCCCATCGATCCCCTTCATCCCCCACGCCCCCCCCCCACACACTCATACAGACATGGTCTCTAGAATCATGTTTTCTGATTTGCATGTGCTTTCCCTTAGAAAATACTCCTCTAGTAACCAGGGACTCAGAAAGTAAACAAAGGGAACCAGGAATAAGTTAAACTGCAGAATGAGGAGGAATTCTTCAAATGCTGTAGGGCAAAGCAGCTGCAGAGCAGAGGAGTGATGAGATCAGGGGGCGGTCTGGAGAATTGGGAGAAGCTGTTGTTGTGGGTTTGGGGAAGCCTGGAACTGGGGGTGAGGTGGGGGCGTAGGAGAGACAGGTGGTGGCTGAGAGAGCAGGAGCTCTTAGGAAAAGCACTGAGGCGGGGAACACATCACCCCGCTCCCATTGCCCCGCTGTCTGCCCTATGCTCCCCAACACCCTCTCGCTTCTGCATGCCACTGACCTTGGCTCCTGTGTATCACGTCCCAGGCTAGGGCCAAGCCCTCTACATGCATCAGCTCATTTCATCCTTACATCGAAACCACGAGATGGAAACTAATATACCCATATTACAGATGACAAAACTAAGACCCAGAGAAATTTAGTAACCTTCCCAAGGTTGCACAGTTAGGAGGAGGCAGAGTTGGCTTTTTACTCCAGCCCTGACCAGCTCCAAATCTAATCTCCTGGCACGCAGGTGCCACACTGGGCTGACCCCCAGTCAGCTGCAAATGGAAGAGAAGCGCCACCCCCACCACCGTCTGTGCTTTCCTGCTTACCCAGGCTTGGGCCGGGACAGGTCTCACCTGAGCCTGCCAGAGGCCACCATGGGACATTCCCGCCCACTCGGGCACTCAGCCCTTCGGGCTGGGATCCACTGCTCTAGATCCGTATTCCCCTGCCTTTGGCCTGGCACATGGTTACCAGGGTGGCTTTTGGTGTTCCAGAGAAACCCCTAACCCCAGAAAAGGCTGTGAGGGGGCACTGCTCTTCCACAAGAGCTGGATCCCTATGGGTGTCCCCCAAACCAATAAGAGCCTCAGAGCCTGACATTGGCCCAGATCTTCCCATCTTGGCCCTGTCCAGGAGGGGTGCTCGAAAGAGCTGGAAGTGATCCCAGCTGCTTGTTGGGCTTGCTGATGCTGCCAGAGACCCACACCGCCTTTCAGGAAAGGTCTTTGGGGTGTCCTCCTGCCTCTGTACCCAGACGT
Source organism: Leptonychotes weddellii (assembly GCF_054177405.1). NCBI lineage: Eukaryota > Metazoa > Chordata > Mammalia > Carnivora > Phocidae > Leptonychotes > Leptonychotes weddellii. The sequence goes on from NC_138377.1 coordinate 64,657,866, forward strand.
CCTCTGAGGAAAGCCCTAAGGGGCAGAGGGAAGGCCCCTGTGAGCACACAGTCGCCCCCAGGGCTGGCCTTTCCCCCCACTGTGGTGATCGGCTCTGACCTGAGAACCCGGGCTCTGAGTCACCCGCACCCCACCCCCTCCGGTTTGCTCAGCCTCTGTCCTTATCTCCCAGCCGCTCTGTGGGATTCCTTTGGGTGATGCCCTGCCATGAGAAACATTTTCCAGAGGGTTTTCCTCCCGGGGGGAACTAGTTTTGGAATCCCTGAGTCACTTCAGCTTCCAGGGAATCCTTGGGGGTGTGGGCAGATAGGGGTGGCAATGGAAAGAAAGCTGGAGGCGGAAGCAAAGGAAAGTTCACCTCACACCTGTCCTCACTTGCCTAGGCATGGCCCCCAGCAGTGAGGGGGCTGGCCAAGCCCCTGGCGGGGAGGGATCAGCACCCAGCAGGGAGGGGCAGGGGAGATGGGATGGAAGGCAAGACCCTGTGGGCTTGCAGGAAGCCAGAACGCGGCTGTCCTGCCCTTCCACAGAAAGACACCCCAGTCCTCACCTTCTGCTCCCGAAATACCGCTGAAACCACAGGACTCAGCAGGGTCTGCAGAAGCTCATCTGCACACACCTGATGTGAGGGCCCAGCACTGGCAGTTAAAATGCTGAAATACTTCTGCCCCCACTGGTAAATCCATGCTGTCCTCGGCCCGGGGGCATCTCTGGGATCATAACCTACCTATAAGCCAGCACTGAACACCTGGCCCGGATGGAGGCCTCTAGAATACTGCTCCCGTGCCCTGATTACTGAGTGATAATGGTACTGCTTGCTAGTTATTTGTAGTATCACCTTTAGTTACGAAGATGCTTAGGCTTAGGAGCCTGCTTTCAAAGAGAAGCTTGTCTGGGGTCCCTGGGTGGCCCAGTCAGTTAAGCGTCCAACTCTTGGTTTCGGCTCAGGTCATGATCTCCAGGGTCTTGAGATCAAGCCCCACATCAGTTTCCACGCTCAGCAGGGAGTCTGCTAGAGATTCTCTTCCTCTGCCCGCCCCACTCTCTCTCTCTCAAATAAATAAATGAGTCTTTAAGAAAGAAAGAAATAAGAGAGAGAAACTCGTCTGGCCTGGGAGACACGTGGAAAATCCAGGTGAACTGGACAAATAGCCCCGCAAATCCCTCCCCTCAGCCCTGTGCTGGTGCCCGCCCATAGAAGCCCTGGGCTTACTCAGATTCCTCCCATAGTCACCGCTGCCCTGTTCATTCATCCACTCGGCACCTGTTTATTGAGCACCAGTATATGGCAAGCACTATTCTGAATGCTACGAGTACAGAGGAGGGCAAGCCAGATAAAGTCTCTGCCTCGTGAAGCTCACATTTTAGGAGAAGACAGATGATAAACAAGGAAACCAGATCATTTCTGATAATAATTAGTGCTATGAAGAAAATGCAACAGTGTTATGAGACAGGGGGCGGAGGGAGGTGGAAGGAGGGTGCTGCTGGGACTTGGAAAGCCAGGGAAGGCCTTTCCGAGGATGAGGAATTTGACATGATGATGGAAGGCATGTGGGGGAAGAGTGGTCCAGGCAGAGGCGGCAAGATAGGCAAAGTCCTAGAGCTGGGAAAGAGCTGGGAGTATCTGAGAGCAGAAAGGACAATGGGGATGGGGAACAAAGGATAAGGGGAGAGCCAGATGAGATAAGGCAAAGAGGTGGGCAGTGGCCAGATCATAGAGGGTCTTACCGGTTGTGACAGAGCATTTGGATTTTATTCCAAGGTCCTGACTGGATTCAAGCATGATCTATGTGATGAGTTTCTCAAGGGCACGCACTGTGTCCTTGACCTTCTGCTGCCCCCGTAGGGCTGGCATCAAATAATCATAATAGTTGCTTTTATCCAACATTTACATAGCATGAGCCAGGCACTGTTCTCAGGAATCTCTTAATCCTCACAAAAAGTCTGATGCTATTGATTTCATTATTATTTCTTTGTCAGAGAGAGAGAGTACAAGCAGGGGGAGCGGCAGGCAGAGGGAGAAGCAAGCTCCCCACTGAGGGTTACTCTCGATCCCAGGACCCCGGGATCAGGATCTGAGCAAAAGGCAGACGCTTAACCAACTGAGCCACCCAGGCGCCCCTAATGATTTCATTATTATTCCCACTTTACAGACAGGGAAACAGAGGCTCCAAGAGGTCATGCCAAGGTCACCAACTAGTGTTGAAACCAGGATTAGAACCCAGACAATCAGGTTGCTGTGGGGTCCCAAGAGAGGAGAACTGGAAGAAGCCCTGAGTACCTGAGTTTTGAGCAGCAAGAGGAACAAGAACACTCATGATATGGGATGAAAGAAACCAGCAGTTGGCCCTGCTGGGAAGGGGAGAGAAACTGGGGCCCAGAAAGCCAGATGGAGGGGTTCGTTCCTTGCTACCCCTGGAATATGGCCCGGACAAGCCCTGAAGGGGAGGGCCCAGCTGCCTGAGGCTGCCACCCACCGCCCACCCAGGGTCTAACAGCCCAGCCTGGGTTCTGCCCAACCTCACCTGGAGCCCAGAGCTCTCCCTGAACAGGTAGAATCGCCTTAAACCTCTGCAAAGGAGAAAGCAGAGATGAGATAAGGACGGGAAAAGACTCCTCCTGGCCTCAACAAAGAAACACTTTCAGTTTTCATGAAAGTACAGGCAGGGAGGAGGGGGTGGGGGCAGGGAGCCAAGGTGAGGAAAAGCCACGGAGGGAGATCTCTGTGCTAGGCATTTTACATATATTTACTCTTCACCGAAGACACTGCAGCAGATGAGGATCTGAGACTCAGAGATGTTATATAACTTGACCAAGGTCACACAGCTAAGAAACCAGGGTTCTATTCCTGAGTCTGACTGGCTCCATTCCATGCCTGGGCACTCCAGAAGCACTGTCTCGTTATCCTGCAGGTTTGTACTCTGCTTCCCCTCACGTACATTTATTTTCCCGGGCACTGAGCTCGGACAGTGAGCCCCAGTGCCCTCCTCCCAAACCACCATTTTGCCTGGTCCTAGCACTTCTTTCCTGCCTAGTACTGCCTATTCGGCCACCATCGATTTCTCCTTGTGCCTCTCTGAGCATTCATCTTTGGGAATTGGATTTCCTGCCCACCTCCATCTTGGGCCCCAATTTACCTTGGCAGTCCCCGGGCAGAGCAAAGCAAGTCACTCCCCAGCAACTGAATGTCTGTGTTCCAGGCAGCCAGCCTCCCCCCACCCCCCGCCCCACCCCCGCCCCGGGGTTGGGGTCTGGAGGAGATTGGACTGGGATGCGGAGCTCTCCCTTCAGATCCATCTGGAAATTTGTAAGTTCCTCTACCATCCTAAGGGGTCTAAGTCTATTCAGAATCCCCAGGCCCATGCTCAGGTGTGCACCCCATCTGTGAGCCAAGCCCAGAACCAATACTGTACTGTCCATCCCCACACTCACCCCAGAATCTCTTCCTAACCCATCCCGTAGGTCCCACTTCTCCCCTCTGCACAGAATTCTTCACAGGTGCCCAGGTGACAGGGAGGAGGAGCCAGCCCCCTCCCCTGCTAGAAAATGCCTGGATGTGTGGGCCTGTGCACTGTGAGGAGAGAAGGAGGGGAGCACCTGTTCAAGGCCTCAGGTTCACAAAGGGCCTTCAATTAGACTTCTGATGTTATCTCCAAGTGAGGTTATACATAGAGTCATTGTCTGTTTTATGGGTTTGAAGTGTTAATTTGTTCAACGTGAACACTGAAAATCTACTACAAATTTTCAATCCTGTGTGGCATCTCACTTTTTCAACACCAGGAACCTCAAAAATGGAAGGGAGGCTCCCTTCCAGCCTAAGAGGCCTTGAGGTGTGCCCCAAAAGGAAGAAGCAGGAGATGCGGGTAGCTGGAGGGAAACAGCACACACTAAGGAGAGGTGTGGGAACCCAAGAACCCTGTCCTTTCAGCTGATCGCAGCTCCTCTGAAAGAGGTCTGCCCTTTTGTGCCGGCAGTTCCCGCTCCTGCTCCCCGAGGCCGCAGAGTGAGCCAGAGTGAGGGCGGGGGGACAGGCCCAGACTGGCAGAGGAGTGTAAGAGGCGGCACCACCCGCCCGCCCGCAGCTCTGGGACCGGGCTCAGACCCCCACTCGTCTCCCCCCCCCCCCCCAAGGAACGGCCAGCCAACCCTGTCACCGCTGCGGAGGCAACGCCAAGGGAGAGGAGACGCCCGGCTGAGGACCCCAGAAAGGAAGGAGCACGCTCCCTCCCACGGGAAAGACATGTGGGGCTCATGAAAGGGACGCGGAGAGGGGCGCGGGGCTGGCGGGGCTGGCGGGGCAGAGCGGGGGCGTGGCGGGGTGAGGGAAGCTCCCCGGAGGGAGCGCACCAGACCACCGGAGGTCCGCCGCGAAGTCCGGAGCGAGAAGCGCCGGGGAGCGGGCCCGGGAGGGGGCGTGCAGTTTGGCCCGAGGGTCCCGAGCTGAAACTCAACACCCGCCTTTGGAGGGACCGTCCTCCTTCCTCCTCCGCCCCTTCCCTTCCCCTCCCTTTTCCCCTCCCTCCTTTCTTTTAATCCCCAGGACTGAGCCCCGCGCCGGAGCGGAGAGGGCCCGAGGGGAGGAGAAAGGAACTGCCCCGAGAGGGAGCCGGGAGCCCGGGAAGGGGAGGGAAGGGGAGCCGCGCGCGCGGGGGCTGAGCCCGAAGGCCACGCGCGACCCCTCGGAGCCTTCGCAGCCCCCTCAGTGTCCCCCCCCCCCGACCCTCCTCCAGGCGAGTCCACGGGACCCTGGCCCCTGCTCCTCCTTCGCCTTCTCTTTGCTGCTTCTTTTGCTTTGTGGCCTTTCTCTCCGTCCCGAGAGACACCCGGGAGCTGCCCCGAGCTCCGGGGCGCGCCAAGGGGCCCTGCCGAGGGTGCGCGTGAGCGGGCCGCGGGGTGGCGGCGCGCAGGGGGGCCCCGCGGAGGCGTGGGGAAGGCCGTCCCGCCCCTTCGGGCCGAGCCCGCGTGCGGGGAGCGAGGTTCCGTCGCGGCGCCCCACGAGCCCCGGGCGTGCTGAGGGCGAGTGTGCGTGAGTGTGAGCCCGCCTCGCCGCCGGGCGTGCGAGTGTCTGGGCCGAGCGCTGCCACTCGGGCGACGCAGCCCAACCGCCACGCTCTCGGAGGCCTCCGGCGCCAGCCTGGCCTCCTTTCGCCAACTTGGGCGAGTTTGAAGAGGGGCGAACGTCTCAGTGCTCGCTCGCCCCACCCCCTCGCAGCTGGGCCGCCGCAGGGCCCCGGGCCGCCCCGACCACAGCCCTGGGAGCACCGCTCTCCGCCGCGGCCCCCGGCTGGGGAGGGTTGGCCCCTGAACTCGCCCGTCCAGCCCAACCGCCCCGGCGGCTTCTCCCAGCCCTCGGGGCCGTCCTGAGCGGCTGGCGAGGCGTCGAGCGCGGCCCCAGCTCCCGCCTCCTCGCCTACCCCGGCCCTGGGAGGGAGCTTTCGGCCCATGCGGACCCGGGGTCCCCCCGCGGCCTAGGCCAGGCAGCTCCAGGGGCCCGGCCAACCCCGTGGCCCCCGGGACGGCACGGAGCGCACGCCCTTGGATGAGGTCCCGCAGCGACGCCCCGGCCCGGCCCGCCCCGCTCCTCCTCCTGCCCAGCCAAGCTGCCTCCCATTTGGGGAGTTTTGTGGGTTTTCTTTCTCCTCCTCCAACCTCCGCGGAGGCCACGACACAGGCGCCGCAGTCGGGGGCCGCCTCCATGGTGCGGGGCGACCGCTGCTGAAGTCAGCGAAAGCGAGCCTGGCCTGGAGCGGGCCGCGCGGGAGGCCAAGGCCATGGCCATAGCCACGTCGGTGAGTCCACCAGGGAGAGGAGGCCGCGGGCCATAGGCCTCCACGGTCTGCCCTGCACTCCTGTCACTTTTATTTCTGCCTTCTCTTTGTCTTTCTCCCTGGGCCCTTTCTTCTCCGAGAGGCTGTGTCCTCCACCCCCCACCCCCACTTTTGTTTCCCTCTCTCCCTCTCACTCCCCTTCCCTAACTGCTTCTGGGTCTAGGTTCCCCCTCTCCCCTCCTCCTCCCCATTTTCCTCTTTTTCTTTCTAGAGGCTGCCCCTGGATGGAGGGGAGGGGGCAAGCCTAGCCCGAGTCCTATCTGCTGTTTTAGGGGCGGGAACAGATGGCCACCGGTGGTTGGCAGGGGCTTGTGATTGGGAGGCAAGTAAAAGGTTGGGGGCGGGGGGGGGGGCGCTGAAAGAACGGAGGTGGCTCCAGGAAAATGGGAGAGGTCGAAGAAGCCCTTCTCTGGAGGAAGGATGGAGAAAAGGGGGGGAAATAGAGCAAAAGAGGGAGATCAGGAGGGGAGAGAGAGAAAATAGAGGGAGGAGGAGAGGTGATGTCAGCCAGCCTCTGGCCACTTTCTGGGGACTGGGGACAAAGGGAGGAGACAGCTGGCATGATGGGACGGTGGGAGGAGGCCTCCCAGAGAGCCTCCCAGAGGTGCCCACTGCCACCCCCCAGTTAAGGCAGCCACTCCCTCGCAAGTCAGCCGGGCCCCTGAGGAGCGGGTAGGGCAGAGGTGGCCACACCCATCATCAATCAGTCTATCAGTAGCTCTGGCCTGGGTTTCTGAAGTCGTGAGGCCCAGAGGTTTGGCCCCATTGGACAGAATTCAAACCTTAACACAAGGAGGAGCTCTCCACAGCCCCACCTCTGCTTTCTGCCCAGCACGTCTTATGGTGTGAATCCAAACAATTCTGTCCCCTTTCCACCCTTCCCTAGACCCTGTGATTCCCGGGGAAAGCAAGGCTGCTGCTTGCTTTCTGACCCCCTCCAAATGGGTACTCTGGGCAGGAGGACTGTGAGGCTGGAAAGGCGAGAAGCATGGCTCCTGACATCCTCCCATACCCCTCAAGGATGAGTTCAGTTTTCACTCCTCAGACCAAACTCCTTTTAGCTCCTCAATCTGTATGATGGTGAGAAGACCTTAACTCAGAGCCTGGAGAGGGGGAGGTCCTGAAAACAGTAGCTCAGGGCTAGCTGGTCAGCTGGTCTGCTTTGCAGTCCCAGGAGGTAGATTTTTCTTTTTACCTAGAGGTGGGGAGTGGCATTTACGCTAATCAAACTCACAGGGTCCTAATAACAGCTGATAGTTTTTGAGCATATACTGGCCCTGGGCTGGTCCTAAGCTTTATCTTGGTTTGTCCTGGTTGTTTGATGCATTATCTCCTCCAGTCCTCGCCACAACCCTGTGAGGATAGTGCTGTTATTATCCGGAAATGGATATTTGGATATGGACATGGAATTCTACAAAGGAGGAAACCGAAGGCTTGGGAAGTTCAAACAACCTGCCCAAAGTCACCCAGTTAGAAAGGGACAGAGCCAGGACTCAACCCGGGGTCTGTCTGCCTCAGAACTGTGCTCTTCACCCCCTGCCTAATCCAAAACACTAATTTCTAATTTACAATTAGAAAGAAGAGTGCTGAGCTAACCAGGAATTTGTGCCATCTGGTTAGCATGTTTTCTTTCTGTGGGATAATATCCTTTAGAAGCCAAAATATAATCAGAAAATGGTTTGATCTGGAACCAGGCAAGAGGAAAAGTCAGTTTGTTGTTAAAATCACCCAGCCATGAGGGCTGGACCACCTCTCCATGCAGGGAAATGCCAGTCAAGAGAAACATGCACTCCTGCTGGCTGAGCAGGGCCTCCTTCTGTCCAGGGTCTGGGGGCCAAATGCACCCCTGCCAGAGATCTTTAGCTTGAGACGTTTTACTGAATTAGGCCACATGGATTCCCTACTCCGGTGATGCCTAACTACCCGCTCTCCGCCACCGCTGCTTGGGGTCCTGCCTGCAGGCATGGTCACTTCGCAAGCATAACCCAACCAAAATATATTTCGATACTGTGAGTGGTGTAAGCTTGATTCTACCGAAGGACAACACGAGACCGGAGCCCTGTGAGGGGTGAATAGCAAAGGAAAGTCGGGTATAATGAAGACTTCGTATGTGCTTGAGTCATGTTTGAGTCATGGACTCTACTTAACCAAGAGGTTAAGTTACTAATAGAAGAAGAAAAAAGTAGAACCTCATGTTTGTGATCGTGGAGAAACAGTAGGGGGTGATTGAGAGTGCTGGCTCTGGAGTCAAACAGCCTGGGGTTCAAGTCACCTCCACCAGCGGCACCAGCCCTCTGTTGTGGGCAGAGTCCTACCCTATCTGTCCCAGCCTCCTTTCCAAATGGGGATAATGATGGCTCCTTCCTCATAAGGATGTTTTGAGATTAAATGAGATGAGATGATTAGTGTGAAGACTTGCACCATGTCTGGATCCATAATTTGCACTTAGTATCTGTGACTTACCACCTGAGCAGGTGGCTCTCAAAGCAACAAAGCTTAGATGTCCCTGCCAGACAGGCCTGGAAACAGGCTGATAAATGTTTGCTCTTGGTTGGTCTGCCAGGCCCTCCTCCACACACACGCACACACACACACACACACAGTAGAGTGTATACTCTTTCTCCTCTCCAGGGTAACGTCGGCTTCCTCTGATAGAACCTTATTTGCTGAGACTGAGAACAAAACAGTTGCTTCAGTTTCTGTTTTCTTCCTTTTTATGCCCGGGCACTGTCTGGGCTGGGTTTTTCCCAGTCTCTCTCAGACTGATGGGTCTCTGCTGCCACTCAATCTAATTCTGCTTGTGGGGGATGCTGAGTGGGAAACAGGGATGGTGAAGGAGATTCTCTGGCAGACCTTAGCAGGGCTTTCTCATGTACACAGAGCTTTGGAGGAAATTCATTCAACACATGTTCATTGAGACCTGATTCCAGGTGAAGCCCTTTCACAGGGGCCAGGAATATAGCAGTCCCTGTTTTCCCAGAGCTTACAGGGTAAGGGAAGAGATAGATAATAAGAAACGAAATTGGCAAATAGTATGAAGTATGATGAAGGAAACAATGGTGGAGACAGACACAGAGTGGGGTAGGGAGAAGAGTGAAGAAAAGACCTCTTTGAGAAGGAGAGACTTAAGCAGAAGTGAAGGATGCAAAAGGGCCAGTCAGGTGATGAGTCAGGGCAAGAGCATTCTGGGTTAAGGAAACCACAAGTACAAAGGCCCTGAAGCGGGAAAGAATTTCTCTAGTTCAAGGAATAGAAGGGAAGAGGAAGAGTACAGGGATGAAGCTGGAGACAAGGCAGGACCCAGTCAAGAAGAGCTGAGTCAGTTCAGATTTGTAGCTTGAGGGAAATGGGGAGCTCTCTGATATTTCTGAGCAAGGGACCTGATGACCTGATATGTGTGTGAGACCCCTCTCCCCACTCCCGCCTCACCCACCAGGCCCAGCTGGCCCGGGCACTCTACGACAACACCGCTGAGTCCCCCCAGGAGCTGTCCTTCCGCCGAGGGGACGTTCTACGGGTACTGCAGAGGGAGGGCGCCGGTGGGCTGGATGGCTGGTGCCTCTGCTCTCTACATGGCCAGCAGGGCATTGTGCCCGCCAACAGAGTGAAGCTCCTTCCTGCTGGCCCAGCACCCCAGCCCAGCGTCACCCAGGTGCCCCCAGCCCAGCCTGGCTCACCACATCCAGCCCCAGAGCACAGCAATGAGGACCAGGAGGTGAGAGCTGGAGCCCTCCCCACCCCAAGCCGGAAGAGCCCCATTCCACTCTGCTGGTACCTGCAGCAAGGTGGGGCAGGGCGATCCCTGAGACAGTCGCTCTTCACGGACCCGGTGCTGGGTGAAACCTGTCTGCCACCCTTCCTGGGCTCTTATCCCATTGGCATGGGGGGGAGTTGGAAGGGGTGTTAGCTTCTCTATGGCATATATTAGCTGCTTCTCTTGTCCCCACTCCTGACCCACCCATCTGTCTTGACCCCCCAGGTATATGTGGTGCCACCCCCAGCTCGGCCCTGTCCTACCTTAGGACCTCCGGCTGGACCCTGCCCGCCCTCCCCTGATCCCATCTACAAGGTCCCCAGAGGGAGTGGGGCCCAGCTGGCTGCCCCTGGAGACACCGTGGAGGTGAGGGCTAGACATCCATGTGTATGTTGGGCAGGGAACAGAGGGCTCTCAGTGGGCGTCCACCGCGGAGTCAGGATACCGATGGCTCTGCTCCCTCTCCAGGTCTACGACGTGCCCCCCACTGCCGTCCGAGTTCCCTCCAGTGGACCCTATGACTCCCCTGCCTCCTGCACCCGCCCTCTGGCCCGGGTTGCCCCACAACCCCCTGGAGAGGATGAAGCTCCCTATGATGTGCCTTTGACCCCAAAGCTACCGTCAGACCTGGAACCGGATCTCGAGTGGGAGGGAGGCCGGGAACCCGAGCCCCCCCTCTATGCTGCCCCCTCCAACTTGAAACGGGCCTCAGCCCTGCTCAATCTATACGAAGCACCGGAGGAACTGCTAGCAGATGGGGAAGGTGGAGGCACCGATGAGGGCATTTACGATGTGCCCCTGCTGGGGCCAGAGGCACCCCCTTCTCCAGAGCCCCCAGGAGCCTCAGCCTCCAATGACCTGGACACCTTGGCCCTGCTTCTGGCCAGAAGCCCCCCACTCCCACACAGGCCCCGCTTGCCCTCAGCCGAGAGCCTGTCCCGCCGCCCTCTGCCTGCTCTGCCTGTCCCTGAGGCCCCCAGCCCTTCCCCTGCTCCCTCTCCTGCTCCAGGCCGGAAAGGCAGCATCCAGGATCGACCTCTACCCCCACCCCCACCCCGCCTGCCTGGCTATGGGGGCCCCAAGGTTGAGGGGGACCCAGAGGGTGAGGAGGTAGAGGACGATCCAACAGGACACCACAATGAGTATGAGGGCATCCCGATGGCTGAGGAGTACGATTATGTCCACCTGAAGGTGAGCTCCCCTCCCACCAGAAATGCCCCCCAAGATAACCAGAGGGAGGAGTGAGGAGGCCTGGGGCCAGAGGGACCCTCCCTCTCTTCCCTCCTCCCTTCCTCCACTGGCCCTGCACCCTATGGCCTGGGACCCCAGTACTTGGTCCCACCACTTGTACTGGTGCCACACTCTTAAACCCAGCCTGGGGTCCCCAAGCCATCTGACCTGCCACCAGAACTCTCCCAGACTTGGAGTCAAGGGCCTGCAACCTCTGATGGCTGTAGAGACCTGGGGAAGAAAGGGGGAGGGGGCAGGGGCAGGAACACAGCAGCAGAGGGGTGGGGGACACCTGCCCTGCTCCTCCACCCCTGCTCTGAGACCCTGGTCCCTCCCACAGGGCATGGATAAAGCTCAGGGATCTAGGTCCCTGGATAAAGCCTTCCCAGGGGATCCTGAACTGCCGGAGAGGGGGTCACCGGAGCAGCAGGTAACCCTGTGGGGACGGTGCTAGAGAAGGGGGACAGGAAGGAGGAACAGGAACTTGGAGGAAGCAGCAAGGGAGAGAGATTAGGGTGGGGTAAGAACTCAGGGAGCCAGAGCTGGGGTAGAGAGAAGCGAGAATTCAGCAGGAAGGACTGGAACCTGGAAAAGGATATCAGGAATTCAGAAAGAGGGGAAAGAATGTGTTGGAGAGGAATCAGTAAACCAAGCAGCCAAGGAAGCAGAGAGAATTTTGGGCTGGGCCAGGTGACTTCTGAAGCTCCTTCCAACTGTGAATTCCTGGGTTCCTAAGAGACGGGGCTTCTAATCCCAGCTCCACCAGTAAGAAGCCAGGGGCCCTGAAGTCACCAGTTAATCTCTCTGGGCCTCAGGAAAGTGAGGTGGTCTCCCTAACTGTCTAGAATGGTCCTAAGCATAGCTACCATTTATCAGGCAGATGCCAAGTGCGGACCCTGTGCTAAGCACATCGCACAGGTCAGCACTAATCACAGCCACAGTCAGTACTGGTACAGTGCTCACCGTGTGCAACGTTCTGTTCTAAGCCCTCTCTGCGTGCTGCGGCATTCACCGCCCCGCAGCCTTGGGAGGCAGGCGCTAGAACGGCACTATCCAATATGGTGGCCACTACCCACATGCGGCTACTGCGCACTTGAAATGTAGCTAGTCTGAACTGAAAGGCACTGTAAGTATAAAACAAACGCACACCAGGTTTTGCACTTAGAATGAAAAGAAACGTCAGTCATTTTTATATTGATTACATGTTGAAATTACAACAATTTTTATATCTGGAGTTAGGAAAAAAAATCTTTCTTTTTACTTTTCTCAACATGGCTACTCGAAAAATTTTGATTACACACGTGGTTCACATTATGTTGATACTGGACAGCATAAAATGGGCCAGATGCCCCATTTTCGAGATAAGGAACCAAGTTCAGAGACTAGTTTGAATCCAGATTGATCTGACATCAGCTCCTCCGGGCACTTTCCTGGCCCTGGCTATGAGAATTTCAATGTTCTGGTGGGCAGGGGGAGGAGCTTGGGTAAAAAGGAGGGAATGAAGGGAAGGAATGAGGAACCGAGGAAGGGAAGGAGGGAGGAAAGCCCTGCCGGAGTAGCACCACCGGAGCGTGCCCGCCAACCACTCCTCTTGCCGCCAGGAGGCCCCATCCCCAGGGGAGCCGCTGGATCTGCCCACCGGAGACCTACAGCTCCTGCACTTCTACGCAGGCCAGTGCCAGAGCCACTACTCAGCACTGCAGGCGGCCGTGGCGGCCCTCATGTCCAGCACCCAGGCCAAGCAGCCCCCACGCCTCTTCGTGCCCCATGGCAAGCGGGTGGTGGTGGCCGCTCACCGCCTGGTGTTTGTTGGGGACACTCTGGGTCGGCTGGCGGCGTCCGCCCCTCTGCGAGCGCGGGTCGGGGCTGCAGGTACAGCGCTGGGCCAGGCACTGCGGGCCACGGTGCTGGCTGTCAAGGGGGCTGCCCTGGGCTACCCGTCCCACCCTGCGGCCCGAGAGATGGCGCAGCGCGTGGCGGAGTTGGCAGGGCAGGCCTTGCAGTTCACCTCTCTGCTCTCCAGCCTGGCTCCCTGAGGGCCCCCTCGGGGCCCTGCTCCACCCCTCTCCTGCCTGCCGAAGCTCCCTTTTGGGCCTTGGGCGGCCAGAGGGCTCCATTTTAGGGACCAGGAGAGGTGGGGGCGTCTTTCCCCTTCCAGTCATCTCAGTCTCTCACAGAGATGTCCCTCCCCCTCCCGCAGCTTTTTGTACGAGCCATTTTGTATAAATTATTTATATTTAATATTATTCCCTGTTTTGTCAGGGGCAGGTGCCAGGCCCTTTGGGGCAGGGAGGAACTGGACTCTTTTCTCTCAGCCTAGGGTGGAGGTTCTTGGTCACTGCACTGCCCCCCACCTCTGGAAATGGCCCCACAGAGAAGCAGGTGGCTGAAGCCTGGGGCCACCCAGAGCCCCTTTCTTGTCCTGGTTCTTGGCTCTAGAACATCAGCACCTCACTGTTGGTCGAGAGTGAGGGCAGGACATTGACCGCCCAAAATGTGGAGGTCTGGGAGAGGCCCGACGGCTCCTCCCCACGGGAGGCAGGACAGAGCTGGGCCTCAGTAAGCCCTGCTGTCTGGTTCTCTGCCTCTGCTTCTTGGGTCCTTGGGGGAGGAGCTAGGCCTGGTGGCCCTTGGCCAAACCGACAGGACACACACTGTGGGCAGGATGTCCTTAGGTTTGGGGGGAGATTTTGCTGTTATTTTCAGTAACTATTCATTCGGCGGGTTTCAGCTCCCATGATGTGCCAAGCACAGTTCTGAAGGTACACTGTGGGATGGGATGGACATAATTGCGTCAGTTAAAATAAGTAAATAAAAAAAAAAATACCTGCCACAGATTCAACAGTTGCTGGTAATGGAAATAAACAGGGTGATGTGAGGGACTAACTGGATGAGGGAAAGGCCATTGAAGGAGACTTTGGACAGGATGGTGGGGAGGTGATATCTAAGCTGAGGCCCCAGGGACGAGAGCACCAAGAAGAGTCTGAGAACTAGCATTCCCAGAAGGCAGACAGATTACTGACTGGGGTGGGGGCCTTTCCTTCAAGACTTCACTGTCACACAATGTCATTAGAGAGGTGCACATGTGGAGAGAGGTTGGCCTCACGTGAGCCTTGAAAGATGCCATGCTGAAGAGATCACCCCAGTGAAGGCCTATCCTCAGCTTGGCGCCACAGGACAGCTCTGGCCAACTGGACAGTGCTGCTGGCTGGCCTGGGTGCCCTCTCCCTTAGGTTAACGCAAGAAGGTCTGGCCCCTTCAGCCCCCCTTCCCAGGCCTCCTGCTGACCATCCTTCTAGACACCTTTTAGAGGAGCCAAGGAGCCAAGTGAATGCAATGTGCTGTTAGTCCACAGTCCTCAAGCACTGGTGAAATTGACAAGCCATGACTTAGATGGGAGATCACTCTAGCCACTTACCACAGGGAAGAAGTCCAAGCCACATATCCATTGCTTCCGTTGTACTTTCCCCAGATGACACCTTGGCACCGTGACTGGATTAGAGGCACCCCGAACTTCAGTCACAGTCTGAGTCTCTTGGCCCCCCTCTATGCCTTTGCCTTCTCCATTTTGGGTTCCTTCTTTCTCATTTCACTCTCCAAGAAAACTCATCCTCCAGACTCTGGGGTCACCCAAATTCACCCTTGTGTGTTGAAGACTTATAACAGGGCTATCCTCCATCATCTCCCAGAAAGAATGTCAAGAGATCAACCTGGAAATAGAGTCAGAGGTTTCAGTGCAAGTCCCAGATCTGCCATGCACCTATGTGTCTGCAGGTAAATCCCGTCAGTCCCTCTGAGTCCTGGCTTTACCTTTTTGTTTTGTTTTGTTTTATTTATTTATTTTTAAGACTTTATTCGGTTGACAGAGAGAGCGGCAGGCAGAGGCAGAGGGAGAAGCAGACTCCCTGCTGAGCAGGGAGCCGGATGCGGGACTCGATCCAGGGACTCCAGGATCATGACCTGAGCCAAAGGCAGTCGCTTAACCAACTGAGCCACCCAGGCGCACCCCCCCCCCGGCTTTACCGTTTAATAGGAGGATGATCATAATGGTCACACGGGGTTGTGAGGCCGTAACAAGATAATGCATGTGAATGGCCCAGTGCCACATAAAGTTAAGGGATTATATTACAATTTCAGGACAGACACAAGGACAATTGGATCCCCAAGCAATGTTGGCTGTGACCGCACCAAAGTAAATCCTAACGAGATACCGAAATGAGTCGGGGTAAAGGAACAGTGGGAAGCTGCTTAATGTATTAGAAGAGTTCCCATATTTGGAAAATTTCTGAACAGAGGAGACAAATTGGAAGTGTGTGGTTCAGTAGAGAGAAGAGGCAATGGACTTCCTGGTTGAGACTAACAGCACACTCCTTTCTAGCCCTTAACCTTAGACTGGAGAATACAGTATGTATTAGGTATTAAATATCTTAGAGAAGTGTGTTTCTAACTTGAGTGTACATATACCTGGGGATCTGGTTAAAAGGGAGATAATGATTCAAGGGCTTGGATTCTGCATTTCTAACAAGCTCCCGGATGACATGGGAGTACTGTTCTGTAAATCACACTTTGAGTAGCAAGTCTAGGGGTTAGGGTAGGCTTCTCTGAGGCAGATATGCTTCAGCTGATAGCTGAAGGATGAGAACTTGACTAGGAGAGGAGAAGCCCTCAGGCATAAAGACCAACTTGTGCAAGGGCCCTGTGGCATTGGAAAAACTGAAAGAAGGCCCGTACGATGAGTGCAGTCTGGGGAGAGAAGTGAGGTGAAGCACCAGGGAGCATGGGATCAAGCATGCAGGAGCATGTATGAGGCTTCTGGAATATTAGTATTTACCTTGTTGACGAGGAGGAGACATTGAAGGCTGTTAAGCAGGAAAGGGACACGAACAGATCTGCATTTTGAAAAAATCACTCCACCTGCACTAGAAATAAGGCTAGGGGAAGTGGGTGGAAACGATGTGGATGCAGAACACCAGTTAGGAGGCTTAAGCAGTCTGGGCAGCAGGTAGTTTGACTAACGGTGGTAGAGATGTAGAGAAACAGAGTAAGAACTACACAGGAAGTAAAATGGACAGCATTTTGTAAAGGATTTGACATGAGGGTAAGGAGGAGGCCTTGTAAGGGCTGTCACCTGAGCACCTGGCCACAGTTGAGTGCTGACGGTACCATTCACTGGGGGAAAGAAGCACTAGAGAACAATCACGTTACAGGGGGAAGGGCATGAGTTTGGTCTTGCACGTATTGAGTTTGAGGTCCCTGTGAGTCACACAAGGTTAAGAGGATGAATAAGTGGTGGCTTCATAGGTCTGGGGCTCAGAAGCGAGGTGGGAGCTGGAGATGTAGATCTGGAGATCAGGTTTGTATTGTTTATATCGGGGGTGAATGAGGCTGTGGACATGGGTGAGATTTCAAGGTGGGAAAGAACAGTGAAATGAGAGGTGGACCCAGGACCAAGCCTCAGGATCGCAGACACAATGATGGTGAAAAAGAGGAGGAGGAGCCTGCCATGGAGAAAAGAGGAGCAAGAGAAAGAAAACGAGGAGTGTATGAGACTTAGCAACCAAAAAAGGAAGTGTTTAGAGGAAGGGGTGGTCAACAGTGCCAAATGATGTTGAGAAATGACAAGACAGAGTGGTCTTGTAGAGGACCGCAACCAGGGCTGTTTACAGGGTCCAGCCCAGTCCTCCATGCACATACCCTGAACTGTAGTTGCCAGTATACACGGCTGTCTCCCAAGTAAGCTACTTCAAGGTGGTCTTGTCCATCCTGTCATCCCCCAAAGCCTAGCACAAGGCCAGGCAAATAACAGACGCTTAATAAATTTTACTGAGGAATCAGTGGATGGGTGGAAAGATGGCTGGACAGCTGGATGAATGAATGATGAGGAAGAATTGGAAGCAAAGAAGGACTTTCTGGCAACTGCCTGGGTAGCTACTATCCTTCAGCTTTCTTTCCTTTTTACCGCAATGGCCCGCAGACCCAGGGAACAGAGACAGAGCCCCTGGGCCCTGGCCCCCCTTCCTCCCTCTGACGAAGAGTCTGGACCGAAGGTTCTGCTGACGTGGGAAGGGGGAGGAGAGTCTGGAGGAAGGGGAGGGGAAATCAGCACAGAGATCGCAGAGACGAAGGAGGCGCCCGCGGCTGCAGAGCTGCAGAGCGGGGTCTCTCCGGGCTCTGTGTCCGGGCATCGGGCCCCCTACTAGGCCAGAGGACAGCGCATCCTTTCGGTGCAGGCCGGCAGGGCCCCTGCGGTCGGCAAGCTGGCTCCCCGGGTGGCCACCGGGACCCCCGAGCCCAATGGCGGGGGCGGCAGCAAAATCGACAGCACTGTAGAGATCACCCCCAGCCCCAACGGAGTAAGTGCCTGCGCCCTGGGGGCTACGCCATCATCCCCCCGCCCCCCCCCGCCGCCGCCGCCAAGCGCCGGGCATCTTCCTCCCGAGCACCCCCCCGCCCCTGACCGCCTTCCTCGCGCCCGCCCTCTTCCCTTGCTCTGCGGCTTTCTCTGCTTCTCCGCTTCACCCCTCTCCCCCCCACCCCCCCAGCAGGTCGGGACTCTCGGAGATGCGGTGCCCACGGAGCAGCTGCAGGGTGAGCGGGAGCGCGAGCGGGAGGGGGAGGGCGACGCGGGCGGCGACGGAATGGGCAGCAGCCTGTCGCTGGCCGTGCCCCCCGGCCCCCTCAGCTTTGAAGCGCTGCTCGCCCAGGTGGGGGCGCTGGGCGGCGGCCAGCAGCTGCAGCTCGGCCTCTGCTGCCTGCCCGTGCTCTTCGTGGCACTGGGCATGGCCTCAGACCCCATCTTCACCCTGGCGCCCCCACTGCATTGCCACTACGGGGGCTTTGCCCCCAATGCGTCTGGCTGGGAGCAGCCCCCCAACGCCAGCGGCGTCAGCGTCGCCAGCGCGGCCCTAGCAGCCAGCGCCGCCAGCCGCGTCGCCACCAGTACGGACCCGTCGTGCAGCGGCTTCGCCCCGCCGGACTTCAACCATTGTCTCAAGGACTGGGACTATAATGGGTTGCCGGTACTCACCACCAACGCCATCGGCCAGGTGAGGCGGCCTGCTAGGCCGCGGGTCTGGGGGCGGGCCCAGAGCGGGGAGCACGGGGCCTCACGCGGCTATATCCCTCTCACATTCCCAGTGGGATCTAGTGTGTGACCTGGGCTGGCAGGTGATCCTGGAGCAGATCCTCTTCATCCTGGGCTTTGCCTCTGGCTACCTGTTCCTGGGCTACCCCGCGGACAGGTGAGGGCTGCAGTGGGGACAGGGCAAGTAGAGAGGAGGGGATGCTAGGGTGGTTAGCACAGACAGGTGGCCTTTGCACAAGGTGGAAGAGGATTCACTGGACTCTGCGGTCTTCTGGACTTCTGTTCAATGATATGCAGCCCCAGCCCTGTCTCAACTTCACTCCCCACCAAGAAGTACTCCTTCCATATCTCTTCTGCACAAGGGAATAATATACCACCCATTCCCCCATCCCCATATCCATGAATCAAGGGCTCATCCTCAAAGACAATAGCCCCATCCCAACTGACCAAAAACCCTGCCTCCACAGATCAAAAGTCCTAGCTCCTCCTCTATTGTCCCTGTCACCACTAACCACCTCCCTCTCTATCTTCATAGATTAATAGACTCATCTCCAGTAATAGCCCCATCTACATGACAGGTTTCATCTCAATGGCCTTATTCCTACAGATCATTATGTTAATTCCTAAATATCAACAGCCACATTCTCACTGACCTGTGTAGTTCAACTCTACAAATGACTCCACCCTTATGGGTCAGCAGTCCAGCCCCCATGGATCAATAACCACAATAGCACCCCCCCCCCCGAGATTAATAGTCCCATCCTCATGGATCTTCAGTGCTCTTAGATCCTCTCAGATCAAAAGCCCAATTTGCATGAATCAATGGCCTCATCTCAAAGATCAACAGCTTACTCCCACCAACCAATAGCCCTTCCAAGGGATCAAAACTCCCAATTCCTCTGATTCTTGACACCATCCACTGACCAGGTGTTCCATCTCCACTGACCATCCTCATGGATTATTAGATTCATCTCCACCCATCTACAGTCCCATCCAAATGGATTCATAGCTCAACTCCCATGGATCAAACGCAATCCATCATTCAATAATCCCTAAAATCAATACCTATCTTCACTGCCCAATAGCCACACACCCATTAGGCAAATGTTCCTAAACCCACAGGTCAACAACCCATTCTCATGCATTAGTGGTCTCATTCCCACAGACCAGTAGCATCATTCTTATGGAATAATACCCTCATTCCTAAATACCAATAATTCAGTCTCCTAAATTCAGTAGCCTTGGCCTCATTAACCAATAAGTTCATCTCCATGGGAAAATGAAGCTTCACTCTCAGGGATCAGTCCCCCTTCCCAATGATCAGTGACCCCTATCTTCATCCCCATAGTTCAGTGGTTTTGTTTTGTTTTTGTTTTTTTAAGATTTTTATTTATTTGACAGAGAGAGACACAGTAAGAGAGGGAACACAAGCAGGGGGAATGGGAGAGGGAGAAGCAGGCTTCCTGCTGAGCAGGGAGCCTGATGTGGGGCTCGAACGCCAGGACCCTGGGATCATGACTTGAGCTGAAGGCAAACACTTAACAACTGAGCCACCCAGGCACCCCAGATCAGTGGTCTTATCCCCAAAGATCAATAGTCCAGCCTCCAAGGATCAGTAGCCCTGTCCTCATTGACTCATAGTCAGTGACCATCATTACTGACCAATAGTCTCAGCTTCCCTAATCTGTGAACCCCTGCTTACTGATTATCCCCACGAATCATACCCCCATAGATTCATTCCCCATCGACCAATAGCCCCATCCACCCAAGGACTAATGTCCCCATCTCATGAATCAATGGCCTCAATCCCAAAGATATTTGTCCAGTCTTCAAAGATTAATGATCATGCCCATTGATCAATAGTTTACCCCATGGATTAATAAATAGTTATATTCCCATGGATCACTGGATCTTCTGGCAAGTGACCTCATCCCCACTGACCATCTTTATGGATTAATTGACCCATGAACCAACTCATGGAACAATGGCCTCATCCCCCAAAATCAATGATTCAGTTCTCTAAGATCAATAGCTACATCTTCACAAATATTATCCTCATGCATAAGTCGCCAATGACCTTGCCTACACAGATCTATAGTTCCAACCCCATATATCAATGACTTCATCTCCTTTGACCAGTCTGAGCAAGGCAAACTCTATCCCCATTGGCTAATAGCTCTATTCCCAAGGATCAATTGTTCCATGTCCCTTAAGCAGTATCTAATCTCCTTTAATGGTAGGTTTCACTTCCATGCTCTCATCTCTGACGGACAGGCCCATCCACAAGTCAATCCCCTGCAGATCCATAGCTACGTCCCAGTGCCCAGAACCCAGACATTGCTTATCCATGGTCCCCATCCCTTCCCATCTTCTCTAGCCTCAGTCCAACTTTTTATCCCAGGGCCTCATCCTCACACTTCCAGCTTTGAAGCCGGCAGCCTGGGCCCACCCAGCAACTCTTCTTCCAGGGAGTCTGGGTGACCAGAGGCCCTCCTCCCTTTCCAGGTTCGGCCGTCGAGGGATTGTGCTGCTGACCTTGGGGCTGGTGGGCCCCTGTGGAGTGGGAGGGGCTGCTGCAGGCTCCTCCACAGGTGTCATGGCCCTCCGATTCCTCCTGGGCTTTCTACTTGCCGGAGTTGACCTTGGTGTCTACCTGATGCGTGAGTGGCAGCTTCCCAGATGTCCTTCCCTTGAGGCTCCTGCCTGCCTGTCTGCATCCCCAGGCTGTTCCAACTGCCCCTTAGGGTCCCCTCAGTCCCTTCTTAGCCCCAAATTTCAGCTGTCCAGGATCTCAGCTGTCTTTTTGCCCTAGCCTTTGAAGGATCCAGGGCCTTTGCTTCTCTCCACACCCCTCCTCCTTAGCACCCCCCCCACACACACAAATCTTGGTGCCTTATTTAAAAATGAAATCCTGATAGCTGTATGCCCTTGGATAAGGGTTGATATGAAGGTCAAATAAGAGGTCTGATGTGAAAGGGCCTGTAAAATAGGAATGAACACTCACCAGGGACTCTGGCCCTTGAGCCCTCCCAGGTTTGAGTAGGAGAGGAGAGAGGACTGAACAGTCTCTCCACTCTTTGCCACTCAGAGGTTAGTCTGTGGGAGGTGATGGCTGCGGCCTCCACTCGGGGTCTGACCTCATTCTCTGTCCTCCCTCCCTCTCTCCTCTCTCCCATTCCTCCTTCCTCCCTGGCGTCTCCTCCTGTATCTCTAGGCCTGGAGCTGTGCGACCCAACCCAGAGGCTTCGGGTGGCCCTGGCAGGGGAGTTGGTGGGGGTGGGGGGGCACTTCCTGTTCCTGGGCCTGGCCCTTGTCTCTAAGGACTGGCGATTTCTGCAGCGAATGATCACCGCTCCCTGCATCCTCTTCCTGTTTTATGGGTTAGTATCATCCTCCACCTGTTGTCTGGCCATCCCCACCTCTATCTCTAGCCTGGCTCTAGCCTGGAGACCCTTCCTCTTCTCCACTACCCCTTGTCCAGACCTGCCCCAGCCCCGGCCCCTCAGAGGTGGGAGTTTCCCACCCCTGGATCAGGAGATGGGAGACCTCAGAGTGCACCCCTACCCCCACCCCATCCCTAGCTGGCCTGGTCTGTTTCTGGAGTCTGCAAGGTGGCTAATAGTGAAGCGACAGATTGAGGAGGCCCAATCCGTGCTGAGGATCCTGGCTGAGCGGAACCGGCCCCATGGACAGATGCTGGGAGAAGAGGCGCAGGAGGCCCTGCAGGGTAAGAGACAGGGGTCCCTATAGGTGATACCTCACATGCACACGATAGTACCCTCTCCATGGTTATAGCTGTGCCACCTCCCAGGGTCCCCACCACCCACGTGGGAGGACCCTGGATTCTCAGCTGTTTCTTCTAACAGACAGCTCCTCTCTCTTTCCCAAAGACCTGGAGAACACCTGCCCTCTCCCTGCAACATCCTCCTTTTCCTTCGCTTCCCTCCTCAACTACCGCAACATCTGGAAAAATCTGCTTATCCTGGGCTTCACCAAGTGAGCCTGGGTATCTGAGCCAAGGGCCAGGCCAGTAGCTGGAATGGGGGCTGGCTGGGTGGGGAAGGCCTGAGGACCCCTGCAGAGGGCAGCCAGGGCAGTGGAAGGCTGTGCATGGGGATTCAGACACTGCTGTTTGCTTTACCCCCCTTCTCACAGCTTTATTGCCCACGCCATTCGCCACTGCTACCAGCCTGTGGGAGGAGGAGGGAGCCCATCGGACTTCTACCTGTGCTCCCTGCTAGCCAGCGGCACAGCAGCCCTGGCCTGTGTCTTCCTGGGGGTCACCGTGGACCGATTTGGCCGCCGGGGCATTCTGCTACTCTCGATGACCCTCACAGGCATTGCGTCCTTGGTCCTGCTGGGCCTGTGGGATTGTGAGCATCCTCCCTTCCCCACAGTGTGGGCTGAGCAAAGGAACCCCAGCAGAGGTGCCTCAGACAGGCTCAGCCACTGCTTCTGGCACAGGTCCCCCCAAGACCAGACCAGACCCTGCCCAGACCTTCCACAGTCCTCCCCGTGGCCACACAACCCTGTCTGTTCTCCCAATCAATTAGTGGATGCCCAGAGCCCACCCGGCTAGAGCCATGGGATCAGAGAGCCAAGGGGATGATGCCAGGGCCTAGGCCAAGCATGATCTCACCTCCATTCACATCCTGCCTCTTGGTACTCCAGATCTGAACGAGGCTGCCATCACCACCTTCTCGGTCCTTGGCCTCTTCTCCTCCCAAGCTGCTGGCATCCTCAGCACCCTCCTTGCTGCTGAAGTCATCCCTACCACTGTCCGGTGAGAGCAGTGCTGCTCCGGCTGAGGAAGGGCCTGAGGGAGGGAGGGAAGGCTTCTGGAGAAAGGTTGGGGTGAGGCCCACAGCTAGAGGCTGAGTGCCTCCTCCATCTCTACCAGGGGCCGAGGCCTGGGCCTGATCATGGCACTGGGGGCTCTTGGAGGGCTGAGTGGCCCAGCGCAGCGCCTCCACATGGGCCATGGAGCTTTCCTGCAGCATGTGGTACTGGCAGCCTGTGCCCTCCTCTGCATCCTCAGCATCATGCTTCTGCCGGAGACCAAGCGCAAGCTCCTGCCCGAGGTGCTCCGGGATGGGGAGCTGTGCCGCCGGCCCTCCCTGCTGCGGCAGCCACCCCCTAACCGCTGTGACCATGTCCCACTGCTCGCCACCCCCAACCCTGCCCTCTGAGTGGCCTCTGAGCACCCTGGCAGGAGGCTGGCTCGTACTGAAAGGTGGCGTAAGGCCCTGGCAAGCAGGTTGGGAGGACTGAGTGAGGAAGACAGGGCTGCCCAGAAGGCTCAGAGGCACCTCACGCCAGCCATCAAGGAGGGCTCAGAGGGCTGTCCCCACCCCCATCTCCTCCCTGCTGCTTTGTGTTCACTTCCTTGGCAAGAGTCAGGGGACAGGGAGTGAGCTCCACAGTGTAACCACTAGGTCTGGGCTCCATCCTGTGCCCAAAGACATCCTCCCAGACCTCATTCTTTCTTGCTCTATCATTCTGTTTCAATAAAGACATTTTGAATAAATGAGCATACCATAGCCTGGACTTCTCTCCCTTCTGTTGTCCTGTCTCTTGGGGGAAGCTTTCTTTGAGTGGAACCAAAATCAGTAACAATCTCCCTCCCCACCTTCCTGTGCCTTGCCTCTCTGTTAACTTACACACAGCCACCACCCTTTATGGATGGCTTGCTATGCTGCTAAGACTGGGCTAGGCACTTCACAAACTGCACTCAACCATTTAGTCCTTCCAACACCCCAAGGTCGGTGTTTGGATCAACTAGAAGTTTTTTTATTGTTGCAAGCAATAAAAACTGACCATAATGAACTTAAACAAAAAGGGGAATTTATTAGAGGGATGTGGTGGGGAGCTCACAGAACAGACAGAGAAGCAGAACTACTCATAAAAGGTCAGGAACCAGAGAGGCCCCCTCTCCAGGGAGTAGGAACCAGGGCCTCACCTGGATGAATGACCTCCCGTGGGATTCCATCTTTGGATCATCCCACTGATGATTCATTTCCAGACAGCAAATGACTGGCTAGCTTGAGTAACATGCCTGCATCCCTACCCATATTACTGACAACTGGGAAGATGGAAAGCCACAACTGAGTGCTGTTAGCAGAAGTAGGATTGGATGTTGTGCAGGTAACAATGGATGCCCACTATAGTAGTCTTCTTTTACAGGTAAGAAAACTGATACTCAGAGAGACTCAGTAACTTGGTCAAGGTTACAAAGCTAATGAGTGACAGAGCTAGGACACAGTTAGATCCTGAAGCTAGAGCTCTTCATTGATGCACACTGTGGCCACCTTCCCAACTCCTTCCAATCTTTAGGCACTACCCGTGGAAGCGAGGAGTGAGTTTCGGAGCACCCCAGGAGTTGGCCATAGGAGACTATTACTTTTCCCTCAGTGCCAGGGCCTGGCTGGCTCTCAGACTAGCCCTGGCCTGGCTTTACCACTTTGGGTGGATCTCTTTACCTCCAACTCCCTTCAAGGGTTGCTCTGAAACAAGATCATGTATTACAAATGCCTCTTAAATTACCCCACTAAGTGATCAGCTCCTTGAGGGCAGGAACTTTAAAACACCAAAGCCTGACACGATAGATGTTCAGAAAGCTATTAATGTGTTCATTCTTTCAGCAAATGTTTCCTGTGACCGGTACCATCCTGGATATTTAGGGCTTAGGCCATCCTTCAAGGACCTTACAAATCCATCTAATACTAGGAATATTAATGAGGAGGAAGAGAGGCCAGTGGTTTGGAGCACCAAACAGCTGCATCCTGAAGCAGGTGAGACTTCACTCAGAGAGGCAGGAAGTCCTCTGGCAAGGGCTTAGGAGAAAAGTACAGTGCTTTCAACCCAAAGGTTATAGGGAGAGCAAAGGCCTGAAGGTAGGAAAGGGTGAGGTGGTCCTGGAGAGGAGGATTCTTAGGGAAACTAGTCTTGAGGGCAGCCTCTTTCGGAGAAGGGAGGCCCGTTCTCCATAGGTTCCTGTAGCACCAGTGTCCTCTCTCCTTACCCTCTGCCGATCCATGTCTGAGGGCCAAAGCTCTATGCGCTAAGCCATGCTGCAGGACTCTCAATACTAACCATGGTCCTGGAGAACTCGTAAGAACCTTTCTCATTTAATCTTCACAGCCCTCTGAAGTGGGTATTATTTTTATCCTATTTAACTACTGAGACATGGAAATGAGAAGGATCTGCCATTAAATGGCCGAGCCAGGACTCAAACCCGGGCCTTCTGGTTGCACTTTCAACTCTACCAGTTCCTTCAGTTATGTGCTCTGTATCATACATTCTGTAAAACAAGGTCTGTGAACAACGTAACTAATTCCAGTGTTCACTGTTTAGCTTGGGATAGACAATGATAAAACAAGAGATCATATTCACTACTGTCTCCAGAGATTTGGTGAAAACCAACACAATGGTAGATAAAGAAAGCTCTTGTAAGATTTTTGGAAGATCCCCTGTAAAGCCAAGGAGTTATTTATATGCTAATGACACCATCCAATACATACTGTGAGGAATGGTGTCAAAGGGGCATTCCAGTAAACCCATTCTTTGCACCCCACTGGAAGAAGATTCAGGGGAAAAAAGTAAAAACTCTCAAGAAAGTTAGAGCAGCTCCTGTAGAAGGGTAGGTGAAAGAGAATAAGATTCTCTGACTTCAACAAAGAGGTGAAGGCAAAGAAAATGAAAGCATTCGAGAAGCATCAGTGAAGCACAGGAAGATACAGTCCCTTATCCCTAAGCAATTCATAGTCTAGGTCAAAAGGGTCAGCGTGTACAGCTAAAACAACTGGCATCTCGTTCTAAAATTCACCAACCACATATGTCACTTGACCCTCATCAATAACCCCATGAGAAACAGTTCTCATTTTTTAGGTTTTTACAAATGGGGAGACGGAGGTTTGGAAAGGTAATTTATTCAAGGTTATGTGACTGTTAAGTAATCAAAGTAGCCAGATCCAGAGAACTGAGAGTCTGCAGTCTTCTTACTGCATGCCAGATAGAAAATAGTTCTAAGCACCATGAAAGTATTACTTATCCTGTAATCAGTTTAGAAGATAGCCCAGGAACTGGAGATAGCTTTCCAGGCAAGTAAGGAAATGACTACTTTCATGAACATGAAACAGATTTTAGAAATGTTTTAGTTGGATTCACAACTATGAGCCATAGTGGATTATTGAGGGGGAATATATTCTATATTAAAAGAATATACGGGGTACATTTCTAACCTTAAGCTACATGAAATGACATGAAGGCCACTCTGATTCCTCTCATCCGGTCAACCTTGCCTGGCCACCCCGGAACCAATTTCTGCTGATGATCCACAACTGTCTGGTGCTGCCTCAGTGCTGGGGGAAGGGCCATGGTCCTTCCCTGCGAGAGTTCCAAACACTGTGAGACTAATACTTACAATCCTATATGGAAAATGCAGAGAAATGTAAAAAGTGTTGCAGCGGCTCTGCAGAAGGAAGGATCTATTATTTTGGAGACAGTCAAGGAAAGCTTGTCAGATATTTGGACTGGAACAGTTCAAGGCCCAGAGGTATGACAGAATATGAACGGTGTGCAGAGAGAACAGGAAGTGTTTAAACAACCATGGAATAGAGGGAGACTGAAAAAACCCACAGCTAATCCTATTTATCATGACCAACTGAGAGCTCTTCCCCAAAGATCAGGAATAAGACAAAGATGTCTGCTCTCACGGCTTCTGTTCAACATTGTACTGGAAGTTCTAGCCAGGGAAATGGGGCAAGAAAATGAAAAAAAAAAAAAAAAGACACCTGGAATATAAGGACTATGTAAAACTGTATTTGCAGATGGCATGATCTTGTATATAGAATCCTAAGGACTAGACACACAAAAAAACTTAGAACTAAACAAACAAGTTCAATAAAGTTACTAAACTTAAAATTAAACTTGTAGGATACAAGATCAATGTACAAAATCAACGGAACCTCTACCCAAAGCAATGAACAACCTGAAAGCAAAATTAAGAAAACTCCATTTAATATAGCAAAAAAACAACAGGAATAAACGTACTAAAAGAAGCATTAAGGGGCGCCTGGGTGGCTCAGTCGTTAAGTGTCTGCCTTCGGCTCAGGTCATGATCCCGGGGTCCTGGGATCGAGTCCCGCTTCGGGCTCCCTGCTCCGCGGGAAGCCTGCTTCTCCCTCCCCCACGCCCCCTGCTTGTGTTCCCTCTCTCGCTGTGTCTCTCTGTCGGATAAATAAATAAAATCTTTAAAAAAACCAAAAAAAGCAGCAGCATTAAGACACTCACTGAAAACTACAAAACACTGTTGAAAGAAATTAAAGAAGACTTAAATAGACATACCACTTCCACAGTTTGGAAGACTTAATATTGTTACAATGGCAATCCTCCCCAAATTGTTCTACAAATTCAATGCAATCCCTATTAAAATCCTGGCTTTCTTTTTTGCAGAAACTGACAAGGCGGATTCTGAAATTCATATAAAATGTACAAGACCCAGAAGAGCGAAACAATCTTGAAAAAGAGCAAACTGGGAGGCTTCATACTTCCCACTTCCAAAACTCATCACAAAGTTACAGTGATGAACACAGTGTAGTACTGGCACAGGACAGCTATACAGATCAATGCAGTAGAATTGAGACTCCAGAAATAAACCTATACATTCATGGTTAATTAATTCATTTTCTTTTTCTTTTTTTTTTTTTAAGATTTTATTTATTTGACACACAGAGAGACAGCGAGAGCGGGAACACAAGCCGGGGGAGCGGGAGAGGGAGAAGCAGGCTTCCTGCTGAGCAGGGAGCCCGGTGCGGGGCTCGAGCCCAGGACCCTGGGATCATGACCTGAGCCAAAGGCAGACGCTTAATGACTGAGCCACCCAGGCACCCAATTAATTCATTTTCAACAAGGGTGCCAACACCATTTAACAAGGAAAAGAACGGTTTTTTAAACAAATGGTGCTTAGACAAATGCATATCTGCATACACCACACACAACAGTTCATTCAAAATGTATCAAAGACCTAAATATAAGGGCTAAATTATAAAACTTTTAGGAGAAAACAGGGGCACCTGGGTGGCTTAGTTGGCTAAGCGGCTGCCTTTGGCTCAAGTCATGATCTCAGGGTCCGGAGATCGAGCTCCACGTCAGGCTCCCTGCTCAGTGGGGAGTCTGCTTCTCCCTCTCCCTCTGCTGTTCCCCCTGCTTGTGCTCGCTCACACTCTCACTCAAATAAATGAAATCTTAGAAAAAAAAAAACAAAAAAAAAACTTTTAGGAGAAAACATAGGCACAAATCTTCATGACTTTTGTGCTTCAAAGGATACTATCAAGAAAAGTGAAAAAGCAACCTACAAAGTGGGAGAAAATATTTGCAAATTATATATATAAGCATCTAGTATTCAGCATATAGAAAGAACTCTTACAACTCATCAATAAAAAGACAAATAAGCCAATTAAAAAGTGGGCAAAGAATCCAAACAGACGTTTCTTCAAAGAAGATATACAGATGGCTAGTAAGCACGAGAAAAGATGCTCAACATCGTTAATCGTTAGGGAAATGCAAATAAAAAACAGGAGATACCACTTCATACCCACTAGGATGGCTGTAATCAAAAAGATGGGACAGTAATGAGTTTGATGAGGATGTGGAGAAACTGGAACCCTCATTCACACTGCTGGTAGAAACATCAAATGATGCAGCTGTTTTCAAATACAGCCCAGCAGTTCCTCAAAAGCTTAAACATGGTTTATTACCTGATAACCTAGCAATTACACTCCTAGGTATATACCTAAGAAAAATGAAAAGGTATGTTTACAGAAAATCATGTAGCTTGTAGCAGCACTGTCCCTAATAATAAAAAAAAAAGAAAAAAGAAAAAAAAAGGAATAAATGTCCATCAACTCATGGATAATCAAAATGTGGTCAGTCGAAACAAGATACTACCCAGCTATGAAAAGAAATGAAGTACTGATACATGCTACAACATGGAATCTTCAAAACATGATGCTAAGTGAAGGAAGCCAGACACAAAAGGCCACATATTGTATGACCCCATTTATATGAAATATCCAGAATAGGCATAGTCAGAGAAACAAATTAATAGTTGCTAGGGGGAGGGAAAATTAGGAGTGCTTGCTAATGGATATAGGGTTCCATGGGGGTTATGAAAATGCTCTAAAATTAGATAATGGTGATAATGTGTATATATATATATATATATATATATATATATTAACCATCACCATATAAATGTTACACTAAATACCACTGAATTGTACACTTAAAAAGTAAATTTTTATGGTATGTGAACTTTATCTAACAGAGCCTATACAGCTTTCAGTGGGAGGCAAGTCAGAGTTATGGCAAACTGACACTTTGCTTCAGCAAATTAAAATTAAAGTTCTCCTACTAAATGATTCGTCTTTAACAAATGCTAGCACCCGGAACAGTGCCCAGCACTTGGTAAATAGTAAATGTCTGTTAAATCAGTGATTACCACAAGCACAAATAAAGGGAAAGAAGCATGAAAAATTAGCATTAGCAGAGTTCAAAGATGTTTTAAAATTAGATCATGATTTAAGAAAGGCTACTCATTTCAACCATATAGAAGAACAACCATTTTTTTGGGGAAAAAAAAAAGGTTTGAAAAAAAACAGCAACCATTTTTCTCTATTGCTGATGTCAGGTTGGGCAAATCCTATCTGAAAAAGTTCTGGGTTGTGTTCGTTCGTTTTGTATCAGTCATAGTCCCTCTAAAGATCTCTGACTCACTCTCACTCCAGAGAAATCTTGTAGACAGGCTCCCCCAAATCTCTTAAACACTTCCCTCCCCCATAATTCCAGTGAGACTAAGTTCATTCCAATCTCTTGGTTAAGAGGTGGCTCATCAGGAGTGACTGACCAAAAAATAAGCAATCCTTCCCAAGGAAAGCAACTTTCCTTCCATGCCACTCCCCCTAAAATCACTAAGATACAGGAAAAATTAGACCAGGTAAGGAGGGAAATCTGATTCTTGTGAGGATAGGAACCAGCAGGTCCAGGATAAAGGGAACTCCCAAGGGGAATTAACACCTTCTGAGCACCTACTAAGTTGGCACAATCCATGCCCTCAAGGAGCTTGCAGTCTAGTGGGAAAACAGAGATGTAGTTATTTTAATTATAAAACCATGAAGTGCTAAACAAGATAGGAACAATTTACCCTGAGAGCATAAGTGATTCATTCATGACTAGGGAATGAAGGTTTCTGGCTTTGGTGCTTGGCTTTATACCTTGGCTTACACCTTATGATTCTGACAGAATAGATGTAATGAGTACAGCACGATCAATACAGGAAAACAAAATTCAACTAGAACACACAGGGCATCAGATGTAGAGCAAGATGTGGCAGCGAAACTTAAACAGGATCAAATTGGGAAAGGGCTTAGTTCCACACCTAAGTACATTGTAATTATTGGTGGTGGAACAGGGGCCTTTCTGGCAACATCAATACAGTTTGGAGGCACACATCTACCAGGAGCCCACTTAAAGACAGGGAGTTGCTCAAGCAGTTAAAACAGAATGGAGAGAATGTGCAGGATGTTGAGAATTGACTGGACTACAAAATTAAAAACGAAGTGTCAAAAAAATGACATTCACCCTGTCCAAGATCCAGCAATTTATAGGGATTTTTTAGATAGCCATTTAGTGCCCCCTGGTGGATAGAAGAAACCTTCCCAGCTTCAAGGCATTCACACTTCCCAGCATTAAGATGTTCCACCTTGTTCTAGCCAAGTTGATATTGAAACTATCCAGACTCCTACTAATCAGCCTCTGCAGAAATCTCCACATTCAGATTACAAGGCACTATCCTAGTTGAATCTAGTTAGAGAACAGACAGATCCCGGAATGCTTAACAAATGACGCAACAGGAGACAGAATACACGAGCAAATGCTAAAGTGGTCAACACGACCTGAGAATTCAGAATACAAAGCCATTTGAGAAGTGGGGTAAGGCTTCATGGATATATAGGTCCCTCATTTCTTTAACCTAAGATTACTGAAGAGAGCACCTAGGTCAGAGGCAACCATAAAATATCCTGTGAACGGAAATGAGTGGTACAATAAAATATACAAAGGTTTCGATATTTAGAAATCCTGTAAGTGGGTGCCTGGGTGGCTCAGATGGTTAGGCCTCTGCCATCAGCTCGGGTCATGATCCCAGGGTCCTGGGATAGAGTCCTGCATCAGGCTCCCTGCTCAGAGGGAAGCCTGCTTCTCCCTCTGCCTCTCTCTCTCTCATGAATAAATGAACTCAAAAAAAAAAAAAAACCAAGCCACTCTCTAAAAAAAAAAAATCCTGTTAAGTAATGAAGACTGGAGCAGGGCCAGGGGGCTATGTAGCACCCAAGAATTTTAAGACCAACCTCACATTAAGAATATAAAATGGAATAATCAGTTATTAATGTGATCAAGTACTAAACTCAAGATACTAAATCAGTGAAAACCAGTGAAGTCCTAATTAACAGTATGATTCAAAATGAGTTAGCTGAGCATATTAAGTGGTCACCATGTGGCTACAGAAGATAGCATAAGCTTAGCAAACTGCTGCCTTTTCCCCTCATTTTTTGAGCTTACCTTGAGGTAAAGACAAGAAAAGCTACCCAGACCCCAAGCTAAGACTCCAGTGCTGCTGGTGCAGGTAATTCATCTGCACGTGAAGTTTAATCAGGAGTGCACACTGACGTGCTACTAGATCACTCTCATCTGGCCATTCTTTCACATCCCAGACTCATTCAGTGTACCTCTTGAATGCCAATCAGGCAGCATGCTACCCAGAAAACTCATCAGTCTCAACTAAATACACAATGTTCCTCTTGTAATTTTAACTCCTACTCCTTAATTGGTAAGTGAGAACTTCCCCTCCACAACACCAGCACTTCCACAAAGGAGAATTAACAGCCATCTGGGATCTAAGAGAAAATAGGAAAATAGATAAATAATCCTTACACCCAAAAGGCCAAACAAATTTTTATTTTCAAAAACAACTTTATTCATGACACATATTAAAAAAAAAACTCCCACCCCCTGGAAATGAGCTAAAAAAATAAACAAAATCCACCTCCCACCTCCCTGTTCCCACTTCCTCCCATTCCCTCCAAATAAAAGGGAAAAAAAGGCAAAGGAAAACAAAACAAAACAAAAAACTGAAAAACAAAAAACGCCCCCAAACCCCCCAAAACAAGGTAGTGCATTTCCCCAGGGGGTAGGGGAATTTACACTGGAGCCGCTGGGAGCGGAACGGAGATCTTCCGGCTACAGAAACCTGCAAAGAAAGACACTCAAAACAGAAAAAGAAACACAAAAGGAAACAAAAGAGATCACCAGGCAATCTGGAGGGGCAGGGAGCCGGAAAAGAGGGGTGGGGTGGGTGGCAGATCTGGCAGGACAGGAGCAGGTGGAAGGGACTGTGAAAGTTAGGGAGAAGATGGAGGGAAGGTAACAAGCAGAACAGTTTGGTGTCCTTCCAGAGCCCTGGGTAAAAAAACCCCTCCTACCACCCATGCCCACCTACCCTTGAGCAGCCCCCAAGGGGGTGAAGTGGGACAGGGAAACAAGGGGAGCAGCTTGCGCAGTTGAGACGTGTCCATGGCGAATCCCCAGAGTGAATGAGCAGCCCCCTGCCCCACTCCCTGGGCCTTCCCCTACTCCCCAAAGCAGGTCCCTCCTCAGCAGTTAGTTATGGGATTCTCCCCCCTTCCACAGTATATCTTTTTTTTTAAAAATATTTTTTTTTTCCATCAAGGTCATCTTCTGTTTTTCTTTTTTTTTTTTTAATTCTTTTTTTTTTTTTCCTTCTTTCCTTTTTTCCTCTCTCTCCTCCTAATACACACTTTTTTTAGTAAGGGGAATACCATGATGTCGCTCTAGCCCGGCCCCTGGAAGAAAGAAGGAGAGTTAGGTGTTAACATGATCACTTAGGAGTTCAGCACAAGCCCCTCCCCGTGGGCCCTTGCCCCAGTTACAGTGCAGGGAATGGGGGAAAGAAATTTCCAAGTATCCTAAAACTGACCCCACAATCCCAGAAACTGTGACACACCTGGCAAAAAGGAGGGGGCAATTTAACAGAATACTTTGTCAGAGGCAAAAAAAGTGCATCTGAGATATAGGGGCAAGAAAATGGACTCATTATTTATCCAGTTTCAGTTCTTCACATCTCTTAAACCCCAAGCCTTCACCATCAGATCCTCCCTAATTCCTGGGAGCAGATAAGTAAATCTTAAGAAAAGCCAAGGTCTACATGCCTACTCTGTCTATTTAAAGGCAGAGAGATGATAGTAAAGCAACATGGGCACCACACAAGGCCCAGAGAGAAAGTTAACCTTGCAAAACACTGGCTCAGTTAAAGAGTAAATATCTCAGTACCCTCCCACATGGCTGTTGAGGAGGATCAACTAGCCTCTGGTATTCTTCCAAGGGAGGTTCAATCTTCAACCCCTCCTTAACCCTGGGAAAAGTAGCAAATGTCCAAGCAGTGCCTTCACTACTCTGAGGCCGTTCTTCCTGGCCTGATGTGTAAACACCTTCACTGCCACCAACTCTCAAGGAAAAAAAAAAAGGCTGGGGGAAGAAGCATCTCTCAGAATAGAGTGGAGAGATCCAGCCCTTATCACCAATTCCTGCTCCAGAAAACGATGATGAGACTGGCCTCCTGGCCTGGCCTGCAACTACCTTCCTCACCATGCACAGGCAGGAGACCAAGTCCCTGGAGACCAAGGGGAGGGTAAGTGAGGGAGGTTCCTCAGATCAGGAAAGAAGGAAACATACAGGGCTCATGGGAGGCGGGGGAGAGGAGCAGCCCATCTATCCTGACCTGTAGACGCGACCCCGGGGCCTGCTGTTAAAACCACTGTAGAATCGAGAGCGGGAACTGTTGTAGTTGGTGGTCCGGGCACGGTATCGGGCTCGTGGGAAACCCCGGTCTGTTGTGCTGATGCCTGGTCTGTTGGTTCGTTTTGGGATCACCTGAGTGAGGGATGTACAAAAGAAAGCCTCAGAATAGGCCTGGAGTGTTTACACAGAACCAGAACAGCAATGGGCAATGGAGCTTACCTTGATTTGTCTTCCTCTAAACAGGGACTCATCTAAGGCCAAGGAAGTCCTCACTGACTCTTTGTCTGAGAACTCTATATATGCAAATCTGAAAAAAAATAATTGTCATTTCATCTATCTGAAGTTACAAATAGCAGCTCACATGTCAAATCCAACTCGCAGGTATGCTCTGCTTAAGTAACAGTGTAGACACATTTTTAATTATTTGTCAAAAATTTTTTGAATGGAAGACTTCAATCCAAATTTCCAGCTACTCTTGGAAAATTATAAAATAGTTTACACAAGGCCTGTATTTCCATACAGCAGAACCAGCTGGGGCTAAGCAAAAACTGTCCCTCCCTCTTCTAGTTCACGATCCCACCCACACTAGCCTTCATCTTTACCTGTCTGGTCTCTGAGGCATTTACGTGCAACCAGATATATAACATTAATGCCCTAACTTATAAGATGAACACCTCTTATTTTAACTTACTGCTCAATATAAAACATAATTTATCTATTTCTAAAATATGATTAAAATGACCTGATTTTACTTCCCTACTTACCCTTTAGGATGGCCACTGAATTTGTCACAGAGTATGGTAACACGGTTTACTGAACCACAGCCATGAAAGTGTGCTTCCAGCTCTTCTGCTGTTGCACCATAGTCCACCTGTGTGGGTAAAGGCAGTCATGTTTCACAAGGACCCTGCCTAGCCTCTGGGCTGGGCCACCCATATATGACAAGGCACATCAAATCTGGTTCTCTAAGAAACTAATCTTTTCTCTTCCAACTCCAGAGCCTCTGCTGATCACCATTACCTTTTACCTCCTCCAAACCCTCCCAATACTCCCCAAATCCACCACCTATCCTTGAGATGTTCCTTTCCCCAACCCCAATCAGGACCCTAATACATACATTGCCAACATAGATGGAACGCGCATCGGCCTCCATCTTCTCTTCAATGGACATGATCACTGGGCCAGCTATGAAGAAAAAAGAATCAGGGGGAAAAAGCTGGTTTTCTACTTGACCAATTTTTGCACCACTACCACTACCACTAGAGTGAAGGAATGATTTTAGTTTGTTTTGTTCCCTGCTGTACCCGTTATCAAGAATACTGTTTAGCACACAATATGTACTCACTGAACATTTAACAAATCAAGCAACAGATTAACACATTCTTAAAAATCAGAGAAAACAGTATAGGAATTCCCTCCTGCCCCCAAATCAAGTCCCTGTTGAAAAGCTTTGACTGAAATCTTTTGAAAAGTGAATAAAATCAAGGGAACCCAAACTCAACATTTCTAGATTAAAGGGAAAGCCCCCCCACCCCCTGCAGTCGAGCAGTTTCTCTTAGGACTCCTAACTAAAGGGTCTCCAACTCAAGGAAGAACTATGAGACTTGAAGGTCAAATGCCAGTTAGCAACCTCCACAAAGAATAGAGGTGGACTAAAGAACAAAGAAGAACACATTTGTAAAAAGGACAAAGAAAGGCACAAGATTACCATCACCAAAATATAGGTTTTTGCCTCACTAAGGTCAGAGAAACACACAATGGACTATGACCGCAGCACCTGCCCAGTAATTGCTCAGACAAGCAGCTCCAAGGTCCCAAGCATCTAATCCCATACAACCCGTGCTCGCACAACCCTTCCGAGGACCCCGGGCTCCGCGTGCAACCGCCAGTTACTCACCATTGCCTGGAGGTGGACTCATATTCATCTGTTTCTCTACCTCGTTCTGTAGCTCCTTTAGCTTCTCAGCTTCTTCCTCCATCTCCCTGACTCGAGCTTTGATTGCTTCCAGCTCCTACAAGGAGTGGAGAGGATATGGAGAAGAGCTTAAGAGGAACCAACGCAAGGGCTGTGCCCTGCTCTCGGTCGGAGCGCGGCCCTAACCATGCTCGGCCATTTCCCTCGCCCCACGCGCGGGTCACGATGAAAAGAAAAGCAAGCTACCTTCCCTAGAGCAACACTAGGCACCCATAAGGCCCGAATCAACCCGGCTGGGCCCCTTCTGGCGGTCGAGGATCCGTCCCCGGCCCTGCCCCAGCCACGTTATTCCCCGCCCACCCCCACCCCCCGCCTGCCTCCCGCTCGCCCGAGCTCTGGGCCTCCCATGACACGGCCGGGCCTGCTCGCTCGCCCTCCTTCCCTCACCGGGTCCTCAATGGCGCCGTCCCCCGGGTCACCCTCGACCAGTCCCGGCTCCTCCTCCTCCTCCTGGCTGCCGGGGGCTCCCGAGCCAGGCCCAGGGCCCGGAGCTCCCGGGGGGGCGCGGGGCCGGGGCGGCTCCTCTTCGGGCTCGGGCTCCGGCTCGGGCTCCAGCAGCAGCTCCTCAGGCTCCAGTTCCTCAGACTCCAGGCCGTTCCCGTAGTCCCCTGCGCCCCCCGGGGCCCCCTCCCCGGCCTCCCCACCGGCCCCGGGCACAAGATGGCGCCGCCGCCCCGGCCCGGAGCCCCGACCGCCCGCAGCCCCCGCTGCTGCTGCCGCCGCCGCCGCCGCCGCCATCGCCGCTCAGACTGGGGCCCGCCAGCCGGCGATTGGAGAACTGCGCCGGGCACGCCGAGGATTCATTAGTCTAGCAGCCTGCCCGTCACCATGAGCTAGGACTCCATTGGGGAATATTACTTGGCAATCAGATAAGACCCCACCCCTAAGGCGGGAATATTGCGCCAAATTCTCAAATCCCGGTAGGGGAATTGGTCTGTCAATCAACATACGTCCCACCTCCTCTCGTCCTTAGGTAACAATACCGCCACGCTGTGACGACATTCCTGCTCCCCCACCCCACCGCCTCCAGGCGGGTCCGCGAAGTATATGATGCTCGGTGATTGGCCGCTGGCTGGGCGACGGGAGAGAGCCAATCTTCCGATCGCCTCGCCGCAATGGCCGTCTCAGATGCCGATTGGCTCGTGAGATTCGAAGGGCTAACACCCGTTTCGTGACAGGTGAACCTTGCCCCGCAACGGACCGCCAGGCTTCCAAGCAATGGAAACCCGAGGTCACATGACTAGTCCTTAAGGGGGCCGCCATCTTGACGCTACTGGTTGCCAACTAGAGAGCTGTTGGAAAGCAGAGGCCGAAAACATTGAGGCGGTTTCCGGAAACTGGTTTGCTGACCAGGAAAGGACCAGTAGATGGAATGTTGCTGGAAATGGAGGTTCTGAATGGAGCTCTCCAATAAGGAGCTTACTTTTCCCATCGGGGTTATTGGTACCAACATCCATCGGGTCTCCCAAACCAGAAAGCGGGGAGAAATCCTCACTCCAGAGCTACTAGTCCTGTCTGAACTGTCTTCCTTGCACAGGCCTACTTTCCAAGCCCTCTACTTATGCCCCAGTTTCAGCCTGTTTCTTAGACTGTTTGCTACAGCCCCCTAACAGGTGTCTCAGATTACAGTGTCACCCTTCCATCGCTACCAGACTGAGCTGGCTCCGCTTTGCTGGCCAGGTAAAAGTAAAACTCTACCGTGGCCTTAGAGGCCTCAGGACCAGCCTACTTCACAAATGTTATTTCCACACTCCTCATTCCACGGGGTGTACCTGCACCCGGCTCTGTGCCTCTGTACACAAAGTCCCTCTTCAACCAGACCACTGCAAACCCCAGCATCACCTCTGGTGCAAAACCTTCCGCTAGCCTCCTCTCCTTTCCCATGACAAGCAGGCCTACCTCTACTGCGCTTAATCATTTTGTCCTACATTGTGAGAGTATGGAGATGAGAGGCTGGATCCTATTTATATTTGCAGCTCCACTTCTTTGTACATAGTAGGTGTCAGTAAATGTTTGCATTGATTGGGGATCTGGGTGTCACCCTCATTCTTCAACGCTTTCCCAGCCCCCAAACCTTCCTTCAGACGCAGAGAAATTCCTCCAGGCAGGTTCCTACCATACGTTTCCACTCTGAGATAACTTGTGAGACCTAGCCCTGGAAAGCAGGGTTGCCATTTTGTAGTAGTGATACTATACATTTATTAAAAGCAAGGAACGACGGTGCTAAGTTTGCAAGAGGGTTATTTGTAGCCAGACCAAGTTTCGGCTTTACAGCCAGATTCAAATGAGCCCAACCAAATTAGTTAATCAGACAACCCCAACAGGATGTGTATGGCTGGAGTGGGGAGATTTGACAAGAGGAGATCCCTGTTAGCAAACCAAAAGTCAAAAGCTTCTCAGTATACCCCACTCTTCCCCTCACCCTCACTTTTTCTCACAAATCCTTACCTCAGGAACAGGGGGATTCAAAGCAGTCATAGTCGCTTAAAATTTCACTGAAAATTACTTCAGCAGCCATCTCAGCTCCCGCGGTCTGGGAGAACTAACTCGCGCTGGGAAGACAAGCTCTAAAAGACCGTGGGGTCACTGGAAGAAAAAGGTCTTCTACTAATCCTAATCTAATCAAGATTTTTATGTTTTATTGGTGCCTGGTTTAAACATATCAAGGGAAATGGGATTTTTTTTTATAATGCCTCCAAATCCTATTTTTGTTGAGTACTTGATTTTGTAACAGGCACAATCCTAGACTCCTTATTATATTATCTCATTGAAATTCTCACAACTCTATGAAGCAAATATTTCCAAAACTATAACCTTTTTGAGCGGGTGAAGAAAGAGTGAAGTAACTTGCCCAAGTCATGGAACTAATTAAAAGTGAGTGGAGGAGGAAAAAAAAAAAAGTTAGCAGGGAACTCAGAGCTAGCTTTCAAAGCTTAGATCAAAATTACTATAAGGTCTGCTTTGATACACAAAGATTACATTATATATGATGTTGAAATTGGAAAAAGACTAAATTCCAATAATAAACAAATGATTAGGCAGACTGTAATTATACCCAAAGATTATTATGCACCTATTAAGAGGGCTACACATAGCATGTAATAACATGAAAAATAATTCTTGTTAGGCCAAAGAAGTAGAATGTAAAATTGTATTTAAGGTATGATTAAAGTGTGATTATGATATCTTATTTTTTAAAAAAATAACTTGGACTTGGGGAAAAAAGGGAGCAAGAACCAGTTCGATCTTTTCTTTGGTAATATGTACTAAAAACTTTCAAACTATTGAGATTCTTAACTCAGTGATTGTATTTCTTATACTCTGCTCTAAAGAAATAATCTAAAAACTGGATAAACATCTGAGAATAAAGATGTTCATCAAAGTGAAAAAATGTAAGCAATTTGAATGTCCAAGTGGGCACATTCAGGAAAATTATATACACACATAGATATAACTTTTTATAGTCATTTTGCCTTCAAAACATTTTTAATGACAAGGGAAAATTGTGCAATAAAACAGTAAGCAGAATTGTAGTATAGAAAATTGTACATACAGTATGATCCTAAAATAGAAGCACAGATAGAAGATGGGAAAGAAATATGCCAAAATGTTAACAGTGGTACTTTCTGAGTAGTAGGATTATACTTGATTTATGCTTTTCCATATTCTATGATTTTTCCACAATATATTATTTTTATTTAAAATTAACCCTCCAACTTCCAAACTTACTCTAGTAAGCATGATTACTTTTAAAGACACATTTAAAAAGATTTGAACAGTGACTTGTAAAGTAAGATACTTCCCTATTAGACTGTAAACTGCAAAAGGCAGGGATATCGTCTTAATTATATTTGTATACCCATTGCCCATCACTGTGTGCTCAATAAATGCTAACTGAATGATCTTCCATAATAATTTTAATATCTTGCCCATTGTTGATGCATAGAAAACATCAAAGAGATAAGTTTCTAAGAATGAATTTGTAAGAAATTAGTATGTAATGATGTGAAATTTACCCATCATGAGTATAATTTTCCTTCAGTAATAACCTCTCAATAGAGGCCATGGAGTTTCAGGAAAACTGAAAATCAGTGATGTTGTGCCCTAGAAGGAAAAATGTGTTAATAGAAGTGAATGGTTAATGGACTTAAGAAAAGGAGAATTAAATCAGTAAAAAATGGATGAGGGCATCTCCAGTTCTGTCCAAAAGGGAAAAGCTGTCTCACTAAACTACATAAATACTTGGCTCCTTGGTAGTTTCATCCTTATTTTTAGCTCTTGCTTTTTTTGCCTGCTATAATAATTCTCTATAACCTAGAACTACATTGTTTAATATGATACCCAC
The DNA here is from genome assembly GCF_054177405.1 of Leptonychotes weddellii. Classification (NCBI taxonomy): domain Eukaryota; kingdom Metazoa; phylum Chordata; class Mammalia; order Carnivora; family Phocidae; genus Leptonychotes; species Leptonychotes weddellii. The sequence goes on from NC_138377.1 coordinate 64,697,955, forward strand.
TAGCACACATGCCTTGAGCACTTGGAACATGAGTAGTCTGACTTGAGATGTATTGAAAGTGTCAAATATACACAAAATTTCAAAGACTTAGTATGAAAAAGCAACTGTAAAATAAGTTAATAGCTGTAATATTAATTATAGGTTGAAATTATAATAATTTTTATATACTGGCCTAAGTAAAATATTATTAAATTAGTTTTATACCTGTTTCTTTTTGCCTTTTTAATGAGGCTACTAGAAAATGTAAAACTACATATATGGCTTGCATTATATATATATATATTTTTTTTTTAAAGATTTTATTTATTTATTCATGAGAGAGAGAGAGAAGCAGAGCAAGAAGCAGGCTCCCAAGGAGCAGGGAGCCCGATGCGGGACTCGATCCCAGGACCCTGAGATCATGACCTGAGCCGAAGGCAGACGCTTAACCATCTGAGCCACACAGGCGCCCTGGCTTGCATTATATTTCTTTTGGACAGTGCTGATATAGAAGCTTGAAGCTTTGATCATTTACTTACCTCTACTGGGGAGTGGACTCCAATAATTTTCTTTGTTGTTTTTTGGGGGTGCTGAGCCCCACGCGGGGCTTGAACTCACAACCCTGAGATGGAGACCTGAGCTGAGATCAAGAGCTGGATGCCCAATCAACTGAGCCCACCCAGGTGCCCCAACTCCCAATTATTTTCTAATGCAAAGTCTAGCCTTGCCTACCTTAACTCCCTAGGTCTGTCCTTGCAGGGAAGTGAGGTGTCCTTATTAAATGAGAAAGAACCTCCATTGGGCTGCTTATTTTCTATTCTGCTTGGTTAACTTCTTAAAAACTTTGTACCTGGAAAACTTGTTTTAGTATACTGTACAAGAAATATGTGTTCTTTATGAAAAGATCAGAAAATACTGACAGTAGAAAGAACAAAACAAAATCACCAGTAAAATCCAACACCCAGAGATAACACTAATGATATTTTGGCATATACCCTTCCTGAAGTTTTCAATACATAAATACATATAGAGGCGCGCACACACACACACACACACACACATTTATATATTTATAGCAAACTGGGATCATACTGTATATATTATTTTCTATTTTCTTTTTTACCAAGTCAGAAACATCTTTCTGTATCGATAAAAATATTTTTCCAATTTCATTTTCCATGACTTTACTCTAAAAAGTCACCTTAGAAATGAGGGCTTCCATGACTATTCTATTTAACATTGAAATCTATACTAACATCTTCCCAATTCCATACTAATGAATTATTTTTCTTCATAGCATTTACCACCTCGTAACGTGAAATGTCATGTTAATGAATATTGCGAGATGAACTTATTTATTTAGTTTTTGTTTGTTTCCCTTATTAGAATGTAACTAACGTGAAGGCAGAAATTTGTGTCTGTGCACTTCCTTCTCTATCTCAGTGCCTAGAACTGTGCTTAGCACACAGAAGAGGCTTGAATATTTGCTGTATGAATGAATGATTGAATCAGTAAAGAACTACATAGATTTCCATTATATTATGTTTTCTCATTGATTTTTAAAATATTCTTAGTTTATTTATGTCACACCTATATCCACATTTAAGGCAGCTTTTAAGGTTTTCAAAGGATCTGCTCTTAAGAAAAAACACAGAATGTCTATAATCCATCTATTTGCTAGAAACTGTAACTAAATGTTGCCCAACTTTTATCAAAAGTACCATCTGGAGAAATGACATTCATGAAGAAATGTCTGAAGGATAATCCATCTATCTATTTAGATAGTCTGAAATTTAGCCCTATATTAAAGCATCATAGGGTATCTTTGGGCTAAATTGTGATGAGCCTGATAAAACAAGCTTAGGACCTACTGAATCCCCATTTGGTGTTTCTATGAGAAATACTGGTGCAAAACTCAGCATCATATTTACTGTCAGGTGTTACAGAGGGTGATATCCTCTATGTTATCTCAGAAGAGCTACAGAAGTTTTTGCCCATCTTAAGGAATTGATAGGCTTTTCTAAATCCTAACAGAAATGTGAATCTTGTTGTGTTTTCCAATTTGCCTTAGCTGCCAAGAAAGCTCAAGGCCGAATTCATAGCTTAGCTTTAGCATTTGGAAATATTACCTATAGAATGCTTTTCTGTACATTAATTTTCCCTGTGCTGCCATCCTATTGTAATATTTCAATTTACCCTTTACCTCTACTTTAAAAATCCGTATTTTCCTATTGCTTTGTCTTTTGTGTATTACAGTAAGATGTTGCAAATGCTTTTTGGAAGGAACTAGTCAAATACAAATCAATCAATCATTAATTCAGTCACACTGCAGTGGAGATAAATGCTCTCATAGCCTGACAACATTAACTATTAAGAGCATCTAATTCTCTTTCCCCTAATGCCATGTTCACCAAGCCACTCTCAGATTTTAATATGGCTTGCCCTGTTGGATTTTCTATAGAGAGAGAATGGAAACTCTCCTCTGAGCAGTATATTTCTAAGTACAATTTGACACATAAATCCAAATGCAATTTAATTGCACTGGTTTATATAAAGACTAGAAATTCCTGCTTATAATTTGAAATTACAATCACTATTTCTGTCAGACATTATTTTGACGTGGTCCTAGACTAGAGGTACAGAGGGATGGGCTGAATAATTCCTGTAGATTCCATCCACTTTAGCTGTTTGCATTAAAATGGCTGAAACCAAGTATCTCAGGGGGCCAGGAAAGAAAGCAGGGACTCCATTTTTGCCAGAAGTTGGCAGCAGGGTACTGGGGAGAAATGCTCATTATCATTGGAGGCTGAACCACAACTGGGGACTTGATTACCATCACACAAAGATTTGGGGTAAGTTTTCTTTGTTTTGGTTTGTTTTCCATTTGTAGCCATCCCAAAGTACTATAGACACACACCCTCTTAAGATTTGGGTTGGCACAGATGGAGCTCTTGGCTTTGGGCATTTGGCAGGGGTTAGAAGACGGAGGAGCAACTCTGATTTTCTTTTCTTTTCTTTTTTGTCTCAACACTTTCCGAAATCCCTGTTACCCTAATTCTTGCCCTTACCAAGGTCGTGAAGAGATGATTAGATCAAGAAATGTCCTGACACCAGGCTACAGAGCGTAGAAGTCACAAACCCTGCTCAGTCCTTCTCATTAAACTTCCGGGCTTTATTTATTTTTTTTAATATGACCATTACATATTACACAAAAATAAAAGTCAAATGAACTTGGTATTTATAAATTATTAAATAAAAATACAGGAATATATATTTATATTTATAGAGCTTTTTCTTTTCTTCTAAACTAACCAAATCTGTTCTCCCGCCATTTTATGATTTAAAAAAGTAAAATAGTATATACCCTAGAATAAGTGGGGAGTGGGATTAATAATTGCAGGACCTAGTTGCCCTACTTCTGCTCCTTCCTTGGCCTAAGCAAAGTCCCTATTTGTCCCTTTGGGCTCTGGAAAGCGAGAAACGCCCTCTCCACATATTTAATCTCTGAAAAATGGCAATTAGATTTATTTCCCTTATTTTTTAAAAAAATGAAATAGATTTAAAAATTGGGAGCCATACTCAGCCTTCCTGGCCAAGAGCTAATCCCAAGGAACTATATGGCTCTAGAAGAGTCTCTAGTTTTCCCTGACAGAAGAGTCTCTGGGGTTTCCATTGCCCCTCAAGCTAAAAAGGACAGGACAGATCAAAACTGCCCACTATGGTCCCAAGCAAGCTATGCTTCTGGGAATCCAAGCCCTTTCCCCTTTCAGAAAACAACCTCTCCTTCCACCCAGGTGTGAAGGCCTCAGAGCAGAGCATTTCAGTTACCTGACCATGGTCCCTGCTGCTCCGGTTTGCTAAAGGCCCCCAGGAGAGCTAACAGGGATAGGCGTCCTGTGGTAGAAGGGGGGGGTGAAGAGTCTGCCCCAAACCTGGGGGAGCGCGGGCTCCAATTTGGAGCTGATGGTCTAGTCAGTGGTTTTTCCAACATTTGTTTTTTTCTTTTCAGCAGCAAACCCCTTAATGCAAATAAAATCTTACCCTGAACCCCGATATGTAAGACAGCTACAAGGGGAGCTATTCTGTTTAAGGATGTGTAGCCCAGCCTGCTTAGCACCCCCTCTTCACCTCCCCAAGGACTCCTGAGGCAAGCCCTAGGAAACTTCAGGGCTCTGCCAAGCAGTCTGAAAACCACTGGTCTAGTTTGTCCTGAGCGAGTCAGAGACCCCCACCCCCAACTTCTTGCCACAGACCAGCTCTGAGTTTCTGGTATCAGCATACTCACAACAGACCAAGTGGCACATGCAGTCTACCACCTCCCCTATAAATACCATTAAAAAGTGCAGCCCTCTCTCAAAAGCAAAAGTCTGGGCTAAACACCTGAGGCCAATTTTGGTCCCACATTCTTGTGAGTACAACTATGTTGCCACATTCTGGGACCAAATGAAAATCTCCAAGAAGAGTCAACCATGGTCTAGCTAAGCTGATCAGTGCTCAGGATCAAGGGCAGGGTTCTAGAGCACTGTGTCTGAAGTCAGCATTGGAGAGCAGCAACTTGAGCACCTTGGGAAGTGCAGCAGTGAGGTCTGGCTCAGGACATGCATCTGGAGTGAAATCATTTCTCTCTCAAAAGAAAAAGCTATAATCTGAATCTGTTCTAGAGGACTGTGAGCTCTAAAGTTAATGTCCTCAGACTCTGAGGTACAGACAAGTAACACCCATGCAAACAGCGTGGCTTCAAAGAAAATATAAATGCTTCTAGGTCATGGTAGGTACTCTAGAACCCATACACCTGGCCCTCGATAAAGCAGCACCAAAGCCCACTACATGGAATAGGCCAGTCACGGAGTACAGGTCACCCTCACACCCATGGGGTTCGGAGCTGGAATGTTCCTCTCAAGGCATCAGCAGTCTCACTGAGACACAGTGCAGGACCCAGACTGTACTCTAGATCAACATTTACCTCCACACACTCCAAAGGAAAATCAGAGTCCCAATTTAGAGTTTAAGTTTGGGTACAGAAGGTCCCAGAGACAGGGAACACTTTAGGCACCAGTGTGCCCCAGTGGGAGAGGAGGGTGGCACGTAGGCCCAGCCCCTCCCCACCACCCGCCCGCTGCAGCCTCCGCAGCCCTGTTTTTGTTCAGAGCCCAGGAGGCAGCAGCAAGTATGATGCACAAGGAATGGGGATGGTGAAGCAACAAGGCCAGCTACAGAACTTCTCTTCTCTCCAAAGCCCTGCTAATGACTTTCTGCCCAAAGTGCCCAAAGCCCTCTTCTGGATACAGTGTTTCTCCCACAGCCTTGAGGCATCAGGACAAGGAGAGGGGGGAGGAGAGGGTTGGGAGGAGGGGCAGAGAACTGGCCCTTGTTCTTGCCAGTCCAACAGGGAAGTTTTCTCCTTGAATACGGCCACCAGCAGGTTAGACAAGCAGCCCAGCATGCACACGAGCATGCGTGCACATGCACACGCGTGTCCAAGCAGCCCACCATCACAGCCACCTCTCCCTATCACCCGAGAACCTCAAGCTTCCATTTCAAAGGGTTGTGCCTTCTATGTTTTCCCCAAATCTCACTCATCCAAAGGAGACACAACCCCTTATGCAAGTCAACCTCCCTCAGGGCTATAAATTAAGCTCTAGGTATAGTTTTGTGTGCCTACACCTATAGACATGACCTCTCCCACCTCCTCCCAACCCTGGAATGACTTCATCTCCTGGCCCCCAAATACTTTCCAAATACATTCCCTAATGTCTCCAGCTCATCCTTCCAACTGCCTGCCTGGCACACACAGCTCCTTCACACAGTACCCTGCCCCTTCCCATCCCCGTTCCATGCCCATCCATTCACCCCACTTCTTCCAAGGGCATTTCTCTTGTTCTGTTCCTGCTCTCCTGTCCCCCAGCCACACTTAGCCCCACCTGGCCCTGGATTTTCTCACTTGCTAGCAAAAAAGGCCCCTACAGTTACCAGGGCCCCCAGTGCCACGGCCCCTGTCAGCACTGTCCTCACTGAGGCCCAGTTCCCCTCCCGCAGACGCCGCGCCTCCTCCAGGGCCCCGTCCCCGTATAGAGCTGTGAACTCCGCCTGTGGGAGAGAAGGGAAGTAGGAGAGAAAGAAGGAGAAAGGGATATCAGGAGAGGAAAGAGTGGAGGAAAGAGGAGAGGAAGAGTTCCAGTTCCATCCACTGCAAGCACTACCCCATACCCAGCTCCTCTCCAGCCAAAGCTCTACTGGCTGCAAGCCCCCATCATCCCCCATGAGCGCCTGGCTCATTTGCCCTCTCTGCCTCAAGTGAATCCCAGCCTCTCCCTGGCCAAAATTTTTGCTCAGAACTGGCATCCTTTGCCAAGGCTTTCCTGACCACCACCCATCGCTGACACCCCCCGCCCATGTCACCTACTCTGGTGTAAAAAGTTCCCGACAGCTGGATGCCATTTCCCTGCAGGCACTGTGTATTCTGTCCTCTGCTTTGGACCATGAGCCCATCCAGTGATGACTGCATGGCAGCCCTGGAGTGCAGAGTCCAGCATGACACCCAGAGTGAGGGCATCTGATTCCACCCAAATAGGGAGACTCAGCCCCCAGCCTCCAGCCAGAGCCCCCATCTTCCCTCTGGAGACGAGCTTTGCAGAGGGGTGTGCAGAGCAGCAATTGAGAAGCTCCTTACCCAGCCCCCACTGCTGTGGATCCAGTCGGCCAGCCGTGTCTCCAGGTAGGCCACCATCCACTCTTGCACTTGTCCCACAAGTGGCTCCATCTCTTTGTTGACACTCTCAGCACACAGTGCGGCTCCAAAGACAAAGAAGGCCACAAGGCGGCCCCAGTTGGGGCCCCCCTGGAAGAGTTCATCAGAGACCTGGGTGAAGCGTTGCTGGGCTGAGCCTGGGGTCACATGCAGCTGGGCTGCCAAATCAGAGAAGGTGCGCCGGAAGCGGGTCTCAAACTCATCTCCAGCTGCCCGCATGGCTTGGTGCAGTGGGTCAGCTGCTGGGCCCTCCCCAGGGCCAGCTCCACAAACATAACCCTTCTGCCTCAGCTTATAGCCTACAAAGTCTGCCACTAGAGCCCGTGTGTCTGGGGCTGAGGCTGGGGTCGCCATCCGGGCGGCTGTAAGAGTCAAGGATGAAAGACTGGCATGAATATATGGTCAGAGAGCCAGAAGGGGTACTTCAGGCTTGGCCAACCCAGTGAGACAGGGAGAGAGGTGGGAGGAAATGCTCAGAGACCACTGGGCAGGGAGGGGCAAGAACACGGGAATTAAGTCAAGGTGAGAGGCCCAGGGCATGAGGGGCTGGCCATTAAATTCGTAATATGCCACACTAAATGCATAACAAGTAAATTTTATTTTTAAAATACTTTAGATTCTTTCCATAATAGAATACTAGCTCTTTAACACCCCCTACAACCCCCCTTTCCACTGTACACATCTTTTTGGCTAAAGGAAGGGGCTTAGTACCTCCCCAGAGGGAAGATGTAAAGATGCTGGCAGAGGCACAAGATGGGGGGAGGAGAGAGGGGCTGAAGGGAAAGGTGGGAGAAGCAAAGGGCTGCCCAGAACAGAGAAGGAAGGGGACACTCACCCAGCCTGGATGGCAGCTCTTAGGACCCAGCGCTGGTGGCAAGGAGCCCCCAGCTGGGGCCTTTCATCCTCCTGGCCAGCGTGGAGCCCTGGGAAGGGGAGGGGGAGAGCAGAGCTAGGCGGGGAAGGCCAGGGATCAGGGTCTGGACTGAGAAGGCTGGGGTTGCAGCTCCCCGGACCGGCCCCTGCCCCCAACTACCAGCTGTGTGGCCGAATCCATGTTTAATGACTGTCCTCCCGGGAAACCCAGGGCCAAGGGCTTCCTGCCGACACCATCTCTACTCCCGGCTCCCCGCTAGTGCAGTCCAAGAGCCCAACTCCTCCTTCACCCCCACCCTCAGCAAGTCTCCAACCCCGCCTGCCTGCCAGGTTAGGGATCTCACGGGTCAGGCCGCTGCCAGGATCCGGGCCGTTTCCTGGTGCAGGAGCTGGGAGGGAGGGAGAGAGGGAGGAAGGGAAGGAAGGAAGGAGGGAGGAGAAAGGGGGGGGCGGGAGGGAGGGCCTGGCGCCGGGTGATGATGGGGCCCAGAGATGCGTCCAGAGAGAGGGGCGGGGCTGGGAAGCAAGCTTGGGAAGGGCCACAACTCCGGAAGAGAGAGGGCTGCTGGAAGCCAAGAAGAGCGGGCCGGAGAGAACACAGAGGGCCAGGCTGGGCTCCTGAGCCTGAAGGCTGCCCAGAGAAGCCGGCTAGGCCTCAGGAAACCTCGGAGCAAATTCACCATTTCCAGAAGGTCTCTGATGTTCCTTGCACTTGTTGAATTTTTCCAGCCCTGGAGTGGATGCCTGCATTAGAGAAGCAGTTCCCATTGCAGTGGGAACTGCCTGCCAGGTGCCTCGCCCCGTGGGACTGGCAGACACGACACAGACACTGAACATTTTACTCCCTCTTTTTCTCCAGGACCTTTAACCCAATAGTCTCTTTGTGGGCTGGGGCTTTAGCCGGGCATCAAGACTTGGATCGCAAGTAATTTCTGCAGGTAACTTTTCTTTACCTTCTTTCATTTTTTTGGTAATCACATTGGTTTCCTTTTTAATTCTTTTCACTCAACACATGAACTTATTCTCCTTATGACAAGTTCAAACAATATAGAGATCTAAGGGGAAAAAAATACAAGTCCTCAATCTCCCTCCTCCCACTCCTTGCCCAATTCCACCTCCCTTTCTGGAGGTTGCCAATGTCAAGGTCGATGTTTACCCTTTCAGATTTTTTATATACGTGTGTGTGTGTGTATGTGTACAGACACATACATATATGTATGCCTATTATTTATGCACGGCAGTATATTTACACAGGGCAGTTCACAGGATGTGAAGCAATGCGACCACAGGTGATCCTCAGGAGGGCTCTCTCAGGCATTCTGACTGGGCCTCACTGGCTCTTGCCCTGACACTTCCTTTGGCTCTATTCGGAGGGACCTCCAGCCAAAGGATAGAAAGAGGCAACCCAATTTTCCTTTCCTTTTTTTTTTTTTTAAGATTTTATTTATTTCTTTAACAAAAAGAGACACAGCGAGAGAGGGAACACAAGCAAGGGGAATGGGAGAGGGAGAAGCAGGCTTCCCGCGGAGCAGGGAGCCTGACGCGGGGCTCGATCCCAGGACTCTGGGATCATGACCCCAGCTGAAGGCAGACGCTCAATGACTGAGCCACCCAGGCGCTCCCCAATTTTCCTTTCCTGCTGGTTCCCTTTGCTTCCACATCCAGTCCAAGCCTTGATATTCCTAACTGCCCCTACAGTCTCTGGAGAAGAAAGGTCGTTTCTGTAACAGTAATAGTAACAACTAATACATTTTAAGGACTTATTGGGCACTAGGTGCTTTCTTTATATGCATGATATTTATCCTCACACCAATCCCTATGCTGCTTTATTCTCATTCTATAGAGGAAGAGAGTGAGGCTTGGAGAGGTTACTTACCCGAAGCCATACTTAGAAACTGGTACTCAATTTTGTCTGACTGTAAAGTTTGTCTTAACTTTAAGTGCATTGTTATAAGTTCATCTCTCTGCTTCAGGTAATCTATGTTATCACACCACTGACAAGTCCAAACTCAGTTATCCCCTCCATTCTGAATGCACAGCAGATTCCACATATTTATGACTGTATCCTTTCAACCATCCTCCTTACTTCTTTGCTCTTGGGATGATCATTACAGCTGCCACCAGCAAGGCTGCCTTCTTCTTCAGAGAATAACCTAGTCCAATCCTTCATTTGCAATCCTGATTTCTTCTAAGACACTTACTTGAAATAACAACACTTTTAAGTCTCAGAATCCAAATATATTTCTGTCTGCCCTCCCATTTATTTATAAACCCTGGGAGAGCAGGAACAGAATTTTATTCACTGTTATGTCCTTCAGGCCTAATAGACCCTCAGTAAATGTTGATTGAACAAATCATTCAACTCCCCTGGCCAGTTATTGAGCAGGCCCACTCCAATGTTTGAAGGTAACTATAGTGGCTATTTAAGAAACAAAGACTGAACTATAAAGAGAGAAAAGAAAAAGAAAAGAAACAAACATTGATTTGGAATAAAGGTTCAATGTCAGTCTGAGCAGCCAGAATAGAGCTGCTAGACCAACACAAATTATACCTGGTCCAAAGCTGTGTACCTCAAGGATCTTCTCAGACCAACACCATGGAGCCAAGGAATGGCAGTTCAAACTATAGACAAAGCACACTTGTTTTTATCAGAAAACCTCAGGCCATATAGGCCCACTTTGAACCTTATCTATTACTTCAATTATATATATATAAATATTTATTTCAATTGAAATATATATATATTAAAGATTTTATTTATTTGAGAGAGAGATAGAGAGCACGAGCTGGGGAGGGACAGAGGGAGAAGAAGACTCCTTGCTGAGCAGGGAGTCTGATGTGGGGCTGGATCCCAGGACCCTGGGACCATGACCTGAGCCAAAGGCAGATGCTTAACCAACTGAGCCACCCAGACGCCCCTCAATGATATATTTTACAAGAGCAAGGAAGATAGTTTTAAAATGCTTGACTGTAACACAAATTAGTAACATTATTTTACACCCTAAAATAGGAAAAGAGTATGTCCATGGATTATATATACATGTATAAAATCAGAAAACTCAGTATCACTTTAAAAATGATTCCTAGGGGCGCTGGGTGGCTCAGTTGTTAAGCGTCTGCCTTCGGCTCCGGTCATGATCTCAGGGTCCTGGGATCGAGCCCCACATCGGGTTCCCTGCTCGGCGGGAGGCCTGCTTCTCCCTCTCCCACTTCCCCTGCTTGTGTTCCCTCTCTCGCTGTGTCTCTCTCTGTCAGATAAATAAATAAAATCTTTAAAAAATAAAAATGATTCCTGGCTAAATAGCATTGCTAAGGTTAATTCGGAGTTAAAATGCAAACAAGAATGACTTGTATAATAAGATAGTATGTGTCTCACTGTTTATTTCCAACTTAGTCCAACTTGTGATTTTACAGTTAAACTATTGTGCTGTTTTAAATTTAGAGATTCCAGGGGTACCTGGGTGGCTCAGTCGTTAAGCGTCTGCCTTCGGCTCAGGTCATGATCCCAGGGTTCTGGGATCGAGCCCCACATCGGGCTCCCTGCTCAGCGGGAAGCCTGCTTCTCCCTCTCCCACTCCCCCTGCTTGTCTTCCTTCTCTCGCTTTGTCTCTCTCTGTCAAATAAATAAATAAAATCTTTAAAAAAAAAAGATTCCTCATTACAATACTCTGAAGATGTTAACTATTACTACTAAACGTTTTAATCTTACATAACCAAGTGGGTAAGAGTGGGCTCTAGCGCTGGACTGCTGATGTTCTAATCCCAGCTCCTCAATCATTGCCTCTGTGACCCTGGGCAAGACTCCTAGCCCCTCTCAAATTTCTCATCTGTAAAATAGGCATACTAGTACTTCCTACTCTTTTGATGGCTATTTATAGGAGTTAATATTTGTACTATTCTTACAAGTGTACCTAGTACATTGTAAGTGTTATACAAAATCAGTAGGGGATTTAGGAAGAAAAAAAAAACTACACAAAATACTTCACTTTTTTTCCCCCCTAATGTAGAACAAAATGAAGGAGAAAAAAGCCAGCTCTGTGCCCATGTTGGAAGTTCCCAGTGGAACTAGAACTCCACAGTCCCAGCTCCAAGAGAGTCATGTGTTCATTCATTCAATAATTTGAGAGCCTACTATGTGCTGAAACTGTGAATCAGACACAGCCTCTGCCCTCAAAGGACTTGCAGTGGAGTTAGAGATCAGAACTCTAATCTACTTTTTCACAGATGAGAAGACTGAGGTCCAGAGAAGTTATGCCATGCTTAAGGCCACACTGCAAAATACTACCAGAAGTGAGACCAGAGCTGTCTTCCCACAACTCAGTTCAGATTTGGCTAAGACCAAGTGCAGAACTCTTTCCCAATGGACCACCCACCCTTTTGAGGGCCACATCTCAGCTTCTATTTGAGACACTACCTAGTTTTCATGACCTTTCCTTCTGTGCACCCTCTGCAACCCCCCTCCAAAACCTGGAGCCTAGGGTTTGGAAAAGAAAATGGTGAGCCCTGAAGAGAAACTCAGGCTGGGCATTTTGAACCATCCTCTGAAAGAAAAGGAAATGTGACTTTATCCTCCCTTAAGCATTAACTCTTCCTATGACCGAGAGGTTGAAGCCGTTAAAAACAAAACAAAACAAAAAGCCTGAGTGGTCTCACTCAGTACCGGAAGGTGGATCCCCGCCCCGTGGTACTCTGCTAAGACAAATGGGGAGCCACCTGTCAGAGGACTGTGGGCGGGGGCCCGGCCGAGAGGGCCCCGGGACCGGAGGGTGAGCGCCGCTGAGCGCACGCTCAGAGCAGACAGCTTGCAGGAGGCAGGAGATGATGGTCTAAAACCCTGAGAGCTGACGGTCAGAGCGGAGGGGGGGGGAAGGTAGTCACGGAGGGGAGACAGCTACAGGAGGTGGAGAATCCTGGAGGTGACAGCAAGGAGAGTACGCAACGGCGAGGGGCGGCTTCTGCGCCGACGCCGGGCGGTCGGGCGAGAGGAAAGCAGGGCAACGCTGCGCCGCTGCGGGCGGGCCCCGCCCGGGCGGGGGATGCCATGTCTCGAGAGCGGCCCCCCCGCACCGACATTCCCCGCAACCTGAGCTTCATAGCCGCACTAACAGAGCGTGCCTACTACCGCAGCCAGCGGCCCAGCCTCGAGGAAGAGCCGGAGGTGGAGCCAGGCGAGGGCGGGACGCGCCTTGGGGCCCGATCCCGCGCTCACGCTCCGAGTCGGGGTCGCCGGGCCCTTTCTGCGCCCGCCGGAGGCGGCGGGGTCCGGGCGCCCCGCAGCCCCGACACCCGCAAGAGAGTGCGTTTCGCCGACGCCCTTGGGCTGGAGCTGGCCGCGGTGCGCCGCTTCCGCCCGGGAGAGCTGCCCCGGGTGCCCCGCCACGTGCAAGTCCAGCTGCAGAGGGACGCCCTCCGCCACTTCGCGCCGTGCCAGCCTCGCGCCCGCGGCCTCCAGGTAGGCAGGCGGCAGCGGCACGCCCCTTTCCCGGGACCTCCCCGACCCGGCCGCCGTGGGCGTGTGGGAGAGGATTTATCAAGCAACACCTATCTCCATCCCCAAACCTAGACTTATTCTTGCTCATTCCTTTTGGGGCCACTCTCTCAGCTGGGCTCCACTCCGACTGCCCCCCGCCGGGGTTGGCCTCGGCTTGGTCCAGTGCCTCTCCCTGACCCCGCCCCCGTCTCTCCTCTCCTCCCCCTTCCCCCAGGAGGCGCGCGCCGCCCTGGAGCCGGCCAACGAGCCTGGCTTCGCCACCCGCTTGCAGGCGCAGCGCATCTGCCTGGAACGCGCCGAGGCGGGCCCGTTGGGCGTGGCCGGGAGCGCGCGCGTGCTGGACCTGGCCTACGAGAAGCGCGTGAGCGTGCGCTGGAGCGCCGACGGCTGGCGGAGCCAACGCGAGGCACCCGCCTCCTACGCCGGCCCGGCCCCGCCCCCGCCGCGCGCAGACCGCTTCGCCTTCCGCCTTCCGGCGCCACCCATTGGGGGCGCCTTGCTTTTCGCCTTGCGCTACCGCGTGACCGGCCACGAGTTCTGGGACAACAACGGCGGCCGTGACTATGCTCTACGCGGGCCCGAGCACCCCGGGAGTGGCGGGGCCCCGGAGCCCCAAGGCTGGATCCACTTTATCTGAGACGCCTGGGCCGACGGCGGGAAAACCAAAGGCACCCAGGGGCTGGGGGAGCCCGAAGATTTGGCGGGGAGGAATGAGAGAAACCGAGATTGGCTGGGAGCTGTCCAAGAGAGTCAAGTGGGGGAGGGCGAGGAGAATGGGAAAAATCAAAGGGGTGTGGGGAGTGGGCGGAATGAACGAAGGTCGGGGAGATCCGGGTGGAAAAACAGTAGTTGGATGTGAGTGATAGGAACCCAAGGCATAGAAGAAAGGAAACCAGAAAGGGCGCTGGAAGGATTAGAAAAAAGCAAAAGACGGGTTTGATGGTGATGTCCTGTACCGTGAGCTAGTACTGCGAGAAAGTTAGTGGGTTCGTCAGACCTAGGCATTTGAAGGTTAGGGTACCTCTTTGAGATAGAGGAGGTATTTTGTTGAAGTAGGAGCCCACCCTACTGAGTAATTTGTATTGCCAGCTCATTCCCTTTTCTTACCCGCCGTTGCCTCCTCAGGTCCCCCAGTCCTGCCCATCCTAGCTTTATACTCAGCCATAATTGCCTTGCTTAAGTCCCAGGAACTTGGCTGTTCCTCCCCAGACCCTGGCATTATGACAGGATTCTCTTGTCATTCCCGACGATCCCTGGCTTCATTTTCCCCTGACTGGCTGGGGAGTGATGGCAGACTGCCATCAGAGCTCCTCCCTCCTCCTCCAGGCAGCCCTGGGGATTAAAATGAAGGCAAAAGCAACTCCAGGCCTGTCCTTGTAGCCAAATAATGTGCCTGAGGAGTTGGTACACTCAGGGGCTTCCAGAAAAATGCCAGCCTTACCTTTCTGGGGTGCCTTTTAATGACCTCTAAGCACTTTATGCACTGTGTTTGTCAGGAACAGTGAATCACAAAAATCACTATCATGATTCTGCCTCAGAAGGAAAGAGTCACTGACTAGCTGTATTACTTTGGGTAAAGTTACTTCACCTCTCTGGGCCCCAGTCTTCTCCTTGGGAAATTAGATTTTGACTAGGTGATCTGTCACAGGCTCTTCTTACTTTAACATTTTATGATCCATGAGTGGCAGAGTGTAGATTAGAAGCCACATTCTCCAACATACAGTTGGGAGTGCTACAGTTCAGAACATACAGCACTCCCAGCATTTGGTTGGGGCTGAGGATGGGTCCTCCAGTTTTTGATACAGATATTCCAGAGCCCAGGAAGCATCCCATAACCAGCTTGCAGCCTGATGGTATTCCAGGGCCTTTTTCAAACTGCAGCTCATCCTCTGCCCAGTGCTTTTTGCCCTTGCCTGCACAGACTTCCAGACTTTGAGACAATTTTGGGCAGGTGCATCTCTGTTGGGGAAAATGATGTTTGGGAGCCCCAGAGATGAAACAACGTTGAGGCTCTTTTGAGGATAAAGGATTACGGATATAAGAAATGGAAAACATTTCAAATCAAGAATCAAAGCCACTTCGTAATTAAATGGCACCAGAAGATGGCAGTCTGTTCCATACCCTGAGCAAGTGAAATGGGAAAGCTGGACTCTTCTACCCATTCACAATCATGCCTTAGGTCTCCCTAGTTAACCTCTGCTGGTAGTTTTTCCTTTCCTCTTACCCTATTCCTAAGCTCTTTGCTTTTTTCTTTCCTTGTCCCTCTCTCTCATCACTTTCATTTTTCTTTTAGCATATAGGGTATTTACCTTCGTTTTCTCTTTTCCATTTGCCTCCATCTTCATCCTTGTTGATTTCTGCTATTCCTTCTCCCTCCAGAAGGGGTGGAGAACCTACTTCCTTTTCTCCAAGACCATGGTTGATCCACCTTCCTCCCTCAGGCTCCTCCTTGACAGTCTTCTAGAAGGGAGAAGAGGGAAAAGAAGCAGTTCCTGATGCAGATGAACAGCTGCTCCCAGGTAACCAGCTCCCCACACCCTTTTCTACCTGTTACTAGTTTCTCAAAAATGTCTGAATCCTCCTCTTCCTTATTACTGAGTCAGAGAGTGCATGCACATGTGCCCATACATGCATTCAGAACAGAGTATGGAGTGCGTTACCAGGCCCCTCCTGTCCAAAGCCTTAGTCCTTTAAAGGAAGATGGCCGAAAAGAGAGGAACCCCGAGTCACTCCTCAAAGAAATGCCGGTTTAAACATCATCCTTACGTGATGAAGAAAACAAAGAATTTCATGTATCTTGTGGATCACCTTCAGGTCAAAGTTCCAGCAGAGTGAAGAAAGAACCTCCTGGAAGCCACCAAGCAATGCGCTTTTTAGTCATCAATGAAGAGCCCAAGGGAGGATGATGGAGAGGGAGCCTGGGTCGAGGCTCAGTATATACTAATCTCTTGCCTAATGTGTATGCACTATTGTCATGTTGTATTAACAGTCATAATAGCTCACATTTACTTATCCACTCAAATCTGGTGTCTTGCATGCATTACAATCCTCAGAACAACCCAATCAGTTGAGAAATACTATCCCTGTTTTAGAGATGAGGAAACAGCTCAGAAAAGCATAGTAATTTGTTCAAGATCACATCACTGGTAAATGGCATTGCTAGGATTGTGAACTCAGGCTCTCCAGAGCTTCTGTATATAACCATGTTACTATATTTTTTTCATTTAAAAACAAAACTGAAAACTTTACCATATATAATCTCTTATTAGGAGAAGACCACAGTTTCTAACTGCTCCGCCTTCCCATCCTCGCAGATTACTGAACTGGCTTAGAGAAGGCAAAGTGCTGTGGGTCCCACACTCCCATGCAGGAGCTTGCTGCTCTCTCCTGTACCAGTGTCCCAGCTCTGCAGAAGTAGCAAGGGACCACACTGCCTGCCTGCTAGAGAACTTGGGAACCCATTTGAACTCCAGCTTTTCCTTACATTGGGATTCTCTCCTGGCCCTAACCAACATTCTACACCTGTTGGTGTGACACCCCTTTCCACTCCCCTGACTGGTCTTGAACTGACCAGTCCTTAAAGTCTCCACTAAAAGGTATCCCTGACTAGGACAACTGTTGAATGATCTGTGCTTGGGCCCTCTCTGCAAGCCCTGGTATTACTGAGTGGATAAATGTAAACTGGTTGGAGACAGGGAACCAAGGATAATCCATTTTTCCCTGAGCTTTCTCTGTAAGAAGTACTATGGCTCACCCACCCCCCACCTCCCATTCTCAGCTTTATAGAACCAACACCTGAATCTTCTAGTTCTTCCCATATAGAGCTGCCCCAGGGCCTGGGGGTAAGCTGATCTAATCTGATATGGGGAACACTAGAAGTTTGGTGGAATTTTTAGAGATGTGTTAGGTGTTAGGCATTGGGATGGGTCCTTTCCCCCTGAAGGCTGATGACTATATGAACAGGAGCAATTTAGTGTATAACAGGTCAGCTGTGGACTAGGCAGCACTAGAAGAGAAAACATTGCCTTGATCAGGGGCTTGGGTCCTTGAAGCCACACAGCTGGAACACTTTTGCCCGGTCTTCTTACACTTACCTGTCTGACAGCCTTCCTCTCGTACCTTAGTTTCTCTTTATGCATGTAGCTCATTTCTCTTCACAATAAGCCCTAACTCCTAAACTTTCCAATCGAACTCCCACATTCCCTTGCTTTTAACACCTGCATTTCTCTGGAGCTCCTCTGGATCCTTGCAATCTGCAAGGTCATAGAATCAGAGACCTGGAAAAGCTTGTCTTTAGAGATCACTGGGTCCATTCTCCAGTACAAATGAGGACACAGGTCCAGAGATGAGGAGACTTCAGCAGGGTCAGAGAATTTGTTAGTACAGCTCGAGATGGGGCTTAACCCCAGCCCTCCTGACCATATCCCACTCCCAGGCTACAAAACGGGCCTCTACAGTCAGACCCGCAATTTTTCATGGCAAGCAATAATATCATAAATGTTTCATTTTCTGTTGCTAGTTTCTATTCCCTTCCTTATCCAGGCATAGAAAGAAACAAAAGGCACTTGTAGTTTTCTCTGTGTTCCCAGCCTTGGTACTTCTTTGGGTGATATTGCTAAGGAACAGTGAAGTTGCTAAAAAAACTGAATAATCCACCTATTGACTAGTTAACCTGGAGAGGAATTGAAAGTTTGCTATGTGAATCCCCCCAAACCACTGTTCTCATCAGGCCCTCCCAGAGCGTCCTCACCCTCTTCACAGTGCAGCCCTGTTCACTGGGCCCCAAACCCACTAGAATTGTGCCTCACTTCAGCTTCCTCATGCAGCTGCCCTCCCTTCTGGATAAAAGACCTCATATTTGAAATAAAGTCGAAATATGAAAGTATATAATAAAATACTGAGAAATATTATTTGTTTGGGGTGAAGGGTGGCAAGAGACCCAGAAGTGAGATTCTTCTCTCCCATCCCCCATATCTTGGTTATCTCATAAAAGTTCTGTCTGCTGGTGTCCTATTGCTATGCAAAAGTTGGGTGGGCAAAAGATATGGAGGAGTTGGGCAGCCCTGGTATAAGACACCCCAATAGAATCCCACCACCATATTGGGTAGTGGTAGGAAAGTTATCAGGGCCCAGTTTTAGTCCCCTGGCACCCAGCACCAATTCCTGGTGCAGTTAAAGGGTATGGCTTGGGTAAAAGCGCCGAGTTTCCCCCCCGGTTGAGGGGGCTCTTCTTCCTTAAGGGGGCCATCTAAGTTACATTCTGCTCCTTAAACACTGAAGGAAAGAACAAAGCCCTTTTCTCTATCAAGGGCAACCCTAAAGCAAAGCTTAGGAAATATGATGAAGAGGAAAAGCAAAGACTTCTGTCTAATCCAGAATGGAGCAAAAGGTATTAAAGTGAGGCATCCTTGAGAAAGATCAAGTTCTAACATAATATTGACTCCTACATCACCTGAACAATGAGAGAATCCAGTTACCCACAAAATAATGAGAACGTTTCTAATAGGGAAGCCCTAGCCTGAGAATAATCAGATGCCTCCTCATTACATCATAATGACCAAGTTGTGATGTCACGGCAGAGCACCCACACTTACGTTGTCAAACTAGATATGCTGAAGGGTAGAGTCAGCATGAGGAGCAGACACCCAAAGAGAGGTAAGCGGGGGCTTCCCAGGGTTTTTTTCTCTGTGGCTTATTGCCTAAGATTCCTCTGTGGCCCTAATGTCTTCCCAGGCTTTTCACACCTTAGTCTAGTGCTAGGTCTGTCTGAAATCCTTCTTCCACAAACTCCACTGCAGCTTTTGCTATTCCAAATCTTTAATAGTTGCAGTTCTGATTGGTCAGTCCTCCGCTTTTGTATTTCTTAGGAGACAGGGCACAGAATGGTGGAGCATGGTTCCTCTAAGTGAGGCAGAAACTCACCATATCCATTTGGGTTGTCCCAAGGGTAGATCCAAGTTTTGGGGCACCTGAAACACAACTGTTGGAGCCTTTTAAAAGAAAAATAAATACATTAGGCACAAAAGTGAAAATAGTTTAGAATGAGAAAAGATAACATTTTTAAGGAGGTGACAAATACTGTATCATAAAATCAAGAAAAATAACATTTTAAAAATTATCTACTTGACAAGCATTTTTTTTTTTTTTACAATTTTGTTTTTGGGTGCATGCTCCTTGATTTCTCATATTGATGATTATGTTTTCTATAAGGAGTACAGAAAAGTAATTCAGCCTTCTACATGATCACTTTTTTTTAAATTCTTAGTGATTTAGAAAATTTTCACCCTCACACTTTATAAGTGATAATGTTACATAATTTTTTTAGGATTTTTGTCAAACTTTAAAAAAACACTATCAAATTTCTTTGATATATGTGTACAATTTCAGAGCATTTCAAATTTGTAATGACGAATATTCTCTGGATTGTTGACACTAGGATTAATGTATATGTATTAGTCGGCTAGAGCTGCCAAACAAAATGCAACCCAGTGGGTGGCTTAAACCAAAATTCTCTCACAGTTGTGGAGTGTAGAAGTCTGAGATTAATGTATCTGCAGGGTTGACTTAATTCTGAGGTTCCTTTCCTTGGCTTATATAGTCATCTTCTCCCTATGTCTTCCCATGGTCTTTCCTATGTTCATGTCTGGGTCCAAATTTCCTATTATAAAATACCAGTCATATTGGATTAGGACTCATCCTGAAAACCTCATTTTAACCTAATTACCTCTTTATAGAACTTATTTCCAAATACAGTTACATTCTAAGGCATCAGGAGTTAGGACTTTATCATATGAATGTGGGGTGGGGGCGGTGGATGACACAGTTCAGCCCCTAACACTATACTGGCTATTAAACTATTTACAGAAGTAACTGCAAATCACAGTCATATACCTACTCAACCCAAACTAAATGTATCCCCAACTCCATTTCCTTAGCCAATCCCAAAATACCCATGGCCTTCCCACTGCCACCTGACAAAAGGAGAAGTGTGATGGAGGGGAAGTTAGAAAGGAAAGAGACATCAATCTTAGCCAATTGCAGTTTTTTTTTTTTAAGATTTTATTTATTTGAGAGAGAGAGAGACAGATAGTGACAGAGATAGTGAAAGAGACCACAAGCTGGGAGGAGAGGGAGAAGCAGGCTCCCGCCACGCAGAGAGCCTGACATGGGGCTCGATCCCAGAGCCCCGGGATCATGACCTGAGCCGAAGGCAGACACTTAACGACTGAGCCACCCAGGCGCCCCTGCAGTTTAAATATTTTTTTTCAAATTTTACAAAAACCCACGACCATGTTAACACATCCTGGGGCTCCTCCAGTGCTCCTCCATGCAAGGGATGACCCTGAAACTTCAGTTTCCTTAGGTATATGGTAAATGTGCCTCTGGTTGATCCTGCTAATATCTAAGCCATGCAAAGGAAAAGAGAATTTTCACCAAAGATGGGGAATTAACATCTCTACACTGAGGATGACATGATGAGTCTGCATTCTTCAGCACTAGGCCCTGGAAGAACTGGGAAGGTTTGTTGTCTTGCTAAAGGGGGGCCCTCCCTTCTCTGATATTGTCAGCCTGCATCTATTCCTCTCTTCCAATCCCAGTCCAGTCCATCTTTTAAAGCTTTAGGTGAAACCCACACAACCTCTCCCCCTGCTTGTGCGCTCTCTCAAATAAATAAATAAAATCCTAAAAAAAAAAAAAAAAAAAGGAGGCTTCAGCACACACTCCAGAAAAGGGGCAGATGAGTTTCTTCTTGCCTTGGATTTCCCCTCTCCTAAACCTATCTTCAATTCTGTTCCCTACTCCTGAGTCTCGGGAGTGAGTGTCTTAATGAGACAAGAAAGGTGGCAGAGTTGTCCATCTTTCGTATTTCCAAAAGCCGGTGATAAGTGTTGCCCAGAGTGCCTAACTGAACCCTCTATAGAGGGACAGGTACTAGGTTCCCGCAGACATTGTCTGCCTGGCTTTCCAGCCAGATAAGCATGAGTTCTTCCCAGTCAACCCAGTCTTGTAATTTGTTTGGATTATGGGAGAACAACTTCTCCACTGAAAACTGAGGACTGCTGCTGCCTAAAATGTTTCACTTTTCCTTTTATCATATACAAACTATTGGGGCATGGTAATAGTCATTCATGATTTAGGACAAAGTCTGTATACACTACCAGCCCTGGCTTAAACCCTGAGGGATCAGAAGTTTCAACTCTAAAGCTGAGAATATATATATGTATCTTTCCTTTGTTTACACCGATGATGTATTTGCTGGATGCTAGTTTGAAGATCGTAGGGCTGGCTCTTAGGTTGAAATTTTTACTGAATGTAATGGGGCTGGGAAGTGGGCAGGTACAAATGCAGGCATAATAACATAAAATAGGGCTCAGTGCTGAAGTGGAAATACATTTCTGATGTCTGACAACCATGGAAGTGCTCTAGACCTTAAATTGGAGCAAGAAAGAATCCGTAGTGGGGGTTGGTTTTGGGGGGAGTACATGGGAAGGGTGATGTATGTGGAATACAAAGTCTGAAATTGTTTTATAAGTTATTGTAGCTACATAAACTATTAAGTTACCTAAATAGGCAAAGAGACTTTCAAAGACCAGCATATGAGAACAAAAGAATCACTTCAGAAAGTGCTGTTCCCAAGTTTTAGTCTGAAGACCGAGAATCCTAAATATACAAACTTTTGGCCCAAATTCCAAATATACGAACTTTTGGCCCACAACTTCAGAGTGTGTGACTACTTTGGTGAAAAGTCCATTTTATTGCCATCCCTTTCTTGATAGCGAAAACCAAGGTCCCCAAATATGAGGCAGGTCCTCCTCACTGGGACAGAGAGGGGGTGGTCTAGGAGTCTGGTGAGTCCCAAACAGGTGCCCCTTCCGGCACTTAGTCTTTGGGAACACCTGTCCGGTGTCCCAAAGGCGCCGGGCTGCTGGGATCCTCGTCTTTCAGCCGGCAAGACATTTGATCCATCTGGAGAACAAGTTCCCGGTTGCTCTAGGCGCTCCGTTTACAGTGACGCTGCTGACGGCCCTCGGCTGGGCAGGCGCGGCTCGGCTCGGTTCTGCTCGCGTGTAAGCCTGGCAAGGGGATGCTGAAAAAACTCTTCCTTCAGGGGGAACAAATGGGGAGTAGTTGCAAGGCGTTCTTGGACAATTCAACAAACTGCTGTGAATTCCTTGGGGAAATTCCGGGAGGACCAGGGCTCAGCGTACTCCGAAGGTCCGACACGGTAAGGTCGAACGCGGGGGGGGGCGGCAGGGGGAGGTACCATTCGCAGCACCCTGGCCCCGGGGGACATCTTCCCTGCCCCAAGCAGCCAATAGCCACCCCGGCTGAGGCCCATGCAGCCAATAACCGACTTCAGCCGAGACTCACGCAGCCAATGGCCGGCCCAGTGCGTTCCGCCGGTCCCCGCCTTCCTACTTCCACCAATCGGGACTCGGGCCACCTTGGCACCGCCCCTGGATCCCGCCCCACCCATCCGCCCCGCCTCCAACTCGCTCGAACAGGGTTGGGCTAGACGGGCGCGCTCTCGGGGACGGGGGGGGCAGTCCCGGTCCCGGCCCTCCGCGCGGGTGGGCTTGGAGCAGGCCGCACCGGGCGGGAACCCCACTCCCACCCCGGAGGCCCCCTGCCCTTTCTCCCCTTTTCCCCCCGGCCCATGGTGCGAGGCTGGGAGCCGCCGCCCGGGCCGGACTGCGGTGAGTGATCCCCAGCCCCTTCGACTTCCCCTCCCAGCCCCTATACGATCTCCGACCTCCGGATCCCCATCCCCACGCGGAGGGGGGGGGGGTGTTGGAGAATTCTAGGTTCTAAGTCGCCCGGTTCTCTCTTTCTCCTCTGGACTTTTCGGTTCCCTGTTGTAACTGGGGGAGGGTGAGTGGGTGTGTAGGGAGGAGGGGAAGGCTGGGTTGGGACGCCCTCCGCGAGGGGAGGTTAGAGATTCGCCTACTCCCTGGGGCTCATCGCCCCAAGTGCAGCAACTTTTTGTTCTCTGACCCAGTTTGGAGCCTTGTAGACTGCCTGCGAAATGGAGGATAGGAGAAACGTTTCCTTCCCAGGCCTCTCCTCCTCCCCCAACGACTACCTCCTGACGACCTCAACACACGTACAGAAATCTGACCTTACTTCTGGGGAGCAGTGGTCTTTGGGAATGAAAGGTTTGGGAGAAACTGCCCCTTCTGACCCCCTACCCAGCCATACTCAGAAAACAAACCAGAAAAGTGAAAACCCGAATCCTGAGAGGTTCCTGGTTTTGCGTCCTAATCTGAGACTTCTAAACTGAAAGAAGACTCAAGCTGAGACCTGTTTGGTAATGTGGGCCCAGATCAGGAGATCTTTTATCATGTGAACCTCCTTCTCACCATACATTTGAAGCCCTTTTATATTATATGACTAGGACAGGTAGAAGGCAATGATTGAAAAAAAAACAAAAAAGCCAGTTAAACTTGGGAATTTTTTAAATGATGCATACATATCTTAAGCATTGTCATTAAAAGTATGTTCGTTGCACCAATCTTTTGGGGTAGTGTCCAGGCGTTTTCTTTGTGTAAGTCTGCTCATTAGAGTTCCCAGTTGTCTTTCTAGTATAAACTACACAAGTGAATTTCAAATCTGGCTGCACCCTGAGAACTTTTAAAAGTACTGATGCCTGGGCCCCCAGTCCAGACTAAGAATGAGGAGGAGAGTTCCTGGTTTAAGTTTCCCAGGTAATTCTAATGTGCCACTGCCTCTCGTCTATGATTTCCAGGTTTGGTGTTTTTTGGTTTTTTGGTTTTTTAATGCAGTGAGAATTTAAACACTTTTGGAGCAATCTGAATGCAGAATACTTTTGAGATTTTTAAGTCCCCTGCCCCTCCAATCTTTTACAGTTGCCTACTGCTCCCAACTCAGCTGTACACTCCTTAACATTTGACTTTGTTTTCATAGAAATAATTTTTAGTGCACTAATTTTTCATAGGTTTCTGTGATATTTAATTAATTATATAAATTAAAAAAAAAAAAAAACCAGACATAAACAGGTTGGGAATCACACACAACTGGTCCAGGCACACAGGGCAGCTGAAAGAAGCAGATGATTTTGGCCCACTAGAGAGTAGCCTACCAGCCTCTAGTACGCAGCACACTGTGGGTGTTGGTCATATAACCCAGTGGGTCAGTTAAGCCAGGCTCCTGGCCCAAATGAACACCTCTCCCTTCCACTCTCTCCAACTAATATCACCAATACCCAGTCCCTTCTAGACTTAACTTCTCTTGAGTGTTGCATCCACTCTTTCCATTCAATCACATCAAGCTGTATGTTCCTCTTTAAGCAATTACCATCACTCCTTTTTTTATTAAGTTGGCAGAACATAAGGCAGAGGTTCTTAACTTGGGCTTCTGGGCAGCCAGTGAACCTTCTGAGATTATATATATAATGTGTAAGTTTAGATGTTTATGGGGGGGTAGTCATAACTTTCTGAGGGTGCATACCTTTATCTGATTCTCAAAGTTCATGACCCAAAAAGTTGAGAAGCACATAAGTTGAATACCACTCAAAATTCTTTAAGGCCCTTAAAACTGTATCACCAAAACACATTTCAGGCAGTACTTCAATACTTCTCCGAATAAAGATAATAGGGTAATTTTGCAGGATCATTAGTTTCTCATTTGAACTACCTCCTGCTTTAACCATAAGTGTAGGCCCAAGCCTAAAGTTGTGAACACCTCTTTTTCCTAGGATTGTATGTACACCTAGACTGGAAATTTAAGGTAGTCCATTCTTTTCTGCCACCTGTCCACGGGTATGGAAAGCCCAAAGGGAAAGAAGGGTGTTATCCTCTCTATGTTTTTCTCATTATGTTTTTTATTAGCTACTTGGAAGTAGCAGTAGGGCATATCCAGCATATTTAATAAGGATACAAATTTAGTAATTATTCAGAATTGGTAATCCCACCATCACTACCACCTCTGCCCATAGGAGTCCGTCCTTCTACAGTTTTGATTCCCTTCTTTTTCTACCCTCTCCAAATGGAGGCATAAGAACACAAGATACCACAGTGTCTTCATTGTGGTTTTGATTACTGTGGAGTCTACCCTCCTTGTTAAAGTTCTCATGAGCCACTCTGTGGTTGTAGTTTCTTCCTACGTCAAAGCCAGATTCTTCCAGGGAGGTACCAGGTAGCTATACAGCTGTGCCCTGATTTAAGCCACCATTCTATATCAGGAAATCTTCCACAATTTGTTTTGTGTAATTGGAAAACTGGATGTATAGAGTACACCAAATATGGTATTTGCATTACTGCATGTTCTACTGAAACAGCAAACCGATACCAGGAGAATCTGGAGGATAGCAAACCACATGAAAGAAGGCAGAATGCTTCCTTGTAAGGCTTATAGCTATGCCTGCCTTATTTCCTGTCTGGAAGTCTCCATCCTTAACACTGGACTGCTTTATTCCTTAGGCTACAGTTTTCTCTTATCTAAAGTATAATTGTGTCCTTAAAAAACAGGACACAAATAAGGTTAAGTAGATGTCAAGTGTTGCAATCCTAAAGGATTCTCCAGCTTAGGTTTGGTGGTGTTCCTGGTAGGCCACAATGTTTAAATGGTGGTTTAGCACCTGTCTGTGCAAGTTTGCTCACAGGCCACTCAGCTGTGTCTGGGATAAACCTGGAACTACTAATACATTGGCAATTCATCTGGCAATCAAAAAGGATTTATATCTAAATTACGGATTCAGTTCTCCTAAAGCTGTGATTTTCATACTTCCTTTAAAGCAGCATAATCCATTCTGGAATTATATCCAACTCCCAAAATGTAAAGAGCATAAAATCATGGATACCCTGGTTTCCTCTACTGCTCGTTACAATTAGGACCCTGCAAAAAGAGATTGAAAACAACGATTTTAAAGAATGTAGTCTTTGCTTCATTTCCCCCCTTGTCTAGGAGGAGAATGGATGGCATTCCCTTATATCAAAATTACCTTGTGAGGCTATAATGAGAAAAGCTGCTATTTATTGAGCCTTTACTTTGTTCTAGACATCATGTCAACTGCATTTTTTTCATTTAGCCATAAACTTGTGAGGAAGGTGCTGTTTTGACTGCCTTTCTTTCTGAGGAGAAACTAAGGCTTCGTGAGGTTTAATAATTTGCCCAAGGACAGGCAGCATTCTAGGAAGGGGTGGAGCTGCACTTAATCTCAAATCTGCCTCCCCCCCAGGCCTCCACCCCACCAGCTGCTTTAGGTCTTGCCTAAGCAGGACACCTAGCACATAGTAGGTGCCTGGTAAAAACACACAACTTTACAGACACTTAGCACTGTGCATTTTTTACACATGAAGAAACGAAAGCTCCTTTAAGTTCAGTAACTTGCCCAAGATCACATAGCTGGTAAGTGGCAGAACTGGGATTCAAACTGCACGCTGGCCTTACTCAGGGATCATATTTCTACCCACTGTGCCATGCTGCCTCCATTTACCCTCTTCAGGTTCTCTTCAACTGAAGGATCTGCATGGCCTTCGATTCATTAGATCCGCTTGTTAAAAGGAAATGGTGACTCATTAAAATGCTTCCAAATTTTTCTGATCGTCATATAAAATCCCTTGATACCACACTGTACTATAACTTCCTGGACTTGAGATTCTTCTCAGTTCATCATGTAGCATTTACATAGGAATCCTGTCCCATCCTTAACATATCAGAGGTAAATATTTATAAGCTCAGATGGGATTCCTCTAAGAGTAAAGGGTGACAGATATGTTAAGAGTTTCTAATGCCCAGACAGGGAGCTGAGTTAAATTTGGTCAACAGAGCTTTCTGGGAAATACCCTGAGCAGGTATTTCAGGAATGATGCAGAATGAGGGGCTCTCCCTGCAGTCCCCACACCCACAGCCCAGGAGCAGTGGTGCTGCTGGGGAGCTTGCAGGACCTGGCTGCAGTTCATAGTGAATCTGCCCACCTGGCCCTGAGAAGAAAGCTGGGCTGCAGAGATAAGACTGGCAGGCCTTCCGCCCTGTGTGGAGGGGCTATTACAGTCTGAGGGAGCTCTCCAGGCTCCCCGGAGAGAGATTGAGCTGTTGGAAGAGACAAAGGCTGGGGGGAGGGGCTAACCTTTGTTCCAAGGATGACTTGGTGGAAACAGTTCCCTCTCTCTACCCCCACAGGACCTCCAAACCCAGGAGGAGTAAGCCCCACTTATCCCAGATACCTGACCTGTCTCTTATCCTACAGAGAGAAAATAAAGCTTAGCAAGTTTGAGTTTAGGCTTAAAGGCACTATCATTCCCCTCCCTGAAGGACTCTACCACCAAGAAGGGAAGAGGAAAGGGGCCTGGGGGCTGGGCAGAGGAACAGTGCTGTCCTGCCTTCTAGATGCTCCTCTCTCGTACCTGTCCCTCTGCCCCCCCCCCCCCCGCCCCATGTCCACATTCTAGAGGTAATCATAAATTGTCAGGAGTTAAAGCATTTGCATCAGTTCTGAAATTACTGCACTCTATGT
>NC_138377.1:64726021-64744972 GCF_054177405.1 Leptonychotes weddellii
GGAAAGTGATATCCCTCAACTGAGTCAGGCATCAAGGCTTAGCACCCAGCAGGTACTGGATTGGTTTGACTCTCGATTACCTGAGCCAGCTGAAGTGGTGGTTTGTCTAGATGAAGAGGAGGAAGAGGAGGAGGAAGAACTGCCAGAAGATGACGAGGATGAAGAGGAGGAGGAGGAGGAGGAAGACGAGGATGACGATGATGATGTGATCATACAGGACTGAGTCGGGGGGACTAGGGGAGGGAAGGTCTGTTACTAAAAGATGAACCAACTTAGTAACTGTTTAAACAAAGAAACCACATTTTTTTAAAATTACCTTGTGGCAAAGAACTGAAAAGCTTCGTGTTCTTGAGGTTGGGGAATCCGGGATGTAGTGAGGGTGGACCAGGGAGGATGACCATAGGACCCAAAGAGAGGTGGGGATTGGATGAGCAGAAATCAGGCCTCTCGTCTCAATGAAGAGAGTGCTAAGGATCTGGTCCAAACCATG
Source organism: Leptonychotes weddellii (assembly GCF_054177405.1). NCBI lineage: Eukaryota > Metazoa > Chordata > Mammalia > Carnivora > Phocidae > Leptonychotes > Leptonychotes weddellii. Next base: position 64,726,512 of record NC_138377.1, read on the forward strand.
GGTTGGGAAAAGGCTTTTGCTCTCTTCGTGTCTGCTGTTCTTTTCCCTTAGTGTACTATGGAGAGCCCAGACCTTGGCCCCACATCTATAAGAGGACTGAAAAGGAGGAGTAAAGAATTTTGATTCAATTGATGATTCCAGTGCATCCCCAGTCCCACCATTTTCCCTGGAATGTAAGGCTGCCTCACACCCCTTTTCTTTATGAGCACGAGTCCATGCATAATACAGCTAAGAGTCTTTGTATGTCCCAGTCTCATCACAAATCTTTCCTTAACGCACACCAACTTAGACTATGTTTTACCTTCCTCGTTACAGAGTTGCACAGGTAGCAGAATGTTTTCATTTCTGATACTGGGACCATTTTGCCTTGTACTTTTTTTTTTTTTTTAATCTTTTTCCAAAATCCCCATTCTGTTCACTATTTGTCTCAGGGTAAATCTTCCCCATGGAGCTTGTGAAAAGTTTAATAATTGGGTGGAGAATAATTTAGACTGGATATTTATTGGATGTGGGAATTAGGGGAAATGTCCTTTAAAAAAGTAGAATTAGGTTGGAGAGGGATGGTTTCTACTCTTCAGAAGATGGGTGCAGGTAGGTTCCAGGTTTGGTTTTACAAACCTGAAACTCCCTCCTGCCTAGCTTGACAGAGACTAATTTTTCATCTTTTTGGTGTTGGTTCAATTTGTCTGTAATTGAGACTTTTTCCTCTCTTTATAGGATCTGTCTTGGGGACAGAGGGACCCTGGTCTTTAACTGAATTGATTATTGATGTTTTAGAATGGTTTTCATCAGATGGAGTCAGATATAAAGATATCAATGGGTTAACCATCTAGAAATAAGAATGGAAGCCCCAGATTGCTAGAATAATAATAAAAGGCCACAAATAAAATTGTTTCTCTCTCCTCCACTTTGCCATTTCTGTGGTTTAGAGATTAATGGAGCCAAATCCATTAACATTCTGATTTAGTATACTTTTTTTTTTTTTTTAAAGCACCAGGATATATTGAGGTAGATTAGGAAAACAAATACTTGGGGCACCTGGGTGGCTCAGGCGGTTAAGCACCCGACTCATGGTTTTGGCTCAGGTTATAATCTCATGGGTCATGAGATCAGGCTCCACACTCAGTGGGGCCTCTGTGTGAGGATTCTCTCCCTCTGTCCCTTCCCCCACTCGCATGCGTGCGCATTCTCTAAAATAAATAAATATATCTTTAAAAAAAATTTAAAAGAACAAAAACTTTAAAAGGCAGTACATCTGTATCTATCACTGGGCAGATATTTTTCCTGTACCTGCTACAGCACAGGCTCTTGCCCAGAAGAGGTGTCTAGAAATGCCTTTAAAAATAAATTCAGAATTCCAGAAAGAGTAGGGAATCCTAGTTCAGCTTCAGGGTCATTCCCAGGACCTAATTTATTTCTGGCAGATGTTTGCTGTCTTTACACTTTTTCAATATTTTTGCTTATGGCCTGCCTGCCTGTGGCTGACCCACTTAACTTCTCATTTCTATTTAGTACCCGAAGAAGAATACAGGTTTCATGTTGGTGGTGGTCTTTGCCCATTCCACCATTCGAGAGCTTAGAATATAAAACCAATGCAATAACAATAAAAGGACATCTTTATTTTATCTATATAGTAAGCTGAAAGTCTGGGTCTCTGACAGAAAGGAAAGTCAACATAGTTAACTAGGAATAGAGGAAACAATAGGCAAACAGAAGTATAATAAATTAGGACACGGAACAGAGTTGTTGCTTATTAACACTGGCAATGGAAGAATATATCCAATGCTAAAAGAATGAAATATAGAAATAAACCATACTTAATGAGTATATTACCTCTCACCCCCAGTGATGCCAAGAATTGTTTTTACAACCTTTAAGTTGCAGGAAATGAGAGAGTTACATGAGTGTGGGAGAGATCTAAACATCCTCCTGAAGTACTAGCCTTATATAACACCTGACCATTTTCCTAGGAGGTAATACAGAGTGTATATGGTAAAGGTCAAGAGAAGTAAGGGTACACAGTGAAACCAGGAAACAAGGCAGGGAAACATTTTCCAAGGCCATCACACTTAATGTGATGCTGTGTGCTACAGGTCTTCCTTAAGCAATATGTATAGATCAGACCTTGAAGACGATCTATCTGGAAATAGTCCATGCTTCTCTTGACCTGGCTAATCCCATCTGTCTCTGTTCGTAGAGAGTCTGCAGCGGAGGGCAGGAAGGCAGATATGGGCATTTATAACAAAAAGGGTAATTAAGGCCCTCTCAAACCATTACATGAAGTTTATCAAGATGGCACATCACCAGTGCTGCTGCCCCAGTTTTCTCCATTGTGTGATAACTAACTTTTCCAAACTAAGATTTGATACACCTAGTGTGACAAAGGCTTTGTTGCTAATTATGAAACTCTCTAGAACATTTTAGTGGCTTATGGTAATAAGGCCAGAATATTTAAACAAAACTATTTTGGAAGACCTGGGGAGGAGACTGGAGACCTGGAGACTATGCCGATAGACGATTACCAGCGAGGCAGGATTCTTATGCCTCTGGGGAGGTTGTACTTGTTTAATAACTTTTTTTAAAACTTTATTATTGAAATTTTCAAAAAATACGAAAGTAGAGTAGTATAATGAGCTGATGAGTATCCATCACCCAACTTCAACAAATAACTCTTAGCCAATTTTTTTTCATTTCTACTCTCTCTGTCCTATGTTCACTAGATTATACTAAAGCAAAACCCGGACAATCATTTAACTTCCTATCTTTAAACATTTTAGTATGTTATCTCTAAAAAAAGACTATTTTTAAAAACGTAATCATAATAACCATTATGCCTACAAAAGAAAACTATTAACAATTCCTTAATATCAAATATCCAAGAGGTATTCAGTTTTCAACTTTCTTATAAATGTTTTTGTTTTCGTTTTTTTACAGTTTGTTTCAATCAGGATCCAATTAGGGGCCATATATTTGTAGATGGTTTATATGTCTCAATTCTTTTTTCATCTGTAGGTTAATCCCTCCATTTGTGAGGATCTCAGGGATGTTATTTCCCCAGTGGTGCCTCTTAGGGCTTAGATCCTAATTTTTTGCCAATGAAAATAAAGGGCATTTGGAATATGAGAGCAAAATATTTACCTACCTTAGGATGTCCTTGGGGTCACCAGGAGCGTGGCATTGAAAAAGGGCCTAAATATCCTCAAAACCTGGGCCATAAAAGTTAACTTAAAAGGCAAGACTGGAATTTTCATGTAGAGCTTCTTACAAACCTCTCTTCTCGTTCCAATGCCCTTTTCCTCTTGTTGCCTACGTTATATCAATCCCATAAATTTATAAAGCATTATTCTAACCATCTCTAGAGACATGCACGTGGTTCTTCCCTGTTCAAGCAGTACCTCTGCCCAAAAGATATATTCCATTGAAATACTTTTTTGTGGAACTTTTGGGAATGTTAGTTGTGTCTACACACTTAGTTCACACTGGCCAGGACCTCTCAGTTTAAATCCATTCACTACCATGTGACCTAATTTTTAAACCCCAAACTAGGAAGCTAATCTGATAGTAGGATAGAATCTTTGAAATTGAGACCATCCTGGAAGATTGTGAACATATGATTACCACATTTGAAACCCTTGTCATTCTCCACTGGTTATATTCCACCACCTTAACAGGTGACCAAAAAGGCATTCTGTGCAGGCCTAACCATGTGAATTTTTCACATGCAGGCAAATTAGATTAGCCAGGGCTCACCTGCTGGACTGGTAGCTGGAAACCAGAAAGACTCTCTAGTGGGGTTCTGCTTTCCCTCTGACCTGGAGGATAGAATTGGAATGGTGAAAGTTAACTCCCTTGGGCAGTTCTTTGGCAGTGTTACTTATGGGTCAGGGTAAATAGGTAGGTCTTAATCTGTAGAACACTACTCAGAAGGAAAAAGACTTGGCTAAGCAATTTAAGAGGTAGGTTATAAAGTCCATTCTTTTCCTAACATCGTTTCACCTTGAAAATCTTCATTTTAGTATATATGCCAATGGTTGAAGCTCCATTCCTTCGGGAATGTTATTTAACATACCTGAATTGTTGGGGGTGAGGGCTCTTGTGTGGCATGAATCCCCACCATTTAGGGATGGTCTGAAAGAAAAAATCCCCTGTCCAGAAGAGGCAGGTGAAGGCCTACGGAGGGGAAATAGAACATCAGCAGAGAAAAGGAAGGTAAAGGTAAAAAGCATATAGAAGGGGAGAGCCTATATATTTGGACAAGACAGGAAATAAATACCCTGCTTGCGACTGAAAGTAATCTGGACATATATAAGACACAGTACTATTAAATGCTCTTTTGTTTACAAGGTAGATTTATAAACTTCACTGGTACAAGCCAGTAGAAAAGTAACCCCAGGGTGCTGGCAGAGTGTCAGTGTGAACAGATCCCCAGTGAAAGGAAGCATAATTACTTACCTGTAAGATAGGCTGTGAGTAGAAGCTGGTGAAGGGGTTTCTGGAAAACATAAAAATGAGCCTGTGAGATAACCCATGAACTGGAGAAGAGATTCATTCAGGTATACTTGGGACCTGGGCAAAGAAACTGGGGACCAAAGATTTTCAGTATATATGTTAGGCTTAAGGGCTAATAGCAAGTGAAAAAGCTCACAAATCACCTAGCAGTGTCTCCTAAAGTTGCTTTCCTCTCTCTCTCTCTCTCTCCTTTTTTTTAAAGGTTTTATTTATTTTGAGAGAGAGAGCACAAATGGGGGGAGGGGCAGATGGAGAGGGAGAAGCAGACTCCCTGCTGAGCAGGGAGCCCCATGTGGGGGCTCAATCCCAGAACCCCAGGATCATGACCTGAGCTGAAGGCAGACGCTTAGTGGACTGAGCCACCCAGGCCCCCCATCTCTTTCATTAATTTGTGCACCAGGATTCATTACTGCTTGGATGTGCTCTAATATATCTGTGCTTTCGTTTCCCCTCTAAGATGGGGATTACCAGAAAGAATGGCTAAAGACAAAGGGTCATTAAATTGGTTAGGAGTGACAGCAAAAATGATGGCATAAGGACCTCCAAAAGTTCTTTCCATAAAAGGAATGAGAAAACTGGCAAAAATTGTCAGAATCAACTTTTTCAGAACTCTGTAAATTAACAAAGGGCTTGCAGCAGTCTAGGGAATGTTTATTCCAGAAAAATAGCCAAATGAGGTTAAAAACAATGAACTTTGTGGCATTTTAACTTGCCCTATTCCCATTTCTCCTCCAGCTCCGTGGTAGCCTTGAAAACCAATATTCTGGCAGTCATCGCGGGGATGAAATGGGGTTGGAACTCTTTCAAAGCCTCATTCCCAGAAAATAATCATTTGACCCATCCAGTGGCAACTGGAAGACTCCACTTGCAAGGCTGCCTTTATTTGACCTGACCTGGAGCGCAAACTCATGAGGAATTGATGCTTAGAGTTTACCACCTGTGAAAAGCCTTCTCCCCAGGAGTGTTTGCTGTAAACAATTAGAAGCGTTTGTTTGGGCTGCCTGAGAATGTGCATATCAATTGGGGCAAATAATAGGCTAATGGGAAAGCTTAGATGAAGAGATGGGGAATGAGTTTTTGGTGGGGACTCTGAAAACAACACATTCTTAGGATCTAGACCATATGCATATGCAGGACTGTATGCATGCTCAGAGAAGACCTGAAAAGGCCCCAGTCTCTTACCGTGAGGTCATACAAGCGGGTTGAAGGCTAAGGCACAGTTGTCAATTGCCTGGCTAAGTGCTGAAAGTGAACCCCAACACATACACACAGAATCCCTCAGCAAAGACTGAGAGACTTACTGGTTCAAAGTGTTTAAGGGATTCTCTGTCCAATCATTAGCTGACCACTAAACTAACTGAATAGAGACTTTGGTGGCTCCACATGACAATACAGATTTTATTTTTATACAGAATTATTTTTAAAAAGTCACTAAACAACAATAAACAGAAAGAACAAAAAAACCCTGGGGAGGGGGAAGAATCTGATTCCTAGAATTGCCATGTTATATTATTTTAAATGTCCAGGTCCAAAAAAAAATGAGGTATGCAAAGAAACAAGAAAGTATGACCCATATAAAGAAATAAAGCAATCAACAGAAGCTGTCCTTGAGGAAGCCCAGACATTGGACTAAGCCCAGCCTAGACTTTGTCTAGACAAAGACTTTAAATCAGGTATTTTATTTAAAAGATTTTATTTATTTGAGAGAGAGAGAGAGATAGCGAGAGAGAGCTTGAATAGGGACGAGAGGCTCCCTGTGAACAGGGAGTCCCATGAGATGTTCAATCCCAGCACCCTGAGATCATGACCTGAGCTCAAGGCAGATGCTACCGACTGAGCTACCCAGGTGCCCTAAATCAGGTATTTTAAATATGCTCAAATATCTTTGGAAACCATGTCTAAAGCACTAAAGGAAAGTATGAGTATGGTATCTCAACAAATAGAGAATACTAATGAAGAAAAAATATATTTAAAAGAACCAAATATAAATTTTGGAATTGAAAAGTGTAATAACAAAAATTAAAACTTCACTAGAGCAGCTCATCAGCACAAACAGAAGAAAAAAAGTCAGCAATTTAAAGTCCATTGAGATTATCCAATGTGAGGAAGAGAAAGAAAAAATAATGAAGAAAAATGAAAAGAGCCTCAGAGACCTTGGTGAACACCATCAAGTATATCAACATATGCATTATGGGATTTCTAGAATAAGAAAAAAGAGGAACAAGGCAGAAAGACTATTTGAAGAAATAATGGCTGACAACTTCCCAAATTAGGTAAAAAAAAATGAATCTACACATCCAAGAAGCTCATCTTCTAAAGAAGTCTGTTAGATTTAGTTGGTATATAATGTTTTTCAAATCTTCTATTCCATTGCTTATCTTCTATCTAGTTGTTCTATTTGTTATTGAAAGTGGGGTATTAAGTCCAATAGTTTCCCTCTGATTCTCTTCAATTCTGTTAGTTTTGCTTCATGTCTTTTAGGACTTTGTTGTTAGATATATATATATATATATTTAAGGATTTTATTTATTTGAGAGAGAGAAAGAGGAAAGAGAACGAATTGGGGAAGGGGCAGAGAGAGAAGGGGGCTCCCTGCTCTGTGGGGAGAGTACAAGCAGGGGCAGTGGCAGAGGCAGAGGGAGAAGCAGACTCCCCGCTGAGGAGGGAGCCCAATACAGGACTCCATCCCAGGACCCCGGGATCATGACCTGAGCCAAAGGCAAATGCTTAACTGACTGAGCCACCCAGGCGCCCCATGCCATACATTTTAAAGTATCTAAATTATACAAAGTATTTTGTCCTACCACAATGGAATGAAATTAAAAATAATAGGAGGAAATCTGGGAAAATTAAAAATATGTTGATCACATTAAACAACACAGTGCCAAATAACCAATGGTTCAAAAAAAAAAATCACAAAAGAAATTAGAAAATACTTTGAGACGAATGAAAACAAAGCCAGAAAATACTAAACCTTATAGGACACAATGAAAGCAGTGCTTAGAGTGAAATTTATAACTGAAAATGTCTACATTAAAAATGCAGATCTCCAATCAATAATCCAAACTTTTGTCTTAAGAAACTAAAAGAGAACTAAACCCAGGAAAGAAATAAAGCTTAGAGCAGAAAGAAATGAAATAGAGAATAGAAAAACACAGAAAATCAACAAAACCAAAAGTAGTTTCTTTGAAATGTTCAACTAGATTGGCTAGTCTTCAGCCAGGCTATCCAAGAAAAAAAGTAGAAAGCTTCAAATAACTAAAATCAGGAACGAAAGAGAGAATATTACTACTAACCTGACAAATTCTGTAGAACTTCTACATTTTTCAAAGGGTGAATATGAAAGAATCAGAGGGAAACTATTTGGTGATTTTCAAAAATGTTTATCCAGAAAGAAATGTGCAAATTTCACAATTGCGTCTTGTGAAAGAAAGGGAAATCCTCTCTGATTAAGTATTCTCTATGGACTGGCTAATGCCCTTGAAAATAGTAATAACAAAAATAGTTCTAAGAGGAAAGGGACAAGAAGTTAAGTGGTTATTCTTCACTGGAATATTTTATTTTATTTTATTTATTTTATTTTTTTTAAGATTTTATTTATTTATTCATGAGAGACAGAGAGGCAGAGGGAGAAGCAGGCTCCCAAGGAGCAGGGAGCCCGATGCGGGACTCGATCCCAGGACCCTGGGATCATGACCTGAGCCGAAGGCAGACGCTTAACCATCTGAGCCACCCAGGCGCCCTTCACTGGAATATTTTAAAGTTTAATACACAGTGAAGAAGCCTGATACCCTGCAGGCTAACATAATCAGTGTCTAGTTAACCTTCCTTTTAGACCTAACTTATACTGCCATCTTGTGGCAATTTAAAAAATCCAAATCTATTTTACTCAAGTTACCCTCCATCTCTTGACCAGAGGTTTTCAATGACTTTCTATTGCTCAAAAAAAGTTCCTCCTATCAGTTTGAGAACAGGAATATCATTACTTGAAAAGTAATAATATATCTCTGGATACATGGAATCAATGTCTGAAAAAAAACAAACGGCATTATATTATGCACAGAAAATGCATAATAGTATTATATTTGCAGAGAAAACCAGAAATCTGCTGGTATCTGGCACAAAATATGTTGGTTTCTGACCCTTTTTTCACCTTCTCACCAATATAAGAGTCCCTGGGAGTGCTTCTTCCCTGCAGGCCTCTGGGTCCCTAAGGACAAATAATAAACATCAATTAATAAATATACCCCAATTCTCTGGCTTCCATATTCTGTTATTTCTCTACATCTACACATTGAAGCATATGTTGTTCTGCCAGAATAGGCATGCTAGTCCAAGAAGGATACACACTTTATTACTTCCAAAATGAATTATTACTGTTAATTCAGTCATTGAATAGTTTGCACTACTTTCATCCCATTCATTCTCTGTTAGCTTCTTTTTTTAATTTAATTTAATTTATTTATTTTTAAAGATTTTATTTATTTATTTGACAGAGAGAGACACACAGCGAGAGAGGGAACACAAGCAGGGGGAGTGGGAGAGGGAGAAGCAGGCTCCCCACTGAGCAGGGGGACCGGATGCAGGGCTCAATCCCAGGACCCTGGGATCATGACCTGAGCCGAAGGCAGACGCTTAATGACTGAGCCACCAGGCGCCCCAGATTCTCTTTTTTTTAAAGACATATTTATTTATTTTAGAGAGTGAGAGCGAGTGAGTTGGGGGAGGGGTAGAGGGAGGGAATCTTTCAAGCAGACTCCCTGCTGAGTGTGGAACCCCACCCATCCCATGACCCATGAGATCATGAGGTCAAGAGATCATGACCTGAGCCAAAACCGGCCCAACTGACTGAGCCACTCTGACGCCCCTCTCTGTGTTAGCTTCTAACATTTTTTCTTTTTAGCACTGCCACTGTGTTAGCTTCTAACATTTTTTCTTTTTAGCACTGCCAAAAGAAAAGAGTCCAGGCATGGCATTGGATAATTTATACCAAAACCAATATAAGCTTAATATTCTTGCCTGACATCTTTGCTTTCATTTAGCATTAGAAATCAAGATAGCAGGAGGGGAAGAGTGAAGGGGGGCGGAAATCGGAGGGGGAGACGAACCATGAAAGACTATGGACTCTGAGAAACAAACTGAGGGTTCTAGAGGGGAGGACAGTGGGGGGATGGGTTAGCCTGGTGATGGGTTATTAAAGGGCATGTTCTGCATGGAGCACTGGGTGTTATACGCAAATAATGAATCATGGAACACGACATCAAAAACTAATGATGTAATGTATGGTGATTAACATAACATAAAAAAAAAATCTCAATCTGGGAAGAGAAGGTAAATATTACTTACTTGTCTATTACTTACTTGTCCCAAACTACTAAAGCCAGACATTCTGTAAGGGATAGATTCCACTGAGGGGGACCGACTATATAAGGTGAGACAAAAAGAAAACAAACAAACCTGGTGTGAAACTTGACATAGACCTAAAGTCTCCTCAGTCCCTACCTCTGACGTATCTAGGTATTTCTTTTATCTTCCAACTTTTGCCAGCAGTTTTCATGTGGCTATGTAGGCTTCCTACTCACCTGACCACCAGGCTGCTATGCTGAGAACTGGGTCGTGGAGTGACTGGAAGAGAATCAAGTGAGGAATGAAGAGCTGCCATCCATGCCGTGCCCTGCCTTGCCTAGCCAACCTGTTACAAATGGGCATCTGGTTGTATGTTCTTCTCATATCATACACAAGATAAGGAAAATCTCATTATAGTCTCTGAGAGGAAACTACCCTCTATATGGGAGAAGGAGATTTATTCATCTCACATAGATATCTGGGCAAACAAATGTTCTCTACCTGACTGTGAGGGAGAAGTAATGCCCACTGGTCGAGGTGTGGCCAACCTGCAAGGGAAAAAAAGATGAAGCTCTAAGCAGAAGTTAAGTGTCCCCTGAGAGGATCAATCAGATCATTGTTTATAGAAATAACAGCTTACTATCTGAGCGCAAATTGCTTACTATCATGTATTACAGGTATCATCTCAAAATAAGGAGGCAAGGGCGCCTGGGTGGCTCAGTCGGTTAAGCGACTGCCTTCGGCTCAGGTCATGATCCTGGAGTCCCGGGATCGAGTCCCGCATCGGGCTCCCTGCTCGGCAGGGAGTCTGCTTCTCCCTCTGACCCTCCTCCCTCTCATGCTCTCTGTCTCTCATTCTCTCTCTCTCAAATAAATAAATAAAAAATCTTTAAAAAAAAAAAAAAATAAGGAGGCAAAGTTTCCATATGAGACTCCTTGGCTCTCTAACTCTAAGTGAAATCTTCTCTACTGCCTGTAATAGGAGAAATTTTGAAGTCCTCCTTTCTTCCTTCCCTCAGTGCCTTACCAAGTACTCTCAATTTTACATGCGTCTATCCATCTGTTCATCCACTCATAAATCCATCATTCCTTCACTCCTGCCATCCTCTCATCCATCTCTCTAACAAGCATTTATTTAGTGTTTATACATCCTTGATCCTGAGATTACAAAGATAACTAGAATAGAGTTCCTCTCTTTGAAAGGTTCACAGGCTAGTGGGAGAGACAAAAATAAATAAAAGCAATGTTTAAGTGTTATGATGGATAGAGCAGAAGTACCGAAGCATGAAAGAACACTAGACTGTAACTTCTGTGAGTGCAGGAGCCATGTCTCTTAACCCACCAATACAGGGCTGAGGTAAAAAAACATTTACTAGTTGGTAGGTTACAGACTAACTGGTGATGTACACCCAGCACCTGGCATGGTACCTGATAAAAAATAGCACTTAATATTTGTTGAATAAATGAATAATAGAACATCAAACTCTGCTTAATGAAGTCTTGACAGAAGAAGTGATATGTGAGTTGAATTTTGAAGGATGAGTAGGATTTCATAAGAGTGAGCATTACATTCAAGATTTCACTTCAGCCCTGAAAAATTTCAGTGAGTAACTGGAGAAGTGAAAGATAAATTCACCAACCATTTCCTCCACCTTAGAGCCCACACAGGTGTTGCAGCCAAGAGTCTAAAAAGAACAGCAATTTTCAAACAGGGCTAGTATGGGGCCTGATAAAACTTACCTGCTTCCTTGGTACCAATTTGGAGATTCCTGTAGGTGAAAAAAATGGGTGTGAAGGAAGCTGCAGCTAGGATTAGGGTTCTAATCAATGAATGTTACTTGCTAGATAACTAAGCTGCAATGTCCTCTAGCTGTGGTTGCTAAGATTCCCAGTAGGAGAAAAAAATACCAATGTTTCCCTAGGAAATTATTAGCTTTGACGGAATGAAATTTTAGTTCCTTTTCATAAAAACACATTGGGAATCCCAAAGACTGATTTATGTGGGAAAATATGGAGAGTCTATGGGGGAGAGAAAGGAAAATGACAGGATAAAATGTGCTAGAATAGTTACAGCAATAGGATCAATAGGAAAATCATATAAATACAAAGAACATTCTTAGGAAGAAAGAAATGTCTAGGAAATAGAGTTGGATTGGAGGAAGAGGAAGGGTCCTAAGGTGCCTTGGGATTCTTGAAGAGAAATTTTAAGTTACAACAGATGTCTCTTCAATAAGAGAGTTTCCCAAATGGTATGTCGTGACTTATTGATGTTCGAGAATGGGTTATCAGTGTGCTACATACTGATCCTTTCAGTCCTCCTAGCTCTTCTGTGGCCTTGACCATTTATTACAGTGCACTTGTTGTATAAATATTATCAGTTATTTATGCCACGATGTGGAAAAAGTTAGGAAACATTTTCTATACAGCATCTAGTCAGCTAGATAGATGGGAAAAGTAGGAGAGAAAATAATAGTAAGGAAAACCTGTTTCATTTACCTTTAGAATGGCAAGACATTTCTTCAGTTCTCCATTTTCCTTCTTTAAGACTGACAGCTCTCTAGGCAAAAGATGGAAATAATAATCTCCAATAGATCAGTGGGATACAAACCCCAATTTTTATTGTTGTTGACATCTAATTAATGCTTATAGAGAGATGCTTGTCCCTATACAAGGTATCTCTGTCAGAGATCTAGGGATTCAGTAGACAGAGGCAGAGTTTGATGGCCGGGAGAATCAGGTGGACAAAATAAGCAGTCACTGGGTATGATTTCAGATGAGTTTTCATAGAGTTCCATTTCCTCTCCACACACACCCCTGGCCTGCTGCTGTCTGAAAACGTCCATTAAGGATTCCATCTTTTGGCTTAAGATTTCCAAAATATGCTCTCCTAGAGATAACATTTTTTTTATTTATTTTTTAAAGATCTTATTTATTTATTTGACAGAGCAAGGGAGCACAATCAGGAAGAGCAGCAGAGGGAGAGGGAGAAGCAGGCTCTCCACTGAGCAGGGAGCCCGATGTGGGACTCGATCCCAGAACCCTGGGATCATGACCTGAGCTGAAGGCAGATGCTTAACCATCCGAGCCACTGAGGCACCCCTAGAGGTAACATTTTAAATGCTATCTCCCATCTTTATCACTGAAAAGCTATGCCTGATTTCTCCAAAGAAGCAGTTTTTGACAGGGAAGTACAAGAGGAAAGCTATAAAGTGAGGAGGGCCCCTACAGGGAAGAAAGAGAAAAACAAAATGGGGATTGAGGGGACCAAAAATTCTGTACCTGATTTACCCAAGACAAACATAAACACATGCAACAATGTTCAGGCTTTGCAACCATAAGGAAATAAGGGCTACAGCTCCTCTGAAAGAAAAAAAAGCTCTCTGGTGATTTAATTTGTCACTTACATTTCCTGGTTGGTCACCGTCTGCTGTGCCTCCTGCAGGGCTGCTTCTAACTTTGTAATTCTATGCTTATAAAAGGCGAGGAGGAGATCTGTTTGTTTCTTCTGGAAACTCCACACCTACCAGGGAAAAATAGATCTTTGACATATACCCCCATAACTCCTTTCCTCTTATTTCTGGCAACAAAGGGAAATCCATCAATTCATCCTTTAATACTGATCATTTTCTTCCAGAGCATCTGGCCTAATCCATGATTCCCCAAAACTGGAGGATTCGGCACTAAGGAAAGCCAAAGTTTCTCATTTCCAGGACAAGGACTTTTTAATATCTTAATGAGAATATTCTGGCACAGTAGAATGGTCCTTTAAAAACATAATCTTTCATCTTGAGCAAGAAGAGTGATAGCAAAAAAATTTTTCAAGCTTATAACTGGTTTTGACCTAACTTGTCTACTATTAGTCTGGACTCAACTTCCACATTCCTAGCTATTACAAAACACTGGTAACCAATTTACTTTCCCCAAGGTATTCACACAGGGGCACTTGCAGGCTGTTTATGCTGCTACAGTAAAGGGCAAAGAAGCATAGAAGGAGATTACCTATTCCTGAATTTTATTTCTGGGCATGGGCAAATAATTTTATCTTTTGCTTTGTTTTACCATTTGATATACTGATGTGCCTTTCAGGGGATTACTGAATCAGAGCAAAAGTTAATATTTAGAAAGTGTTTTAGCTTTGTCAGGCTCTACTTTTGAATACACAGCAGTATTTATGTCTCATCTGCTTCCTCCCTACTCAGACTAGAAACCTTTTGTCTAAGGTCCTTCCCTAGATCTTGGTACTTTTGTCATAAACTTTTTGTTCGCCCTTAATTTCCAAATTGCTTTTGCCACCTTACTATGGAATTGTTCTTTTTTTTTTTTTTTAAAGATTTTATTTATCTGAGAGAGAGAGAATGAGAGACAGAGAGCACGAGAGGGAAGAGGGCAGAGGGAGAAGCAGACCCCCTGCTGAGCAGGGAGCCCGATGTGGGACTCGATCCCGGGACTCCAGGATCATGACCTGAGCCGAAGGCAGTCACTTAACCAACTGAGCCACCCAGGCGCCCCTGGAATTGTTCTTAAAAGTTTATATAGGCTCTAGACTCTTTCCTTTCCAATCAAAAGCAAACTCAACTAATTCTAGTTACATAAGATTTCATTATAGTTTTCTTTAGTTTTTTTTTTTTTTTAAAGATTTTTTTATTTACGACAGAGAGAGACACAGAGAGAGAGGGAACACAAGCAGGGGGAGAGGGAGAGGGAGAAGCAGGCTTCCCGCTGAGCAGGGAGCCCGATGCGGGGCTCGATCCCAGGACCCTGGGACCACGACCCGAGCCGAAGGCAGACGCTTAACGACTGAGCCACCCAGGCGCCTCTTCTTTAGTTTTTTTTAAAAAGTGGTTATTTTCATAAAAATAAAATATGATCATTTAAAAAAATCTCAACAGTGCAGCTGCAGAAAAAGCCACTCAGAATCCCAGGAGTTACTTAAGGTGGCAAGGGGTTGTGGAGCAGTAGATGTTACAGATAGATGTAATGTTTAGCCAAGAGACAGTATCCCAAACATCTTAACCCATTCTTGGGAGCAGTTTGCAGTGAAATATGCCTGATCCTAACTTAATTTACTTCAAAGGAATTGGTAAACTCATTATCTACCTTTGACTCTCACAAACTATTGGTTTGTCTTATCTTTGTCTTATCTATCTTTTATGAAACTGACTCCCTCATTTCATAGTATCTAAAGGTCTTAGTATTTTAAATTATATCTCAAGGTAATCATACAATTGAGTAAAGAAGTTTCTCTTTATAGAAGTATTCCACCTAAAAAATGAGCTAGGAATGACAGAATTAAATATTAGCATTTTGTAGCTCCTATTGAATTAATGGATCCATGTAAAGTTCATCATTGGCTACCATCACACAAAACAAGAGATGGAAGACTATTATGTACCTCTTGGTGGAGCACAACACTGCTATAAAATAGGCTTGCCTCCCACCCACCCCCTGATTAAGGAAATACAAAGCACAGACAAGCATTATTAAATGACTCCATGAGGGTACAATGAACAAAATCCACACTGGGGACAACTCTATAGGACAAAAGACCATTTTCTTCAATAACAATAAAAAAAGAGGGACACCTGGGTGGCTCAGTGGATGAAGTGTCTGACTCTTGATTTCAGCTCAGGTCATGATCTCAAGGTCTTCAGATGGAGCCCTATGTCTGGCTCTGTGCTCAGCTGGGAGTCTGCTTGAGATTCTCCCTCTCCCTCTGCCCCTCCCCTGATGCACACACATTCTTTTTCTCTCTCTAAAATACATAAATAAATCTTGGGCCGCCTGAGTGGCTCAGGTTAAGCGACTGCTTTCGGCTCGGGTCATGATCCCAGGGTCCTGGGATGGAGCCCCACGTTGGGCTCTCTGCTCAGCAGGGAGCCTGCTACGCCCTCTCCCTTTGGCTCTGCCTACTTGTGCTTGCAGGCTCTCTCTCTCTCTGTCAGATAAAAATATTTTTTTAAAAAAAGAGTTAACTATTTGGTCTTCAGAGTGTGGAAGTCAGGCATTCCAGGCACAGAGGTATGAAACTATATGGTGCATAAAAGAACTGCAAAGAACTAAATCTACCTTATAGATTAGGTAATAAATAGCCTACATAAGAACTTATGTTGGTATATAAGATGTGAGGTGGTCATTGTGGATGTGATTGGAGAGGTCAGGAGAAACCAGACCATTAAGAGAACTAGGTGTCACTCTGAAAAATCTGAAATCATAGGTGATGAAAAGCCACCAAAGGGTCTTGAAAAGGCACTCACATGTTCAGATTTATAATTGAAGTAGATTATTGTGGGGCTCAAAGAGAACAGATTTGAGCAGAAAAGACCCCTAAAAACGCTTCCTTATCAAAAGCAATTAGAGGACTGTTAATAAGATATCAGAGGTACCCACTCTGAATAGGAAAACCATAGCAGCCCACCAGGTGGGAAGTTAAGTTGTTTTCTGTTTGTTTTTTTTTTAAGATTATTTATTTATTTATTTGACAGAGAGAGACACAGTGAGAGAGGGAACACAAGCAGGGGGAGTGGGAGAGGGAGAAGCAGGCTTCCTGCTGAGCAGGGAGCCCAATGCGGGGCTCTATCCCAGGACCCTGGGATCATGACCTGAGCCAAAGGCAGATGCTTACTGACTGAGCCACCCAGGCACCCTGGGAAGTTAAGTTTTGAGTTGCATAATTTGTGATCAAAGCAATATTACTTCTCACACTACAAACTCCTGCTCAGTAGTGATTTAAAAAAACCTCAAGTATACTGATTCAGAAGTCCTAAATATTGACAGATTACCTCCTACTTCTCAGGTAAAATAATTTTAGATTAAATAAACCTTTCTTGGGCGCCTGGGTGGCTCAGTTGGTTAAGCGACTGCCTTCGGCTCAGGTCATGATCCTGGAGTCCCGGGATCGAGTCCCACATCGGGCTCCCTGCTCAGCAGGGGGTCTGCTTCTCCCTCTGCCCTCTTCCCTCTCGTGCTCTCTGTCTCTCATTCTCTCTCTCTCAAATAAATAAATAAAATCTTTAAAAAAAATAAATAAATAAATAAATAAACCTTTCTTGTTCAAAGGCATCATTGATTATCTCAGTTGTTCAACTTTTTAATTCAAGTAAGGGATGAAGAACTGGTCTGGTCTATTGATGAGATCAGGCCTTGACCTGATTTTCTCAAATGGCGTATGTGGTAATTACTTACGTATATGATAGCAAAACATATGACCTCAAAGTCAGCAAACTACTGACCATGGCCAGCTGCCTGTTTTTGTAAATAAAGTTTACTGGAACACCATGACCATTTGTGTACATACTGTCTAGTACTGCTTCTGTACTACAACAGCAGAGTTGAGTAGTTGCAACAGAGACTGTATGGCCTCAAAGCCTGAAATATTTACTGGCCTTTTAAGAAAAAGTTTATCAGGTTGCCTGGGTGGCTCAGTTGGTTGAGCGTTCAACTCTTGGTTTTGGCTCAGGTCAAGATCTCATGGGTCATGATCTCATGGGTTGTGAGATGGAGTCCCATGGGCTCTGCGCTCAGCAGAGAGTCTGCTTGACGATTCTCTCCCTCTGCCCCTCCCCCCACTGAAGCACATGCTCTCTCTGTAAAATAAATAAATAAATCTTCAGGGCAAAAAAAGAAGGGGCACCTGGGTGGCTCAGTCGTTAAATGTCTGCCTTCAGCTCAGGTCATAATCCCAGGGTCCTGGGATTGGGCCCCGCGTGGGACTCCCTGCTCGGTGGGGAGCCTGCTTCTCTCTCTCCCATTCTCCCTACTGTGTTCCTTCTCTCTCTGTCTTTCTCTCTGGCAAATAAATAAATAAATAAAATCTTTTAAAAAATTAATTTAAAAAATTAAAAAAAAAAAGTTTATTGGGGCGCCTGGGTGGCTCAATTGGTTAAGCGACTGCCTTCGGCTCGGGTTATGATCCTGGAGTCACAGGATCGAGTCCCGCATCGGGCTCCCTGCTCGGCAGGGAGTCTGCTTCTCCCTCTGACCCTCCCCCCTCTCATGTGCTCTCTCTCATTCTCTCTCTCTCAAATAAATAAATAAAATCTTAAAAAAAAAAAAAAAGTTTATTAACCCCAACACTAAATTTATGAAAGTCTTTATATATCCATTTCTGTCTTTTTCTCTGAATTTTTCTTTTTTTGTGAATTTATATCTTTCCCTCTTTTTCTTTCAATCTCTCCTATTTCCCACTCTATTCAATGTCCTATTTTGTCTGTTCTTCCTATTTATATTTATTTAATGGACATTGGGGTTAATTGTTCTTAATTTTAAGATGGATGGGCCCAAAGAATGGGAGAAAATGTATGCAAATCGGAGCACCTGGGTGGCTCAGTTGGTTAAGCGTCTGCCTTCGGCTCAGGTCATGATCCCAGGGTCCTGGGATCGAGCCCCGCATCCGGGTTCCCCGCTGAGCGGGAAGCCTGCTTCTCCCTCTCCCACTCCCCCTGCTTGTGTTCCCTCTCTCTCTGTCTCTCTCTCTGTCAAATAAATAAAAAAAATCTTTAAAAAAAAAAAAAAGAGTTGGTCAATTAACTGACTGTGCCACCCAGGCACCCCCTGATCATACCTATATTTAGAATGATTTCCTATCTTGGGCACCTGGATGGCTCAGT